>NW_025963779.1:4027500-4507500 GCF_023055435.1 Haliotis rufescens | reverse complement strand
CATGGAGATTTGTGTTGCACATCCATGATATGTCATCCGTTACATGGAAATCTCCTGAGTTGTTCCATGCAGAGAGAGACTATCTCTGCGTGTTCTACTTTGTCCTGACATGCATTATGGGAATACAAATCAGAATGTCCTTGAAAGGACAATTGTGCCACATGAGATCAGTATGTCCTTGAAAGAGCAATTGTGGCCTCATGGGATATGTAGGTCCTTGAAAGGGCAATTGTGGCCTCATGGGATCTGTATGTCCTTGAAAGGACAATTATGGCCATGTGGGATCAGTACGTCCTTGAAAGGCCAATTGTGTCCATGTGGGATCAGTACGTCCTTTAAAAGGCCAATTGTGACCATGTGGGATCAGTACGTCCTAGAAAGGCCAATTGTGCTTTGGGGGATCTGTATGTCCTTGAAAAGCAATTTTGGCCTTGTGGGATCTGTATGTCCTTGAAAGGACAATTGTGCTTTGTGGGATCAGTATGTCCTTGAAAGGCCAATTGTGGCCATGTGGGATCAGTATGTCCTTGAAAGGACAATTGTGCCATGTGGGATCTGTATGTCCTTGAAAGAGCAATTGTGGCCTTGTGGGATCTGTATGTCCTTGAAAGGCCAATTGTGGCCATGTGGGATCAGCAGGTCCTTGAAAGGCCAATTGTGACCATGTGGGATCAGTATGTCCTTGAAAGAGCAATTGTGTCCATGTAGGATCAGTATGTCCTTGAAAGGACAATTGTGACCATGTGGGATCAGTATGTCCTTGAAAGGCCAATTGTGACCATGTGGGATCAGTATGTCCTTGAAAGAGCAATTGTGTCCATGTAGGATCAGTATGTCCTTGAAAGGACAATTGTGCCACATGAGATCAGTATGTCCTTGAAAGGCCAATTATGGCCATATGGGATCATCATGTCCTTGAAAGGACAATTGTGTCCATGTAGGATACTGTGTGCAAAACTAAATATCCACTGAATGCATGGTTCACAAACCAACCTTCCATGTTGCAAGTGCCTTGAGATCTGTAAAGTGATGTTTTCTGGGATTGTTTGGTCCTCTTTAGCAACTCTGTGTGGACACTTTGAATGTGAATGTTCCTTATCCCAATATCCTATTCAAGAAATATGCATTGAAAATCTCAAAGAAGAGTTGCCTGAGCTTTTCTCCTACATGTTCCAATCATTATCTCAGAATCTGCAGTTTAAGTCCCACCTTCCCTACAGAGAGATGTCCCGACTGTACTTTAGTCTCCCAATATAAATGTTGAGGGTCATTGGTAGCTGGCTTTGTTGTCTAGCTGCAGTAATTGGGTGATCAGAGTTATGTGATAAAGTGTTGGGATCTTTTGAGGGTTCAAATTCAATCTTCACCATCATCATGAACCTTGGTTTGTCTCCATGCCTGTGCTTTCAGCAAAGGAGTACCGTATATACTATTAAAAAAAAGTTCAGGACCACTCGATTCTTTCACTGTAATGGGGGTGGAGTAGCCTAGTGGTTAAAGCATTCGCTCGTCACGTCGAAGACCCGGGTTTGATTCCCCACAGGGGTACAATGTGTGAAGCCCATTTCTGGTGTCCCCCGCTATGATATTGCTGGAATATTGCAAAAAGTGCCGTAAAACTATACTCACTCACTCACTCATATCACTATAGTTAATCTGTTAAATTCTTTTTGTTTGTCATGACAGATTACCTATAGTAATATGATAGAATCGGGTGGTTATAGTAATATGATAGAATCGGGTGGTTAAAGTAATATGATAGAATCGGGTAGTTATAGTAACATGATAGAATCGGGTGGTTATAGTAACATGATAGAATCAGGTGGTTATAGTAATATGATAGAATCGGGTGGTTATAGTAATATGATAGAATCGGGTGGTTATAGTAATATGATAGAATCGGGTGGTTATAGTAATATGATAGAATCGGGTGGTTATAGTAATACATGTATGATGGAATCGGGTGGTTATAGTAATATGATGGAATCGGGTGGTTATAGAAATACATGTATGATGGAATCGGGTGGTTATAGTAATATGATGGAATCGGGTGGTTATAGTAACATGATGGAATCGGTGGTTATAGTAATATGATGGAATCGGTTGGTTATAGTAATATGATGGAATCGGGTGGTTATAGTAATATGATGGAATCGGGTGGTTATAGTAATATGATGGAATCGGGTGGTTATAGTAACATGATGGAATCGGGTGGTTATAGTAACATGATAGAATCAGGTGGTTATAGTAATATGATGGAATCGGGTGGTTATAGTAATATGATAGAATCGGTTGGTTATAGTTATATGATAGAATCGGGTGGTTATAGTAATATGATAGAATCGGGTGGTTATAGTAACATGATAGAATCGGGTGGTTATAGTAATATGATAGAATCGGGTGGTTATAGTAATATGATAGAATCGGGTGGTTATAGTAATATGATAGAATCGGGTGGTTATAGTAATACATGTATGATAGAATCGGGTAGTTATAGTAACATGATAGAATCGGGTGGTTGTAGTAATATGATAGAATCGGGTGGTTATAGTAATATGATGGAATCGGGTGGTTATAGTAACATGATGGAATCGGGTGGTTATAGTAACATGATGGAATCGGGTGGTTATAGTAACATGATGGAATCGGTGGTTATAGTAACATGATGGAATCGGGTGGTTATAGTAACACGATGGAATCGGGTGGTTATAGTAACATGATAGAATCTGGTGGTTATAGTAATATGATAGAATCGGGTGGTTATAGTAATATGATGGAATCGGGTGGTTATAGTAATATGATAGAATCAGGTGGTTATAGTAATATGATAGAATCGGGTGGTTATAGTAATATGATAGAATCGGGTGGTTATAGTAATATGATGGAATCTGGTGGTTATAGTAATATGATAGAATCGGTGGTTATAGTAATATGATGGAATCGGGTGGTTATAGTAATATGATAGAATCGGGTGGTTATAGTAATATGATAGAATCTGGTGGTTATAGTAATATGATAGAATCGGGTGGTTATAGTAATATGATAGAATCGGGTGGTTTATACTTTTTTAGTGTAGTATATGTGACTTACGTCACTATGGGCTTTTTGCTAAACTTCCACACCATGGTATAATGGAAATACTGATCAATGCTGTATAACCCAACTACCCGAGCAATAATTCACACTATCCATGGGTCTGAGGAGAATGTTTTATGTATTTACTTTCACGTTGTGTCGATTCAATGGACTGAGAACCAGAACACAGTGAATGAATGTCGGAGCACCATTCTTTGTCATTCAGGAAGATCACGACATTGCAATTTCAAGAATAGATCGAAATTGTTTCTCTTAAGATTTTTTCTCCATGAAATATTTTTTACCAAGGCATTGAGCATGCACGTCCATAGAAGTCAGACCCTGTCAGACAATTGGTTATTTTCGAGAGGGATCAATAGCTTGATATTGCCATGTACAGAGATCAGGTCTGGGCAGTACACTTGCGTTTTTTACATGTCAGTCAGTAAAAGTGAAGGTAATAGTTAGAGTGGCTGTAATTTCTCCCTCTTACTCCTGCTATGATAGTCTGCAGTAAACATGTTACCTACTTCGGTCATTATGGAGTCCAGCCCTTGTTCCTGGGACTCTTAAATCAATCTCTCATGCGAGCCCGTTGGCATCATTTTATAGTCACGTTTTTCGAAAAAACGATTCTCAAATGGATGAGCTTATTTTATAGAAAACCTTTTAAACAAATGGATGGGAAAAGTTTAAATTCAAATTGCAAATTATTTATGAAATGGCTAAATCATTTGTCGAGTCATCTCGACTATTTGAATATATGACTACATTGTGATGATGGCTTGTTTAGAGATTGTCATTTTGTCATCTTTACCTCGGGTTGGTTCTATGACAAGAGGACATGTGATAATACCATTTTTTGTTTGATCAAATTTTATGCTTTTTATTGATATAAAAAATGTAGTTTACAATCAGGGCATATAGAAATTCTCTTAAAAGGGTTTATCAATGAACCTTGAAGAGCATTTGGTCAGCCATCAGTTGCCAAACAAGTAACAGTCTACAAGTCTCATCTGAACAAACTTTACTGTCCTAATATAATGTGACATCAGTTCCCAAGCTCAGGAAGCATTCTGTACTGTACTTGATTTGGCTTGACCGAATTCAGCAGGTGTAAATAAGTCAGCTACCACCGTGTGAGTGAGCAGGTATCGTTTTACACTGCTTGTAGCAATATTCCTGCAATATAACAGTAGGGGGACACCAGCTTCACACGTATCCATGTTAGGAGGACGGTCGGGTAGCCTTGTGGTTAAAGCGTTGGCTTGTCACACCTAAGACCCGGGTTCGATTACCGACATTGGTACAATGTGTGAAGCCCATTTCTGGTGTCCCCCGTCGTGATATTGCTGGAATATTGCTAAAAGCAGCATAAAACCAAACTCACTCACTCACTCAATCCATGTTAGGGATTGAACCCGGGTCTTCAGTGTGACGAGCAATTGCTTTAACAACTGGACTACCCTACACCCTTACCGATGATGCCAATGAAACTGATGACATTACCGTATTCCCTGTATTATAAGCTCTCCAGTGAGATCCAACTCCTGACCATTCTGTAAGTAATCTCTATGGGAGCCTGGTACTAAGTCTGAATATTTACAGTGATAATCCAAACATTCTTGCATGTTACACATCCTTTTACAGTAAACATAGCAGTGTAGAAAGGGTATGTAACTGTATGATACTATTATCGAAAACATTTCATGAACATTTGAACAAATTCTCTTCTCTTCCGCTCGATCCCTGAAAACAAATTTAACTTGTGTATGGTTTTAATAAGCTCACACCTTTGAGCCAATGAGCCTTGGGCACACATTAATTTGTTCTTTGCGATAATGAATAGATCTGACCTTATCATCCAAACTTGCATCTAATGTTGAAAGCTAATGAGAAAGTTAGATGGCTTGAGCCCTGGGCAGATAGTAAAAATTGAAATTAAATTAGAAAATATTACTTTACCTTTTGTAACGATCAGTTCTTGACCTTTGTGCCATGTGCTACATTCATCACAGTTTGAAATCCCTTGAACACGCAGTGGGGTTGTATTCACTGAGATTTAAATTCATCATTATGGATGTTTGTGCAGGGAATTCATGTTTGCAATACTAATGCAATAGTCCCAACTACACACACTACCTTGCGGACTTCTGTGAATGACAAATATAGTTATAGAAACCTGTGAAATTGTGTTGATGTGAAGTTGAATTATTGATAGTTGACATCAATAGATGCTTGACAATCAATAGTTTTGATAAAAGGAATGAGATAAAAATATTGAATAATTCCCACCCCTAGTTGATACTTGTACAATTGACTTCGAACATGTTCATAAGTTTACATCGACACAAGACTACAGTAAGAGCTAAATCACACCTATCACTATTACAACTGTCAGGATTATCCCAATAGTCACCACTATCACTGTAGTGACATTATTTGCCTCCCAACATGCTGATTTTGAAGGACATACGCCATAGTTTATTTTCATTTGATGTCAAGTCTATCATGTTTGGAAGTTGATCTTGATTGTGTAAGGTAAATGTGTTCTGAATAGATAAAAACAAATGTGTCTCTTCAATTCAATATTATTATTTAATGAAAAGGAAGGTGAAACTCCGAACAGATTTTGTTAATATCAATATTGTTTCATCTTGATACATTTCTCAAATATATTGCTAGTCTGTCAGGATATCAATTATAACATGTGAGAACATTGATTGTCATGTCTGTAATCGCCAATACCCCTATTGCAGGAGAGTGTCATCCTGCCTAGTGCCACCCCCGACGGCTACACGAGCCAGATGTATGTGTCCCTTGCCTGGACCTTCAGCCGGAGCGAGACCACTGCTGGTGTCTGGCTGGAGAGCGTCTCTACCAACATTGCCAGATCCAAGATGGTGCCGCTGAACGTCACCAACATGGCCGCTGCCCTCTTCGTTGTCTCATCCTCCAAGAAGCTGTCTGAACAGGCTCTGGCAACAATGGTGGAGATTGCCAAGCATGATTACTCACAGGTAGACATGTTGTACAGTGTACTGGTACAGAAAGGTCACCATCCACAATGCCTTACATGATTCAACTAACATAAGGATTATGTGTTACTATTTGTTTGTTTGTTTATTTTTTAACGCCACACGCAATATTCCAACTATATGACAGCAGTCTGTAAGTAATCAAGTCTGGACCAGACAATCCAGTGATTGACATCATGAGTGTCGATCTACGTAATTGAGATACAATGACATGCATTGACCAAGTCAGCGAGTCTGACCACCTGATCCCGTTAGTCGTCTCTTACGACAAGCGTAGTTGCCTATGTGTCACAATAGTCTGATGGTGCAGATCATTGATCATGCGTTCAAGCACTGCTTTGTCAGACCATAGTAGGTTATTTACAGGTCACTGTGATACAGCTGCAATATACAACAGCATTCACACACTCACTAAACAACATTTGTATTTGAAGTTCATTAACATTTTCTTGTTTGGCATAGGAAAGTTTAAAAAGAAGATTTATCTCACAATGTTCCATATAAAAGAAAAAATGTAGAATCTTACTCTAGTGTCTTTTGATATCAAATATATCAACACGAATCAATAAAAGTTTAAAACTCTTGAGGTTTGCCTGTTATGGAGTTAAATTTTATTGAGGAGTGTTGATTTGGGTTAATGATCTCATTTGACTGTAATGTCATGGTAACAGATGACATCACAATGGTCTGCAGAGTATTTTGATACAATTTCATTGAAACGATATCTCGGATGATTTCACCCAAGTGATATCTCCTCCTGTGGAAGCGAGTTTTGGATGCTAAATACCTTTATACAGGACTGAGTAGTGGACTGTTGGGCTGCAGTAGTGGTTACAGTGGTGACGCCAATCTATGACTGGTTCTGCACATAAAAAGCATTATTGCTGCCCCCTGCTTGAATATTGCTAAAGTGGCATAAGATCTCCTTCATTCAATGGATTGGACATTCTTTTCCATCTTTAACTGAATCATGTGAGAAAGCTTAATTTATTGTTAGGTTCTGATGTTAGTCTGAACCAGTAGAAGCAACCACACACACACACACACACACATGCATGCACGTTGCTATATAAGTGTAATAATCTTGGACACAACGTTAAACCTCATTTCACCACCACCTCATTCTGTTTAAATCAACAGGCTCCAGGTCTACTTCCCCTCCTGCTGTACCGGCTGGGCCGGGAGCCTGACCCCGAGATGAAGCTGACCATCTTGGAGGCCATACCCCAACTGGCCACACACAAGGTAGGATGCTACTGGCCACACACAAGGTAGTAGACTACTGGCCACACAAGGTAGGAGGCCACACACAAGGTAGGAGGCTACTGGCCACACACAAGGTAGGAGGCTACTCCCCATACACAAGGTAGGAGGCTACTGACAACACACAAGGTAGGAGGCTACTGGCCACACACAAGGTAGGAGGCCACTCACCACACACAAGGTAGGAGGCTACTGGCCACACACAAGGTAGGAGGCTACTGACCACACACAGGTAGGAGGCTACTGGCCACGCAAGGTAGGATGCTACTGGCCACACACAAGGTAGGAGGCTACTGACCACACAAGGTAGGAGGCTACTGGCTATGCAAGGTAGGATGCTACTGACCACACACAATGTAGGAGGCTACTGACCACACACAAGATAGGAGGCTACTGGCCACACACAAGGTAGGAGGCTACTGACCACACACAGGTAGGAGGCTACTGGCCATGCAAGGTAGGAGGCTACTCACCACACACAAGGTAGGAGGCTACTCACCACACACAAGGTAGGAGGCCACACACAAGGTAGGAGGCTACTGACCACACACAAGGTTGGAGGCTACTGGCCATGCAAGGTAGGAGGCTACTGACCACACACAAGGTAGGAGGCTACTGACCACACACAGGTAGGAGGCTACAGGCCACACACAAGGTAGGAGGCCACACACAAGGTAGGAGGCTACTGACAACACACAAGGTAGGAGGCTACTGACCACACACAAGGTAGGAGGCCTCACACAAGGTAGGAGGCTACTGACCACACACAAGGTAGGAGGCTACTGACCACACACAAGGTAGGAGGCCTCACACAAGGTAGGAGGCTACTGACCATACACAAGGTAGGAGGCTACTGGACACACACAAGGTAGGAGGCTACTGACCACACACAAGGTAGGAGGCTACTGACCATACACAAGGTAGGAGGCTACTGGACACACACAAGGTAGGAGGCTACTGACCACACACAAGGTTGGAGGCTACTGACCACACACAAGGTAGGAGGCTACTCGACACACACAAGGTAGGAGGCTACTGACCACACACAAGGTAGGAGGCCTCACACAAGGTAGGAGGCTACTGGACACACACATGGTAGGAGACTACTGACCACACACAGGTAGGAGGCTACTGACCACACACAAGGTAGGAGGCTACTGGCCACACAAGGTAGGATGCTACTGACCACACACAAGGTAGGAGGCTACTGACCACACACAGGTAGGAGGCTACTGGCCACGCAAGGTAGGATGCTACTGGCAACACACAAGGTAGGAGGCTACTGGCCACACAAGGTAGGAGGCCACACACAAGGTACGAGGCTACTGACAACGCACAAGGTAGGAGGCTACTGACAACACACAAGGTAGGAGGCTACTGACCACACACAAGGTAGGAGGCTACTGGCCACAAACAAGGTAGGAGGCTACTGACCACACACAAGGTAGGATGCTACTGGCCACACACAAGGTAGGAGGCTACTCACCACACACAGGTAGGAGGCTACTGGCCACGCAAGGTAGGAGGCTACTGGCCACACAAGGTAGGAGGACACACACAAGGTAGGAGGCTACTGACCACACACAGGTAGGAGGTTACTGGCCAAGCAAGGTAGGATGCTACTGGCCACACACAAGGTAGGAGACTACTGGCCACGCAAGGTAGGATGCTACTGGCCACACACAAGGTAGGAGGCTACTGGCCACACAAGGTAGGATGCTACTGGCCACACACAAGGTAGGAGGCTACTGGCCACACAAGGTAGGAGGCCACACAAAAGGTAGGAGGCTACTGACCACACACAAGGTAGGAGGCCTCACACAAGGTAGGAGGCTACTGACCATACACAAGGTAGGAGGCTACCGGACACACACACAAGGTTGGAGGCTACTGGACACACACAAGGTAGGAGACTACTGACTACACACAAGGTAGGAGGCTACTGGCCACCCAAGGTAGGATGCTACTGACCACACACAAGGTAGGAGGCTACTGACCACACACAGGTAGGAGGCTACTGGCCACGCAAGGTAGGGTGCTACTGGCCACACACAAGGTAGGAGGCTACTGGCCACAAAAGGTAGGAGGCCACACACAAGGTACGAGGCTACTGACAACACACAAGGCAGGATGCCACTGGCCACACACAAGGTAGGAGGCTACTGGCCACACAAGGTAGGAGGCCACACACAAGGTAGGAGGCTACTGACCACACACAGGTAGGAGGCTACTGGCCACGCAAGGTAGGATGCTACTGGCCACACACAAGGTAGGAGGCTACTTGCCACACAAGGTAGGAGACTCCTGACCACACACAAGGCAGGAGGCTACTGACCACACACAAGGTAGGATGCTACTGGCCAAACACAAGGTAGGAGGCTACGGACCACACACAAGGTAGGATGCTACTGACCACACACAAGGTAGGAGGCCACACACAAGGTAGGATGCTACTGACCACACACAAGGTTGGAGGCTACTGGCCACACACAAGGTAGGAGGCTACGGACCACACACAACGTAGGAGGCTACTGGCCACACACAAGGTAGGAGGCTATTGACCACACACAAGGAAGGAGGCTACTGGCCACACACAAGGTAGGAGGCCACACACAAGGTAGGAGGCTACTGACAACACACAAGGTAGGAGGCTACTGACCACACACAAGGTAGGAGGCCTCACACAAGGTAGGAGGCTACTGACCATACACAAGGTAGGAGGCTACTGGCCACACACAAGGTAGGAGGCTACTGGCCGCACACAAGGTAGGAGGCCACACACAAGGTAGGAGGCTACTGACAACACACAAGGTAGGCGGCTACTTGCCACACACATGGTAGGAGGCTACTGACCACACACAAGGTAGGAGGCTACTGGCCACAAACAAGGTAGGAGGCTACTGACCACACACAGGTAGGAGGCTACTGACCACACACAAGGTAGGGGGCTACTGACCACACACAAGGTAGGGGGCTACAGGCCACACACAAGGTAGGGGGCTACTGACAACACCCAAGTTAGGAGGCTGTATCCAGACTGGCCACACAATGTTGGTAATGAACAGTTGTTTCTGATATAATATTCTCAACATTTTTGTTTTCCCTCTGCATTGGTGCTAAGACATCCAACATCACATGCAGTGTTCATCTGCTTCCAGTTCTGCATTGCTCCTATCCTGAAGACAATCCAGCTGATGTCAAACTCTCCTAGACTTCGAGCTATATCCATCAGACTGATGACTTCGCTTTGGAAACTTCAAGACCGCACCTTCCCACAGCTCCTGCACCTGCTCACAGACATCTCCCCTGGACGAATTGTTCCAGGGGGCATTGACGAGGTCACTCTCGCCAAAGCTGCAGCCATTCGAGACATCTGTCAGCTGAGGTAAGGGAGGACTTAGAGGATGGCTAGTCATTCAAGGGTTGCTGTTATTATTATTAATCACTCTCTTTCATATCTAGTCTTACTGATGAAGACATTATAGGTTTTTTTTAGGAATTAGTTCTTGCTTAAAGAGATATCCAAGTGAAAATACCCACTTTGGTTGGTATTATTTAAAGAAATGTCCTCCTTCCATCACATCATTATGCAGGGTGAGTTTACTTCCATGTTTCAGACCTGGGCAGCATGGGTCGGACCTCCTGTCTCCCATCTCGGACATCCTCAACAGCCACAGTGGGGAGGAGGGCAGCGCCGCTTGTGCCCTGGTCCTGGAGGGTCTGGCTAGTCTCTGTGAGGCAGAGGTCGGTACAATCCAGCAGCCTAGTCAATAAGATGTCACAGCTTTAGGTTGAAGTCATACTTCTCAACATACGCTGCAATCCCAGTCTTACAGCTGCCTTATATGACAGACAATATCCGACACAGTTGATGTCCAGGGCACCTGTGTATGTTTCTAGGTGTCAGCATATATGTACCCGTGCTCGTGGGTTTCACCAAAGTGGTAAACATCTGAGACCTGCATAACATCAGATGTACCTCCCACATTAAGCTGACATCCCAGGATATAACTGTAACACTTTTCAAAGCGACATTAAACCCAACTCACTCACTCACACACTCCAGGGCACTCCCAGTAGCAGCATGTTCCTGAATGTAGCTCTGTGACTTCTTTGTACCCGAGTTTACAGCTTTCGGTAAAACATGGTTAAGCTAAACATAAAAAATGCAAGGAAAATGCAAGTATCCCTCCCCCCTAAAAAATCAAACAAACAAAAACAACAAAAAACAAGAAACACCGCCCGCCTACACTATATTTTCAAAAGCCATTGCCTGAGAACCCATTCTTTGATTTTTTTAAGCCAAAGAGTCGACTTTATGGATCAGATCATTGCTCATGATATCAATCGCTGGTTTGAAACTATTGTTTACAGGCCAGCACCATGTTGCAGAAATATTGCCGTAATTAAACAAGACGTGAACATGCAAACAAAATATGACAGTCCTACTTTAACAACATTGTTATGTAGGGCACCACAATAACAGTGGGATTGATGTTATAGATGCTGAATCCACTGGTTTAAGAATTCTGCAAAGCTATGCGAAGACTGCAGGACTTCGCACTATGCATTGTTTGTAGGGATGTTGTTGTGAAGTCTGGCTTTTCTACCTTGTTGCACTGTAGGACTGAAGCCTTGTCATCATTGCAGGTCATCAACATCCAGTCAGCCTGGGCCGTCCTGGCAGACAAGTTGACCCAGGATTGTAGGTAGGTGTCACCTGTATGTTGACCCAGGATTGTAGGTAGGTGTCGCCTCTGTAGTGACCCAGGATTGTAGGTAGATGTCACCTGTGTGTTGACCCAGGATTGTAGGTAGGTGCCGCCTGTATGTTGACCCAGGATTGTAGGTAGATGTCACCTGTGTGTTGACCCAGGATTGTAGGTAGATGTCACCTGTATGTTGACCCAGGATTGTAGGTAGGTGTCGCCTGTGTAGTGACCCAGGATTGTAGGTAGATGTCACCTGTGTGTTGACCCAGGATTGTAGGTAAGTGCCGCCTGTATGTTGACCCAGGATTGTAGGTAGATGTCACCTGTGTAGTGACCCAGGATTGTAGGTAGATGTTGCCTGTGTAGTGACCCAGGATTGTAGGTAGGTGTCGCCTATGTGTTGACCCAGGATTGTAGGTAAGTGTCGCCTGTGAAGTGACCCAGGATTGTAGGTAGATGTCGCCTATGTGTTGACCCAGGATTGTAGGTAGATGTCGCCTGTGTAATGACCAAGGATTGTAGGTAGGTGTCGCCTGTGTGTTGACCCAGGATTGTAGGTAGGTGTCCCCTGTGTGTTGACCCTGGATTGAAGGTAGGTGTCGCCTGTGTGTGACCCAGGATTGTAGGTAGGTGTCGCCTGTGTGTGACCCAGGATTGTTGGTTGGTGTCCCCTGTATGTTGACCCAGGATTGTAGGTAGGTGTCGCCTATGTGTTGACCCAGGATTCTAGGTAGATGTCGCCTGTGTGTTGACCCAGGATTGTAGGTAGGTGTCACCTGTGTGTTGACCCAGGATTGTTGGTAGGTGTCACCTGTGTGTTGACCCAGGATTGTAGGTAGGTGTCGCCTGTGTGTGACCCAGGATTGTAGGTAGGTGTCACCTGTGTGGTGACCCAGGATTTTAGGTAGGTGTCGCCTGTATGTTGACCCAGGATTGTAGGTAGGTGTCACCTGTATGTAGACCCAGGATTGTAGGTAGGTGTCGCCTATGTGTTGACCCAGGATTGTTGGTAGGTTTAGCCTGTGTTGACCCAGGATTGTAGGTAGATGTCACCTGTGTGTTGACCCAGGAATGTAGGTAGGTTTAGCCTGTGTTGACCCAGAATTGTAGGTAGGTGTCGCCTGTATGTTGACCCAGGATTGTAGGTAGGTGTCGCCTGTGTGGTGACCCAGGATTGTAGTTAGATGTCGCCTGTGTTGACCCAGGATTGTAGGTAGGTGTCACCTGTATATTGACCCATGATTGTAGGACAGGTGTCACCTGTGTGTTGACCCAGGATTGTAGGTAGGTTTAGCCTGTGTTGACCCAGGATTGTAGGTAGATGTCACCTGTATGTTGACCCAAGGTTGTAGGTAGATGTCACCTGTATATTGACCCAGGATTGTAGGTAGGTGTCACCTGTGTGTTGACCCAGGATTGTAGGTAGGTGTCGCCTGTGTGGTGACCCAGGATTGTAGGTAGGTGTCGCCTGTATGTTGACCCAGGATTGTAGGTAGGTGTCACCTGTATGTAGACCCAGGATTGTAGGTAGGTGTCGCCTATGTGTTGACCCAGGATTGTAGGTAGGTTTAGCCTGTGTTGACCCAGGATTGTAGGTAGATGTCACCTGTGTGTTGACCCAGGATTGTAGGTAGATGTCACCTGTATGTTGACCCAGGATTGTAGGTAGGTGTCGCCTCTGTAGTGACCCAGGATTGTAGGTAGATGTCACCTGTGTGTTGACCCAGGATTGTAGGTAGGTGCCACCTGTATGTTGACCCAGGATTGTAGGTAGATGTCACCTGTGTGTTGACCCAGGATTGTAGGTAGATGTCACCTGTATGTTGACCCAGGATTGTAGGTAGGTGTCGCCTGTGTAGTGACCCAGGATTGTAGGTAGATGTCACCTGTGTGTTGACCCAGGATTGTAGGTAAGTGCCGCCTGTATGTTGACCCAGGATTGTAGGTAGATGTCACCTGTGTGTTGACCCAGGATTGTAGGTAGGTGTCGCCTGTGTAGTGACCCAGGATTGTAGGTAGATGTCGCCTATGTGTTGACCCAGGAATGTAGGTAGGTTTAGCCTGTGTTGACCCAGAATTGTAGGTAGGTGTCACCTGTATGTTGACCCAGGATTGTAGGTAGGTGTCGCCTGTATGTTGACCCAGGATTGTAGGTAGGTGTCACTTGTGTGGTGACCCAGGATTGTAGGTAGGTGTCGCCTGTATGTTGACCCAGGATTGTTGGTAGGTTTAGCCTGTGTTGACCCAGGATTGTAGGTAGGTGTCACCTGTATGTTGACCCAGGATTGTAGGTAGGTGTAGCCTGTATGTTGACCCAGGATTGTAGGTAGGTGTCACCTGTATGTTGACCCAGGATTGTAGTTAGGTGTCGCCTGTATGTTGATCCAGGATTGTAGGTAGGTGTCGCATGTGTTGACCCAGGATTGTAGGTAGGTGTCGCCTCTGTAGTGACCCAGGATTGTAGGTAGATGTCACCTGTGTGTTGACCCAGGATTGTAGGTAGGTGCCACCTGTATGTTGACCCAGGATTGTAGGTAGATGTCACCTGTGTGTTGACCCAGGATTGTAGGTAGATGTCACCTGTATGTTGACCCAGGATTGTAGGTAGGTGTCGCCTGTGTAGTGACCCAGGATTGTAGGTAGATGTCACCTGTGTGTTGACCCAGGATTGTAGGTAAGTGCCGCCTGTATGTTGACCCAGGATTGTAGGTAGATGTCACCTGTGTGTTGACCCAGGATTGTAGGTAGGTGTCGCCTGTGTAGTGACCCAGGATTGTAGGTAGATGTCGCCTATGTGTTGACCCAGGAATGTAGGTAGGTTTAGCCTGTGTTGACCCAGAATTGTAGGTAGGTGTCACCTGTATGTTGACCCAGGATTGTAGGTAGGTGTCGCCTGTATGTTGACCCAGGATTGTAGGTAGGTGTCACTTGTGTGGTGACCCAGGATTGTAGGTAGGTGTCGCCTGTATGTTGACCCAGGATTGTTGGTAGGTTTAGCCTGTGTTGACCCAGGATTGTAGGTAGGTGTCACCTGTATGTTGACCCAGGATTGTAGGTAGGTGTAGCCTGTATGTTGACCCAGGATTGTAGGTAGGTGTCACCTGTATGTTGACCCAGGATTGTAGTTAGGTGTCGCCTGTATGTTGATCCAGGATTGTAGGTAGGTGTCGCATGTGTTGACCCAGGATTGTAGGTAGGTGTCGCCTGTATGTTGACCCAGGATTGTAGGTAGATGTCGCCTGTTTGTTGACCCAGGATTGTAGGTAGGTGTCACCTGTGTGTTGACCCAGGATTGTAGGTAGGTGTCGCCTGTGTTGACCCAGGATTGTAGGTAGGTGTTGCCTGTATGTTGACCCAGGATTTTAGATCCACAGTGATACATAACTGTAATATTGTTGACAAGACATCTAATATCACACTCACTCACTCACTCACTCACTCACTCACTCACTCACTCAGGCCACTGACTGTTATGTTGACCACGACATGTGACAATATTCCCTCACTCACTCATTCCAGACCACCAGTCGTGGAGAAGATCTGTGACCTATTTTCTCTTGTGGCCTCACTGACGGAGAAGACCCCTGAGTTCGAGGTATGTTGGCTACATGTCATCAGGACAACCCACTTTCAACATAAACCAGTGTGAACAAACCTTAATATACCACAAAATGAAATCAAACTCTCTGATGGGCTTACCATTCTTAGATAAACACACGCAAGTCTGATAGCAAGTCTGCCATCTTAATACCAGAACTTCCACGAAAGTATGCTAGATTTTTTAACAATAAGAGGCCGGTGGGGTAGCCTAGTGGTTAAAGCGTTGTTTCCTCACGCTGAATACCTGGGTTCGATTCCCAACATGGGAACATTGTGTGAAGCCCATCTTCTGTCGTACCCAGCCGTGATATTGCTGGAATATTGCTAGAAGCGGGGAAAACCATACTCACTCACGTATCTAACAATATCAATACAACAGGTGCATGTGCATATTTGTGTTGCACAGGATTTGCAAGCTGACAGTGCACCCATCCCGTCTACCGGTTGTTACTCAGAATGTACGATCTTGTTTGTCTTTTTTTCAGAACTTTCAGCTTGAGGTTGTGCGGAACCTGTGGTTATACTGTCACAGTGACAACAGCACCATCCAGGGGGCAGCACTGCGAGCACTGTCAGCGTTCGCCCCGGACCAGTTCCTCGTCAGCTCCTTGCCTGCACATGTAAGCATCTGGCATAGTCATGCTTATAATAATAGGCTATTTATATTGCTCATATTTCCACACCACTCAGGGGTATGCTTAAAGCACTATTATTACCCCATTCACTGGATGTGCACTCAGAATCATTTTCAGCTCCCAGGGAAGCATCCAACCCAACTTCCTGCTAGAAGGTAAACAACCACATTGGCATCTCATCCTACCGGGTACCCATTCACTGCTGGGTTAACACAGGCACACTTGAGTGGTAATCCGTAATTCTGTGTCACCAGTAGATCAGTCTATCTATCACTAATGTTGTTTCCCAATCCCAAGAATAGACATTGTCCCAATCAATCATGATTACCCCCGTGAGGATTCTGGGTTAGAATCGCCCCCCAGCAACCTTTGCTGGTTGTGAGGGTGATTTAATGGATTGGGTGGTCAGGCTCTGTGACTTGGTTGTTGCGTGTCATTGTGCTCCTGCATCCTCCTGGTTCATTGCTCACAGACCCGTGAACATCCAGGTTAGAATAGGTCCTCAGCAACCTGTGCTTGCCCTAAAAGGCAATTATGCTTGTCGTTAGAGGTGATTATGCTTGTAAGAGGCAACTAGCGGGATAGGGTGGTCAGGCTCGCTGACTTGGTTGATGCGTGTCATCGTATCCCAATAGAGTTGATTGATGCTCATGATGTCAGTCACTGGATTGTCTAGTCCAGACTTGATTATGTACAGACTGCTGTCATATAGCTTGAATATTGCTGAGTGCGGTGTTAAACAACAAAGAAACAAACATATAGCTTGAATATTGCTGAGTGCGGTGTTAAACAACAAAGAAACAAACATATAGCTGGAATATTGCTGAGTGCGGTGTTAAACAACAAAGAAACAAACAAATCATTGCTCACAATATCACTCACTGGTTTGGCCGCGTCTTACAGTGCAGCATTAGACAACAAACAGACAAGCAATCATGAACAATGAGTGAGTGAGTGAGTGAGTAATTATAGTCACATCGGCAATATTTCAGCCATATCGTGACTAAAGCAATTTATACGTTAAGAAAACATCAGCTTAGATTATAGTAAAACCTGTCATCAAAGGACAGTATAACTACTAGACTTATCACAGATATAAATTTCTAAAACTAGTACATGGTCATAAAAAGTTATTATAAAACAGAACAAGACATTGTAAAAACGGGCTATAGATCGCCAGCAAGTGAAGGTAGATCACCATACTAGGGACCATGGGGACTTATAGTACCTTTGCTACCTGCATGGACCCCAGCAGGATTTACATCATACCTTCAGCCACTGGCGATTATATGCAAGTTTAGCCGTCAATTAAAACTAACGAATATACTACGATTAAAATCGTGGTTCATGAACAATGACTAACATCTTCAGCTACAGTATTATAATGCACAAATGTGACGTGGTGTTTCTCATTAAGGTTTGTTTCGCAAGGAAGAGCTCAGTGGTGAATTGGCCATGGAGCAATTGTTTTGTTGCTAATGACAAAATAATTTCCCTGATTAAAGTTGTCTATATATTAACCAAAATGAAATTTGTGATCATTAGAACTACTGCCTTGCAAGATCATGATGCCACTTGATTTTCACTGATATATGATGTTGTTCAATACACAAAACAACCTGCCTTGGAAACTGTGGTTACGAGTTAAGCATTCTCACTTTTCACACCAATCAAAGGACATGCTTTCAAATGCCAGCTCAAGAAAAAACCTGTCATTAACTGTTAAAAAATGCTCTCTATCTCCACTCCTGCTGAGTTGATAATGGACTAAAAAAATATTTAGCAGTTGTGTAATTTAAGTTCACGGTATTATTTTTACCCTGAAAGGAGATGGTTGTTCAGAGGATGTTCACCCAGTGATTTCTGTTTAGGGAAACCGTTGTCATGGTTATATATTCTTGTTTCACTGGGGGATAGAGGGAAATAACATGGGTGTTTTGAGTCCATGCTACAACCGAGAGGCTCTTTATTGTGCGTAGTGTACTGGTTGCGAATGATTACTACGTGTCACCCTTTTACTCACTCACTCACCCATGCACTCACTCACTCACTCACTCACTCACTCACTGATACACTCACTCACTCACCAATGCACCCTCCCACTCATTCACCAATGCACCCACTCACTCACTGATACACTCACTCACTCACCAATGCACCCACTCACTCACCCACTGATGCACCTACTCACTCACCCACTGATGCACCCACTCACCAATGCACCCACTCACTCACCAATGCACCCACTCACTCACCAATGCACCCACTCACTCACTCACTAATGCACCCACTCACTCACTGATTCACTCACTCACTCACTCACTGATGCACCCACTCACTCACTCACCAATGCACCCACTCACTCACCAATGCACCCACTCACTCACTCACTCACTCACTGATGCACCCACTCACTCACCAATGCACCCACTCACTCACCAATGCACCCACTCACCCACTCACCAATCCACTCACTCACTGATGCACTCACTCACCAATGCACCCACTCACCCACTCACTCACTAATGCACCCACTCACTCACTCACTGATGCACTCACTCACTCATTCATCAATGCACCCACTCACTCACTCACTCACTCACTCACTCACTCACTCACTCACTCACTGATGCCCACATTCACTCAAGTCTTCTGGGTCACTTTGGTTATGTTATTGTTTAAAAGTAAAATGTTTACATAGGGAGTTTATTAGCAAATTATTCATCACTGATCAGCGCAGGAGTGGCATATTGCATTAGCCTACTTCTTACACATCACCTGTATAGTGAAATTATTTACATTTTACACCAAAATATTAATTTAAAAGTTCAAAAGCTAACTTCTATATGTTTTTTCTCCTTCGTAACATATCATCCGTCACATTATATCTATGTGTGCGGATGCCGAGGAAGATAGTGCACTGTTCCACAGACTGCTTCCCAGTGCTTCCAAGCACTGCCTCACGCTTATCCCAGATTGTGGCTACAACAACGAGACTCTGAGCTCTGTTGAACATAAATCCCAAGATTGATCAGTCCATGTCTCTCCTTATAGGTAACAGAAGACCTCCGTGAGCAAGCGGCCCAAATAGCAGCACAGCAAGACGACCCCGACCTGACCATTGACCAGATCCTCACATTTGTACCCGGCGTCTGCTTCACACGTCTGCTCAAGACTCTCCATGCGCAGGTTCTCGAAGGTATGTCAACATCCAGACATTCCGTTTTAATCACAAGTCTGGAGGGTTTTATGATACTGTCATGTTCAAAGTGTCCTCAATCTCAGCTTGTAAGCATGGCTTTTCTTGATCTCGCTACATGTGGTGGGGAAAGAGGTGACAAACATGGGATTCAGTGATCACAATGACGGATCTACCCCCTGCAGTTTGGCTAGGCTATGACGAGGGCACCGTTCCACAAACGTCTTAGCGCTGCGACTATCGTAAGCCAGTGTTAAAGTATGGGAGTTACAATCACCTTAGCGCTAAGATGGCTTTGTGGAACAGGGCCCTGGTTGATTGTGTACTGTGAATTGAGTGGATTGTTCGTGGTTTGCGTGATCCAGACTTGATCATGTCGTCAGAAAGCCATCATGATATAGCTGTAATATTGGTGAAGTATTCCAGAAGCAGTAGCTTATTGTAGTTCTGGTAAAAGATTGTGATACACTCTTGGCTAAGTCATCTTAGGTGCTGCAGTTAGCTATGCAGAATTGTGTCCCTTTTTCAGTGCCAGAATCCTATGATTAGGTTTGAATTCTTCTCCCTCCAGTAGTTTTTTCTTCATCAGCACCACAGACTTGTGTATATATAGTTGTTTTTGTTTGTTGTTTTTTCAGATTATGAAGTATTTTTATCATCCATGATTGGCAAAGAGGTAGAAAGTCTGCCAAGAGGCATTTACCACTCGTCACTACGGCGACAAGGAGCTGCAGCCAATCAGGGGAAAGCAGTCAGCAGTATCCCAGGGTTCATCTTGTCTCAGTACGAGAAGACCAACCAGCCTGGACTTCGCCCTGGACTAGCATGTTAGTTGGGAGAAATAATATTCCGAGCTAAAATTACGTCTGTAACCACACACTCTTGGGCAATACATTACTTGTCTATAGTGTACATCTACCCAAGGCAGTTTCCACCCTTGCCAAACTCAGCTGGAATTATGGAGTTGTATTTTACCTGGACTAACAAGTCTATGAATTGTCCTATCAGAAACGAAATGGACATCTGATATGTAAGCTGATGTGCAGGATGCAGGATTTGCAAAGCATGTCTACCGTCAACTCAGAGTCTACAGATATTTTCCAAATCTTTGCGTGTTTTTAATCAAAGTGCTCACGTTATTTGGAGCACTTGGCGAAGTAAGACATGTTTTATCACAATATATATTATGGTTATCGGTCAGATCATGTTGAATGGGCACCTCCGTTTGGTTTGAAGCAAAATGTTTTTACTTTCAAAAGGCGTTTACTGACGAAGGTCTTGACAGACAAAAGGTCTTTAGTGACAATAAGTGTTTACTGACAGATGTGATTGATTCTGCCGTGATGACTTCAAAGAAACCATCTCCTATTATTACTCAGTAGTAACTGAAGCAAGAGGCTGCTTCCTGCCCTGCTGGTCCTGTGGCTTGAAGCCATGGAATTATTGAAGCAATGCTCCTCTTCAGTCGTGGACAGTGTCAGCACCATTTGACGTGGAGCCCTGGTTGTGACTGATGGTAGACATCAGGAGGGAGATGTGGTCAATTTTCTTGTCTACTTGCCCCTAAAATTATTTTTTATTCCTCCTTCATTTGTTGAAAATGACAGACCTCGAGGCCTCTACAAATTGTAATGCCCTGAAAAAACTGTATGAACCTCAACTTAGTGATCTGTCATAATCAAATATGGCCATCATTGCCATAGAAGGCATTTACCTCACAGCTCTGATAGTTTGTGTGGGTAATTCCACATATTATGGTTCTGTGGCTTGTATTCCTGACTGGATTTCTGCGGTGACTAGCAAGTGTGTGTGTAACTTTACCACACAAAACATTCATGGCTCTGCAACAGTTAGCAACACTGGCTTGCTGTCCTCGATATTTTCCTCGAGTACATCATAGACATGTTATTTGTTCTGAGAGTTGACAGGAAGTAGAATGTTGGGATATGTATACTTCTGTAATAGGCGCCCTCTAACGTCGATAAAAGGTGCCCTGTGACAGTAGAAACATAGAAATTGATGGCAAAAGTCTGATGTTTTACTGCGGTGCTTTGCGTTGTGTTCTCTTCTCCCTGGGCAGTATTCTTTTGTCTTTATGTCCTATGAGTCTCCTGACCGAGTCATCAACTCTAATTATGGATAAAACACAAATAGTGAAGTTTGATTTAAAGTTTATTTTTAACAATACAACAGGTGGCAAACCTTCATCATCTTATTTACAGACAAACCTACCTACTGTTCCCCCCTTCCCTACCTACGTACAACTGTTAAACACCAACTCTTTAACTTTATATATAACAACTACCAATCTAACTCCCTAAATAAAATGTCCTAAAATAAACCTATTTCATACCTATGGTAATTCACCCCACCCAAATCTAACATTAACATAACAACATTATCCCAAACAAGAAAACTAATAACAGTGAAAAGTGAAAATGTCTTGATTCAAGATGCGAGAGCCAACTACATACTTTACCAGGTGCTGGTGAAAGAACGACTGAAGATTCCCTACCATGAGGGGCATACAATAAAACACTGCAGGGAGAATAAACCATGAGGGGCATACAATAAAACACTGCAGGGAGAATAAACCATGAGGGGCATACAATAAAACACTGCAGGGAGAATAAACCATGAGGGGCATACAGTAAAACAATGCAGGGAGAATAAACCATGAGGGGCATACAATAAAACACTGCAGGGAGAATAAACCATGAGGGGCATACAATAAAACACTGCAGGGAGAATAAACCATGAGGGGTGTACAATAAAACACTGCAGGGAGAATAAACCATGAGGGGCATACAATAAAACAATGCAGGGAGAATAAACCATGAGGGGCATACAATAAAACACTGCAGGGAGAATAAACCATGAGGGGTGTACAATAAAACACTGCAGGGAGAATAAACCATGAGGGGTGTACAATAAAACACTGCAGGGATAATAAACCATGAGGGGCATACAATAAAACACTGCAGGGAGAATAAACAATGAGGGGCATACAATAAAACACTGCAGGGAGAATAAACCATGAGGGGCATACAATAAAACACTGCAGGGAGAATAAACCATGAGGGGCATACAATAAAACACTGCAGGGAGAATAAACCATGAGGGGCATACAATAAAACACTGCAGGGAGAATAAACCATGAGGGGTGTACAATAAAACACTACATTGATAATACACCATGAGGGGCATACAATAAAACACTGCAGGGATAATAAACCATGAGGGTCATACAATAAAACAATGCAGGGAGAATAAACCATGAGGGGCATACAATAAAACACTGAAGGGATAATAAACAATGAGGGGCATACAATAAAACACTGCAGGGAGAATAAACCATGAGGGGCATACAATAAAACACTGCAGGGAGAATAAACCATGAGGAGCATACAATAAAACACTGAAGGGATAATAAACAATGAGGGGCATACAATTAAACACTGCAGGGATAATAAACCATGAGGGGTGTACAATAAAACACTGCAGGGATAATAAACCATGAGGGGCATACAATAAAACACTGCAGGGAGAATAAACCATGAGGGGTGTACAATAAAACACTGCAGGGAGAATAAACCATGAGGGGTGTACAATAAAACACTGCAGGGAGAATAAACCATGAGGGGTGTACAATAAAACACTGCAGGGAGAATAAACCATGAGGGGCTGTGCCCCGAATGGTTTATTCTCCCTACAGTGTTTTATTGTACGATAAACAATGACATTGAGTTGTTAATTTCTTCTATGAGATATCAACATCATATACAGATTCTTACAGGATGATGATAAAATGTTCAAGCCTCAAACATATTTACCTATATTTTAATGTTTATGACTCCCTCAAAGAATCTGACCTTGGCAATGTCGGACATGTCCATTTTATGCACAGGTGGGTATTTCCCACATATTCTCATAATCCTCACTTTAATTACCTGCAACTTTTCTCTCAATAACGATTGTCATATCTCTCCCACTTTTGGATGCAATCGTTTGGTCATAATGTTTATCTGAGTTGGCCAGCTACATCTATGGGAAACAACTCACAAGACACCTCTCTCTCAGAAATAACGTCGTACAATATACAACGTCATCAAGTTGCGAGCGCATGTTCAAATCTCCAGAAAAGACATCATGACAGAACAATGTTTAACATGAAATAAACCACGCTTTGTTCTTCATTGTTTTTGGGGGCCGGTCGGGTAGACTTGTGGTTAAAGCGTTCGCTCGTCATGCCGAGGACCCGGGTTCGATTCCCAACATAGGTACAATGTGTGAAGCCCATTTATGGCGTCCCCCGCTGTAATATTGCTGGAATATTGCTAAAAGCGGGGTAAAACAAAACTCACTCACTCACTCATTGTTTTTTGCAATTTATTGTGTAGCTATCTTACGTATAAGGCTAAAAGAAATACTAGTCTTGGTTCTCAGGCACCACCCACATCATCATAAAGTCTGCCGCACGTTTCATTTTTTATTTCCATTCTCAAAGAATAAATGAAAAAATCCTAATGCTAAAAAAATGTGATCCAATATAGCACACAGTTACTTCCCTTTACATGGGCACTGCTTTAGGCACATCTCGTGTTATTGTCATGGCGGCCATGGGTGTTTGTATGCTTGTTTATGAAGGGAGGCCCTTTCCCAGGTTGATGGTACACAACTGTTTATTTGGTTACATACTAGTTTGAACAAGCAAAAAAAACAAACACTGCCTGCCCGCACTATATTTTCAAAAGCCATTGCCTGCGAACCAATTCTTTTATGTTTTTAAGTCTAAGTATTGTATGTCAATAGCAGCACTCTGCAGTGGTAAGCGCAGGTGTCCCACTAGACTCATCCCTGTGTCTGATGCCCTCAGGTGAACATTGTTTTTTTCCTGTCAGCTGGGTTGCTGTTTTGCTATGATCCTCCAGTGGAAGTTGGCCGCGATGGCAGACCAAGACGTCATTACATCGTCTCTCACGGCAAAAACTATCAGCAGATGTTCAACACCCTCCTCTCTGAGGTAAAATCCATATATATGTGGCATGGTCTCAACGTCAAATAGACTCGGGTCTGTCTTATGGTGTCAATTATCCATCTGTTTGAATTTTTTCATTTTCTACCTGGGATATTATTATGACATTCACTGGATCATTGAAAGTCAAGGGTGGGTAATTTAAGATCATGAGAACAACATGAATGGATCAAGGGATTCGTGTAGATTTACCACAATTAAAGCCCTGGAGATATAGAGGATATACAGACTGCCATCATATTCCTGGGGTATTGCTGACTAGGGAGTTCAACAAGAAACAAGCAAACAAACTATTTTAGTTATTTATAGGCTGCTGCGATGTAATATTTGTACTGCAACATCACAAAATTCATTCACTTCTTGATTACTTCTTAAACTAAATATGTTACTTTTTGTAATTTACTAACTTAGAGGCAAACCAGCCTAATTGCTTTGCCGATTTTCTTCCTCTAAGGCTTAAGGTAAATGGCAGTGACAGGCAAATCTGTAAGACTAGTAATGGAATTGTTCTGACCAAAGATGAAACTGTATTCTGTATAAGAGAGAGAATTTTCTGGTGTCAACTTTATCATGAGGAACAAAACTGTTATGTGGGTTATCTCCCAAAACCCCTACATCCCATTTCCCCTACAACCCAGTTCCCCTACAATTAGTTAAAACAACACGCGGCATTTACCTGTCTGGCATTATGAACTCACCTAAAGGAGAGATTAAGGTCTGGAGTAGAGGTAGTAGAAATGAAAGGGGTAGAGCTTTAGGGGATTAGGGGACTTAAAGGAAAGTTAAAAAAAAAAAATTAATGTAAGTGTAATGAAAGATGCCTGTATGATGAGAAGACAATTTTTAGAAATTACAAAAATAACAATAGGAAGAAACAATTATTACACTGAGAAACTGAGATGAGACGATTTACAGTTGAGATTAAAAATGAACATTTTATTATAATGTATAATGAATTTTGAAAAATGAACATTTTATTATAATGTATTATGAATTTTGAAAAATGAACATTTTATTATAATGTATTATGAATTTTGAATAATATCGTAATCGTAATTAAATATTTATCTCAATCTATTCGAGTTTCTTGGGTTGTTCCATTGTATGAAATAGGTAACAGACTAGGGATTAGCAGTGCCATGGACCGTGAACTTTGTTGTCTTAAGCTGTAGGGGAAATGGGATGTAGGGGTTTTGGGAGGTTACCGTTATGTGTATCCTATCTTGATGGCAATGAAAGACGTGTCTTCTGCATGTTCTGCCTCACTACAGAGCATGTATGTATGTGTCCTGCCTCACTACGGAGCATGTATGTATGTGTTCTGCCTCACTACGGAGCATGTATGTATGTGTTCTGCCTCACAACTAAGCATGTATGTATGTGTTCTGCCTCACTACAGACCATGTATGTTTGTGTTCTGCCTCACTACGGAGTATGTATGTATGTGTCCTGCCTCACTACGGAGCATGTATGTATGTGTTCTGCCTCACTACGGAGCATGTATGTATGTGTTCTGCCTCACTACAGACCATGTATGTATGTGTCCTGCCTCACTACAGACCATGTATGTATGTGTTCTGCCTCACTACAGAGCATGTATGTATGTGTTCTGCCTCACTACAGACCATGTATGTATGTGTCCTGCCTCACTACAGACCATGTATGTATGTGTTCTGCCTCACTACAGAGCATGTATGTATGTGTTCTGCCTCACTACGGAGCATGTATGTTTGTGTCCTGCCTCACTACGGAGCATGTATGTATGTGTTCTGCTTCACTACGGAGCATGTATGTATGTGTTCTGCCTCACTACGGAGCATGTATGTATGTGTTCTGCCTCACTACGGAGCATGTATGTATGTGTTCTGCCTCACTACAGACCATGTATGTATGTGTCCTGCCTCACTACAGACCATGTATGTATGTGTTCTGCCTCACTACAGAGCATGTATGTATGTGTTCTGCCTCACTACAGACCATGTATGTATGTGTCCTGCCTCACTACAGACCATGTATGTATGTGTTCTGCCTCACTACAGAGCATGTATGTATGTGTTCTGCCTCACTACGGAGCATGTATGTTTGTGTCCTGCCTCACTACGGAGCATGTATGTATGTGTTCTGCTTCACTACGGAGCATGTATGTATGTGTTCTGCCTCACTACGGAGCATGTATGTATGTGTTCTGCCTCACTACGGAGCATGTATGTATGTGTCCTGCCTCACTACAGAGCATGTATGTATGTGTTCTGCCTCACTACAGACCATGTATGTATGTGTTCTGCCTCACTACGGAGCATGTATGTATGTGTTCTGCCTCACTACGGAGCATGTATGTATGTGTCCTGCCTCACTACGGAGCATGTATGTATGTGTTCTGCCTCACTACGGAGCATGTATGTATGTGTCCTGCCTCACTACGGAGCATGTATGTATGTGTTCTGCCTCACTACGGAGCATGTATGTATGTGTCCTGCCTCACTACGGAGCATGTATGTATGTGTTCTGCCTCACTACGGAGCATGTATGTATGTGTCCTGCCTCACTACGGAGCATGTATGTATGTGTTCTGCCTCACTACGGAGCATGTATGTATGTGTTCTGCCTCACTACGGAGCATGTATGTATGTGTTCTGCCTCACTACGGAGCATGTATGTATGTGTTCTGCCTCACTACGGAGCATGTATGTATGTGTTCTGCCTCACTACGGAGCATGTATGTATGTGTCCTGCCTCACTACGGAGCATGTATGTATGTGTCCTGCCTCACTACGGAGCATGTATGTATGTGTTCTGCCTCACTACGGAGCATGTATGTATGTGTTCTGCCTCACTACGGAGCATGTATGTATGTGTTCTGCCTCACTACGGAGCATGTATGTATGTGTCCTGCCTCACTACGGAGCATGTATGTATGTGTCCTGCCTCACTACAGAGCATGTATGTATGTGTTCTGCCTCACTACGGAGCATGTATGTATGTGTCCTGCCTCACTACGGAGCATGTATGTATGTGTCCTGCCTCACTACAGAGCATGTATGTATGTGTTCTGCCTCACTACAGACCATGTATGTATGTGTTCTGCCTCACTACGGAGCATGTATGTATGTGTTCTGCCTCACTACGGAGTATGTATGTATGTGTTCTGCCTCACTACGGAGCATGTATGTATGTGTCCTGCCTCACTACGGAGCATGTATGTATGTGTCCTGCCTCACTACGGAGCATGTATGTATGTGTTCTGCCTCACTACGGAGCATGTATGTATGTGTTCTGCCTCACTACGGAGTATGTATGTATGTGTTCTGCCTCACTACAGAGCATGTATGTATGTGTCCTGCCTCACTACGGAGCATGTATGTATGTGTCCTGCCTCACTACGGAGCATGTATGTATGTGTTCTGCCTCACTACGGAGCATGTATGTATGTGTCCTGCCTCACTACGGAGCATGTATGTATGTGTCCTGCCTCACTACAGAGCATGTATGTATGTGTTCTGCCTCACTACGGAGCATGTATGTATGTGTCCTGCCTCACTACGGAGCATGTATGTATGTGTTCTGCCTCACTACAGAGCATGTATGTATGTGTCCTGCCTCACTACGGAGCATGTATGTATGTGTCCTGCCTCACTACGGAGCATGTATGTATGTGTTCTGCCTCACTACGGAGCATGTATGTTTGTGTTCTGCCTCACTACGGAGCATGTATGTATGTGTTCTGCCTCACTACAGACCATGTATGTATGTGTTCTGCCTCACTACGGAGCATGTATGTATGTGTCCTGCCTCACTACAAACCATGTATGTATGTGTCCTGCCTCACTACGGAGCATGTATGTATGTGTTCTGCCTCACTACGGAGCATGTATGTATGTGTTCTGCCTCACTACGGAGTATGTATGTATGTGTTCTGCCTCACTACGGAGTATGTATGTATGTGTCCTGCCTCACTACGGAGCATGTATGTATGTGTTCTGCCTCACTACGGAGCATGTATGTATGTGTCCTGCCTCACTACGGAGCATGTATGTATGTGTTCTGCCTCACTACGGAGCATGTATGTATGTGTTCTGCCTCACTACGGAGCATGTATGTATGTGTTCTGCCTCACTACAGACCATGTATGTATGTGTTCTGCCTCACTACGGAGCATGTATGTATGTGTTCTGCCTCACTACGGAGCATGTATGTATGTGTTCTGCCTCACTACAGACCATGTATGTATGTGTTCTGCCTCACTACGGAGCATGTATGTATGTGTTCTGCCTCACTACGGAGCATGTATGTATGTGTTCTGCCTCACTACAGAGCATGTATGTATGTGTTCTGCCTCACTACGGAGCATGTATGTATGTGTCCTGCCTCACTACAGAGCATGTATGTATGTGTTCTGCCTCACTACAGAGCATGTATGTATGTGTTCTGCCTCACTACGGAGCATGTATGTATGTGTTCTGCCTCACTACAGACCATGTATGTATGTGTTCTGCCTCACTACAGAGCATGTATGTATGTGTTCTGCCTCACTACAGAGCATGTATGTATGTTTGTGTTCTGCCTCACTACGGAGCATGTATGTATGTGTTCTGCCTCACTACGGAGCATGTATGTATGTGTTCTGCCTCACTACGGAGCATGTATGTATGTGTTCTGCCTCACTACGGAGCATGTATGTATGTGTTCTGCCTCACTACGGAGCATGTATGTATGTGTTCTGCCTCACTACGGAGCATGTATGTATGTGTTCTGCCTCACTACAGACCATGTATGTATGTGTTCTGCCTCACTACGGAGCATGTATGTATGTGTTCTGCCTCACTACGGAGCATGTATGTATGTGTTCTGCCTCACTACAGACCATGTATGTTTGTGTTCTGCCTCACTACGGAGCATGTATGTATGTGTCCTGCCTCACTACGGAGCATGTATGTATGTGTTCTGCCTCACTACGGAGCATGTATGTATGTGTTCTGCCTCACTACGGAGCATGTATGTATGTGTCCTGCCTCACTACGGAGCATGTATGTATGTGTTCTGCCTCACTACAGAGCATGTATGTATGTGTTCTGCCTCACTACAGAGCATGTATGTATGTGTTCTGCCTCACTACAGACCATGTATGTATGTGTTCTGCCTCACTACAGAGCATGTATGTTTGTGTCCTGCCTCACTACGGAGCATGTATGTTTGTGTCCTGCCTCACTACGGAGCATGTATGTATGTGTTCTGCCTCACTACGGAGCATGTATGTATGTGTTCTGCCTCACTACGGAGCATGTATGTATGTGTCCTGCCTCACTACGGAGCATGTATGTATGTGTCCTGCCTCACTACGGAGCATGTATGTATGTGTTCTGCCTCACTACGGAGCATGTATGTATGTGTTCTGCCTCACTACGGAGCATGTATGTATGTGTTCTGCCTCACTACGGAGCATGTATGTATGTGTCCTGCCTCACTACGGAGCATGTATGTATGTGTCCTGCCTCACTACGGAGCATGTATGTATGTGTTCTGCCTCACTACGGAGCATGTATGTATGTGTTCTGCCTCACTACGGAGCATGTATGTATGTGTTCTGCCTCACTACGGAGCATGTATGTATGTGTTCTGCCTCACTATGGAGCATGTATGTATGTGTCCTGCCTCACTACGGAGCATGTATGTTTGTGTCCTGCCTCACTACAGAGCATGTATGTATGTGTTCTGCCTCACTACGGAGCATGTATGTTTGTGTCCTGCCTCACTACGGAGCATGTATGTATGTGTCCTGCCTCACTACAGAGCATGTATGTTTGTGTCCTGCCTCACTACGGAGCATGTATGTATGTGTCCTGCCTCACTACAGAGCATGTATGTATGTGTTCTGCCTCACTACGGAGCATGTATGTATGTGTTCTGCCTCACTACGGAGCATGTATGTATGTGTCCTGCCTCACTACGGAGCATGTATGTTTGTGTCCTGCCTCACTACAGAGCATGTATGTTTGTGTTCTGCCTCACTACAGAGCATGTATGTATGTGTTCTGCCTCACTACGGAGCATGTATGTTTGTGTCCTGCCTCACTACGGAGCATGTATGTATGTGTTCTGCCTCACTACGGAGCATGTATGTATGTGTTCTGCCTCACTACAGACCATGTATGTATGTGTTCTGCCTCACTACGGAGCATGTATGTATGTGTTCTGCCTCACTACGGAGCATGTATGTATGTGTCCTGCCTCACTACGGAGCATGTATGTATGTGTTCTGCCTCACTACGGAGCATGTATGTATGTGTTCTGCCTCACTACAGACCATGTATGTATGTGTTCTGCCTCACTACGGAGCATGTATGTATGTGTCCTGCCTCACTACGGAGCATGTATGTATGTGTTCTGCCTCACTACGGAGCATGTATGTATGTGTTCTGCCTCACTACGGAGCATGTATGTATGTGTTCTGCCTCACTACGGAGCATGTATGTATGTGTTCTGCCTCACTACAGAGCATGTATGTATGTGTTCTGCCTCACTACGGAGCATGTATGTATGTGTTCTGCCTCACTACAGACCATGTATGTATGTGTTCTGCCTCACTACGGAGCATGTATGTATGTGTTCTGCCTCACTACGGAGCATGTATGTATGTGTTCTGCCTCACTACGGAGCATGTATGTATGTGTTCTGCCTCACTACGGAGCATGTATGTATGTGTTCTGCCTCACTACGGAGCATGTATGTTTGTGTTCTGCCTCACTACAGACCATGTATGTATGTGTTCTGCCTCACTACAGAGCATGTATGTATGTGTCCTGCCTCACTACGGAGCATGTATGTATGTGTTCTGCCTCACTACGGAGCATGTATGTATGTGTTCTGCCTCACTACAGACCATGTATGTATGTGTTCTGCCTCACTACGGAGCATGTATGTATGTGTTCTGCCTCACTACGGAGCATGTATGTATGTGTCCTGCCTCACTACGGAGCATGTATGTATGTGTTCTGCCTCACTACAGACCATGTATGTATGTGTTCTGCCTCACTACGGAGCATGTATGTATGTGTTCTGCCTCACTACGGAGCATGTATGTATGTGTTCTGCCTCACTACGGAGCATGTATGTATGTGTTCTGCCTCACTACGGAGCATGTATGTATGTGTTCTGCCTCACTACAGACCATGTATGTATGTGTTCTGCCTCACTACGGAGCATGTATGTATGTGTCCTGCCTCACTACGGAGCATGTATGTATGTGTTCTGCCTCACTACGGAGCATGTATGTATGTGTTCTGCCTCACTACGGAGCATGTATGTATGTGTTCTGCCTCACTACAGACCATGTATGTATGTGTTCTGCCTCACTACGGAGCATGTATGTATGTGTCCTGCCTCACTACTGAGCATGTATGTATGTGTTCTGCCTCACTACGGAGCATGTATGTATGTGTTCTGCCTCACTACAGACCATGTATGTATGTGTTCTGCCTCACTACGGAGCATGTATGTATGTGTTCTGCCTCACTACGGAGCATGTATGTATGTGTCCTGCCTCACTACGGAGCATGTATGTATGTGTTCTGCCTCACTACAGACCATGTATGTATGTGTTCTGCCTCACTACGGAGCATGTATGTATGTGTCCTGCCTCACTATGGAGCATGTATGTATGTTTGTGTTCTGCCTCACTACGGAGCATGTATGTATGTGTTCTGCCTCACTACGGAGCATGTATGTATGTGTTCTGCCTCACTACGGAGCATGTATGTATGTGTCCTGCCTCACTACGGAGCATGCATTTATGTGTTCTGCCTCACTACAGAGCATGTATGTTTGTGTCCTGCCTCACTACGGAGCATGTATGTATGTGTTCTGCCTCACTACGGAGCATGTATGTATGTGTCCTGCCTCACTACGGAGCATGTATGTATGTGTTCTGCCTCACTACGGAGCATGTATGTATGTGTCCTGCCTCACTACGGAGCATGTATGTATGTGTTCTGCGTCACTACGGAGCATGTATGTTTGTGTTCTGCCTCACTACGGAGCATGTATGTATGTGTTCTGCCTCACTACAGAGCATGTATGTATGTGTTCTGCCTCACTACGGAGCATGTATGTATGTATGTGTCCTGCCTCACTACAGAGCATGTATGTATGTGTCCTGCCTCACTACGGAGCATGTATGTATGTGTTCTGCCTCACTATGGAGCATGTATGTATGTGTTCTGCCTCACTACAGAGCATGTATGTATGTGTTCTGCCTCACTACGGAGCATGTATGTATGTATGTGTCCTGCCTCACTACGGAGCATGTATGTATGTGTTCTGCCTCACTACAGAGCATGTATGTATGTGTTCTGCCTCACTACGGAGCATGTATGTATGTGTTCTGCCTCACTACGGAGCATGTATGTATGTGTTCTGCCTCACAACTAAGCATGTATGTATGTGTTCTGCCTCACTACGGAGCATGTATGTATGTGTCCTGCCTCACTACGGAGCATGTATGTATGTGTTCTGCCTCACTACGGAGCATGTATGTATGTGTTCTGCCTCACTACGGAGCATGTATGTATGTGTTCTGCCTCACAACTAAGCATGTATGTATGTGTTCTGCCTCACTACGGAGCATGTATGTATGTGTCCTGCCTCACTACGGAGCATGTATGTATGTGTTCTACCTCACTACGGAGCATGTATGTATGTGTTCTGCCTCACTACGGAGCATGTATGTATGTGTTCTGCCTCACTACGGAGCATGTATGTATGTGTCCTGCCTCACTACGGAGCATGTATGTATGTGTTCTGCCTCACTACGGAGCATGTATGTATGTGTTCTGCCTCACTACGGAGCATGTATGTATGTGTTCTGCCTCACAACTAAGCATGTATGTATGTGTTCTACCTCACTACGGAGCATGTATGTATGTGTCCTGCCTCACTACGGAGCATGTATGTATGTGTTCTGCCTCACTACGGAGCATGTATGTATGTGTCCTGCCTCACTACGGAGCATGTATGTATGTGTTCTGCCTCACAACTAAGCATGTATGTATGTGTTCTGCCTCACAACTAAGCATGTATGTATGTGTTCTGCCTCACTACGGAGCATGTATGTATGTGTCCTGCCTCACTACGGAGCATGTATGTATGTGTTCTGCCTCACTACGGAGCATGTATGTATGTGTTCTGCCTCACTACGGAGCATGTATGTATGTGTTCTGCCTCACTACGGAGCATGTATGTATGTGTTCTGCCTCACTACGGAGCATGTATGTATGTGTCCTGCCTCACTACGGAGCATGTATGTATGTGTTCTGCCTCACTACGGAGCATGTATGTATGTGTTCTGCCTCACTACGGAGCATGTATGTATGTGTTCTGCCTCACAACTAAGCATGTATGTATGTGTTCTGCCTCACTACGGAGCATGTATGTATGTGTCCTGCCTCACTACGGAGCATGTATGTATGTGTTCTGCCTCACTACGGAGCATGTATGTATGTGTTCTGCCTCACTACGGAGCATGTATGTATGTGTCCTGCCTCACTACGGAGCATGTATGTATGTGTTCTGCCTCACTACGGAGCATGTATGTATGTGTCCTGCCTCACTACGGAGCATGTATGTATGTGTTCTGCCTCACTACGGAGCATGTATGTATGTGTTCTGCCTCACTACGGAGCATGTATGTATGTGTTCTGCCTCACTACGGAGCATGTATGTATGTGTCCTGCCTCACTACGGAGCATGTATGTATGTGTTCTGCCTCACTACGGAGCATGTATGTTTGTGTTCTGCCTCACTACAGAGCATGTATGTATGTGTTCTGCCTCACTACGGAGCATGTATGTATGTGTTCTGCCTCACTACGGAGCATGTATGTATGTGTTCTGCCTCACTACGGAGCATGTATGTATGTGTTCTGCCTCACTACAGAGCATGTATGTATGTGTTCTGCCTCACTACGGAGCATGTATGTATGTGTTCTGCCTCACTACGGAGCATGTATGTATGTGTTCTGCCTCACTACAGAGCATGTATGTATGTGTTCTGCCTCACTACGGAGCATGTATGTATGTGTTCTGCCTCACTACGGAGCATGTATGTATGTGTCCTGCCTCACTACGGAGCATGTATGTATGTGTTCTGCCTCACTACAGACCATGTATGTATGTGTTCTGCCTCACTACGGAGCATGTATGTATGTGTTCTGCCTCACTACGGAGCATGTATGTATGTGTTCTGCTTCACTACGGAGCATGTATGTATGTGTTCTGCCTCACTACGGACCATGTATGTATGTGTTCTGCCTCACTACAGACCATGTATGTATGTGTTCTGCCTCACTACAGACCATGTATGTATGTGTCCTGCCTCACTACAGACCATGTATGTATGTGTTCTGCCTCACTACAGAGCATGTATGTATGTGTTCTGCCTCACTACGGAGCATGTATGTATGTGTCCTGCCTCACTACGGAGCATGTATGTATGTGTTCTGCCTCACTACGGAGCATGTATGTATGTGTTCTGCCTCACTACGGAGCATGTATGTATGTGTCCTGCCTCACTACAGAGCATGTATGTATGTGTTCTGCCTCACTACGGAGCATGTATGTATGTGTCCTGCCTCACTACGGAGCATGTATGTATGTGTCCTGCCTCACTACAGACCATGTATGTATGTGTTCTGCCTCACTACAGAGCATGTATGTATGTGTTCTGCCTCACTACGGAGCATGTATGTATGTGTCCTGCCTCACTACGGAGCATGTATGTATGTGTTCTGCCTCACTACGGAGCATGTATGTATGTGTTCTGCCTCACTACGGAGCATGTATGTATGTGTCCTGCCTCACTACAGAGCATGTATGTATGTGTTCTGCCTCACTACGGAGCATGTATGTATGTGTCCTGCCTCACTACAGAGCATGTATGTATGTGTTCTGCCTCACTACAGAGCATGTATGTATGTGTTCTGCCTCACTACGGAGCATGTATGTATGTGTTCTGCCTCACTACGGAGCATGTATGTATGTGTCCTGCCTCACTACGGAGCATGTATGTATGTGTTCTGCCTCACTACGGAGCATGTATGTATGTGTTCTGCCTCACTACGGAGCATGTATGTATGTGTCCTGCCTCACTACGGAGCATGTATGTATGTGTTCTGCCTCACTACAGAGCATGTATGTATGTGTTCTGCCTCACTACGGAGCATGTATGTTTGTGTCCTGCCTCACTACGGAGCATGTATGTATGTGTTCTGCCTCACTACAGAGCATGTATGTATGTGTCCTGCCTCACTACAGAGCATGTATGTATGTGTTCTGCCTCACTACAGACCATGTATGTATGTGTTCTGCCTCACTACGGAGCATGTATGTATGTGTTCTGCCTCACTACGGAGCATGTATGTATGTGTTCTGCCTCACTACGGAGCATGTATGTATGTGTTCTGCCTCACTACGGAGCATGTATGTATGTGTCCTGCCTCACTACGGAGCATGTATGTATGTGTTCTGCCTCACTACGGAGCATGTATGTATGTGTTCTGCCTCACTACAGACCATGTATGTATGTGTTCTGCCTCACTACGGAGCATGTATGTATGTGTCCTGCCTCACTACGGAGCATGTATGTATGTGTTCTGCCTCACTACGGAGCATGTATGTATGTGTTCTGCCTCACTACGGAGTATGTATGTATGTGTCCTGCCTCACTACGGAGCATGTATGTATGTGTCCTGCCTCACTACGGAGCATGTATGTATGTGTTCTGCCTCACTACGGAGCATGTATGTATGTGTCCTGCCTCACTACGGAGCATGTATGTATGTGTTCTGCCTCACTACGGAGCATGTATGTATGTGTTCTGCCTCACTACTGAGCATGTATGTATGTGTTCTGCCTCACTACGGAGCATGTATGTATGTGTTCTGCCTCACTACGGAGCATGTATGTATGTGTCCTGCCTCACTACAGAGCATGTATGTATGTGTCCTGCCTCACTACAGAGCATGTATGTATGTGTTCTGCCTCACTACTGAGCATGTATGTGCTTCAGGTGCCGGTGCAGCCCTCGGAGTGGCACCGATGTATGCTCATGCCCCAAGCCTGGACCTCCTTTGTGGACAGACTTTTCACAGCCATGTTGGAGGTGAGTGTTTTACGTTTATTAATTGGACACTGAATTTACCTTTTATTTTGTTTTGAATGTTTTATATTACATAATATTTAGTTTTTTGTATAGTAACTGATAAATTACTGTGGGACTCAGAAAGGGGCACTGAAAAACATGGTAAGTTCAGGAGAGGTTAAAAACACATTCCGTCATCAATGTTTCGTTGGTACAGAGAAATATACTAATGTATATAAACTGCAAACTGCTGCAAACATACTGATGTCACATGTAGCAATATTCACTCACTCACCTAAACTCCTAATGTACACAGGGGCAGTGGGATAGGTTAATGGTTAAAGTGTTCGCTCGTCACGCTGAAGTCCCGGTTCGATTCTCCACATGGGTACAATTTGTGAAACCCATTTCTGGTGATAGTGCTGGAATATTGCTAAAAGCGGCATAAAACCATACTCACTCACTCACTCCTAATGTACACAGGAAAACAGGGATACTCTGGCCTCTTTGTGGAATCGGAAATCCCAAAGGAGGATTACTGGGAACAAATTGAAGCACTGCATGATTTGTTTATCAAAAAAATTGTTAATCCAGACGATTTCAATGGGAACAGCCATCTGACTTAGAAAAGCATCTCTGAAATAAAGATCAAGCGCTAGGTTTCTGATCTAATGGACGACTAATGGGTTTTCACTGTAGAAATATAAAATGGTTCATTATATGATTCTGATAATTCTCATAATTTGGGTAATTCAGGTTCATTTACAACATTATTTATCAAGGCTGGTACATTCAATTTCATCAATCAAGTTTGGCTTTAAAAATCTGTTACTGTGATAATGGTCAAGGGGAGATAACTCTTGTATGACCATGAATTATCTCCCCACCTGCCAATTACAATCCAGTCATTCATATTATCATTACAGGCCAAGAAAGCTGATCTAGAGATGGAAATAAAGAGAGGAGATATTGAATCCAGTGATGCCAAGCTAGCCCAGGACACAGCATGGCTTTGGTAATTTTTATCTTTAGTTTCTCACAAATAAGTTAGCCATGGCTCTCCATTTATCTCTTCCAGCTATCATACACATCAAACCTTCAGTATCCATTCTTGTTGTTGGAGGTGACAAAATCATTGACAGGATGTCGCAGTTGGTTGTCTGGACCATTTTCAGACTTTCATGTTATAATGTTTCGTTGTAATAGTGCTGACAAGACACAAATCCTTATTTAATATTTAACGGTAATTCACGTTTTTTGGTTTAAATTGAAGTTTGATTGATGGATATGACTGTTCACGTGGCTGTAATTCTTCAAATATTCAATTTCCGAAACATGTTACTTGTATGTGTATCTGGCTATAGATTTAACAGATACTACAGATATGTACCCTAGCCAACATCAGAATACAGAAAGATACCTGGTACCCTAAATGGCAGACAAATCCATATTCCCCAACCCGAAACCAAACTGGTTCATATTGTAGTTCAGGTTCGCCTAATGACGAGTGCATGCTGGATAATGCTGTTCGTCATGGAATATTAGAGTAATGTACGTATGTCACTGTGGTTGATCGTTTCTTATGAAGCACACTGGCATGCATTTCATTCTTAAGAATTTTACCGCAGTTTGGCATCCAGGACGTGTTGTATACGTAAGTGTTCAAGGAACTGGTAATGGACTCATCCTTGGGTACCTTTCTGTATTCCGATTTTGGCTAAGGTATATATCAGCAGTACCTGTGCCGACAACGACCCCTTCAGCAATATTTCATCCTCACCATCAGATTATTCTGTTTGTCACAGGGTTAGAGATGCCATTGCAGATCTCATAAAGACAGCATCCAGGTAAGTAAAAGTGGTTTCACCTGCCCGACATGGCAAGCTTATAGCTCACCTGAATATTAATAATCCTGAACTTGATATCTTTTTCACTAAACCAAAATGACCGAAACAATTTTATGAGAAATAAACTGAAAAATAGTCAGCTACACATTAATGGTTTTTCAAGAATCTGTGAAAAATGTGGCAAGGGTACTGAAAGAACCTGAAGTAAGGTAAGAGAATGTGAGTACATCAATTAGTTTCATCTCCGAACAAGCTGCAATAATGACTTCTCCCTGATTCCACAGAGGCAATCCTACAAGGCAAGGGAACTCAGTCCTGGCACTGGCTGGCCTCGCAGTGTCTGCATCACGACACGCTACCGGTCTGGACGAGGAGTCGCTGAAAGCTGCTGAAGACACGTGTCAACATCTCAGTCATTCTCATTGGCTGACTGTCGCCATGGATACCATCATGTGTTTGATGGAAGTCTCATTCAAGCCAAAAGGGAAGATCCTTGGCTTGTGTCAACAGGTGATGTTTTTGAAAAAATCTATTACATTTTCCATGACTGGTCTGATATATGGTCTTAGGAATAATCATAGTAGCAGTCTGACGTGACCCGTAATGGAATGTCCTCAGATCTTTGTTTAGCGGCAGCGAGAACTTAGATCTGATTTTAATGAGATTGTCATAGTAGCAGCTTGACTTTGTAGGAGTTTACAGGTGAATAGCAAAGCCATGTTGTGGATGACAGCTTCTATACTGAAGATTCTATATTTAACCTTGCTCCCAGAACTAACATACACTTATATACAATTGGTCTTTCTGCCCGTATAGAAGCTTGTAATACAACCAACATACCATATATAACCCTAGATAAGCTGATCTCAAAGTTAAGCCGAGGTATTATCTTTGTCCTTGATATCTGTATCAAAATGTTATGTGTGGTAGATAAGCCGGACCACCAACCTAAAACTATGTCTCGTCATGATCCGTCGTCGGAAATAGATCATCAACAATCAGTATCGAATTATGCAAATTAATCCTGTCGTTACACTATCTGGTCATAACTAGGGTTCATTGTATATCTTTTCGTTCACCTGAAGCGATACAATGTAGCTTTGTTTTACCAACAGAAAAATAGTTTGATGAAAGTGTAACCTTTACATAGGCCGACCCCTTTCTACAGAATCTTTTTTCTGGTCCTCAAAATTCGACTTATCTACGGTCATATACGGTGCTGTTCCCAAAGAACTGCTTTCAATTATGCACTATTATGTGAATGTTATTACAGTTAAGTTAAAAAAAAAAGTGAAATTAAAATATTAGATGACAAACAGAAATGTAAATTCTTATGACGTAATTCAAATTTAACTGAGATAAGATCAGGTGGATTACAGGGTATTTAAATAGGATGGTATGGTTTAGCCTTTGATAGGTGTCCGTCCTTTCAAACATTAAATCTGCCATGATGCTAAAAAGATTAAATCCATTTGGTAATTTTCCGGGTTAAATTTGGTCTTCAGCAGGCTTTGCTGTTTGCTAGAGGCAATATAGTGAATCGATTGGTCAGGTTCTGTGACACAGTTGATAGCTTGTCTGGTCCAGACTGGATTATTTACAGGCTGCCTTCATATAGCTGGAATTTTGTGGCGTTAAACTCACAGCCAAACAAACCAACCTGAAATACTGTAGGTCCTTGTGCTGTTGTCACGCTGGACTGATAACATGGAGGTAATGTGTAATGGTCAATAGTTGTGTTTGATGGGACTCAAAACACTCTGGACCCTTGAAGATCAGGGGTAGAATAGGTCTTCAGCAACCCATGCTTGCCGTAAAAGGCCACTATGCTTGTCATAAGAGGCGACTAACGGGATCGGGTGGTCAGGCTCAATGGCTTGGTTGATGCATGTCATCGTATCCCAATTGCAAGGAGTAATAACAAATTACTTAAATAAACTGCAGACGGTAATGGCCTGCTGAAACATAAAACTATCAGCCCGAGAACAAATGAAGGCCATGACCCCACGGGGCGATATCTATTTAGAACACTGTTTCCATGTATTGCTTCTTGCAGAGAACGGCTGGTGACAAACTCCCCGCCAGTCTTCTGGCCAGGTCCTCTGCCTGTGTGGCCCTCTCACAGCTCGTGCCCATCTTCATCACTATGGATTCAGATAGAATCTACCAGGTTATTTCAATGGCAACTGACAGGTTGCCAGGGCAACCAGGATGTGAGGAATCGCCAGTTCTTCAGTTCCACTATGGCCTGGGACTGGGAATGTTCTTGGGCAGACTGTTTGAAGAACACATTTCTGATGTTGGGGGAGCTAAGGTGAGACACCTGACGATTCAGTGGACAATGAGTGTGTTTGTGTAAGCAGTTTGGTGTCTATGAATGTCGGATGCTGTCATGATATAGATAATGGAGGATTCTGCTTCTTAAACATGTAGATAAGATTGTTTACTCAAATATGATTACTCTATATATAAAGACCTCACAAACCTTTCAGACGAGGTCAGTTTGGTGAATCCTGAGCAAATTTTGGCTGCCCAAATAAAGGATGCTTGAGCCAATCAGATGGCAGCTTTCTGTTATGATTCATCTTTATTTGTTACCATCTTGACACAAAACACAAAACTTCCTTCAGTTGAACTGCTTTTGGATGCAGGTGACACGGCACTCCGATACGTCATAATGGATCAAATATCTACAACAATCTAACTGTACCACCTTTTATATTTCCAATTCAAACTGTTTTTTGGAACATGATACCCTGAATGATGTGCTTGCTCGTACAGTGACTTTGAAGCCTCAACATTGATTGGCTGACAATTTCATCTGACATGACCTCCTATGGTGCCAAGGAATACATTTATGTAGGGAGGCCCTTTCCCAGGTTGATTAATACAACAGTTAAACAACTGTATTTGGTTAAATAACTGTTTATTCGGTTTCATAGTACTTCGAACAACCCACAAAATTACAAGACAAAACCCCCCAAAACACCGCCCTAACGCACTATATTTTTGTAAAGCCAATGCCTGAGAACCAATTCTTTTTTTTTAAGCCTTAATTAGATTGAAACTCTGCTTAGCCTTTTCTGCTGCAGGTAATGCTTTAGGCAGCTGTGGAGTAGCAATATAACATAACATCATTGTACTGTGTTCCACCAGATCTTACCACATTGAGTTTGTTAAAAAGAATTGAGGATTATTGAGACAGGTTGTTGTTAAAGTAGATTCTGTAAATCTTGAAATTAATACGTCTCGAAATTAATACGTCTGCTGATCTCTAGCCAAAAATGTGACTCAATATTAATGCAACTTCCTGCCAATCCCCAATGGAATGATACATATCCTTACCTTAATCCAACCTGACCTTAATCCAATCAAACAGCAAATAGCACTGTTTATTAGCGCTGAGTAGAGCACATCCGTAAAAACAATAAACAGACTGTTTTCTCTCAAATCAACACACAGTTTATATGTATATTCTGTTGACTGGAAATAAGAAAGTTCAAAGACAATCAAATAACTGAATCAACAACAGTTCACTGATTGGTATATTCAAGTTGGTATTTCTGCTACCCAAAGTGTGCAGTGAGGCCGTCTTATTGCTGATGGTCATTTTGGAGACATAGATGTCTAGTTAATGCGAGCAAAGACCACTCGCATTTTTCGCAACTAATTCACGCTCGTGTTAATTTCAAGATTTACAGTATACATTTTGAAAAAGCAAATGGAAACATTTTGAAATGATCGATGTGTGGGCTTACAGCTGCAACTCGATTGTCTTGTGGTATAGGGTGGTCATGCACACGGAACTAGTTCCTGTAGGATTTAGGAGACCTGAGTGGTTACCCTTGTAAGATAGACAGTTGTCTAAATCAGTTGGGGTTAGGAAAACTAAATCATTTACTGCAATGAATTATGAATTAAAACCCTGTGGGGATTCTGAATGAGAATAGATCCCTAGCAGCCTATGCTGTTCGGAGATGCGACTTAATGGATTGAGAGGTCAGGTTTGGGGACTTGGTTGATTGCATGTCATTGTACCCGAATAGTTGCTCATCATATCAATCACTGTTTAGTCCTGGCACGGCATGATTGTTTACAAGCTGATGTTAAACAGCTGGAATAGTGAATGAAGAGTCTGGTGCTAAGAAACAACCAGATATGCAAATGAAGTGCAAAATGGAGTCTTAAAATAGTTTCATTCATCTAGAAAGTAGTATGCAAAATGTATATACAGTAAACTACTCTTATAACGAACTCAAAGGGACCACTCATTTTAGTTTGTTATAACCGTAGCTTGTTATGATCATATATACAGCATAACTACAGCAAATAGTTTGGACAAAAAAAGTAAGTTTGTTATATCCATCAGTTCATTATAAGCATGTTCCTTATAAACGTAATTTACTGTATACAATAACCCAGCAAACAATTCTACGTTGTGACAACGTTGTGACAACGTTGACTTTTCGTTGCTACAACGTTGTGATGTTACGTTGTCACAACTCCCAGATTGGTTGCTACAACGTTGTGCGTAAACCAAAATACAACCAAATCAAGACGTTGTCACAACGTCCATTTTTTACGTTGCTACAACGTTTAACCAAAACGTCGCGACAACGTACCCAGCCAACAATTCTACGTTGTTACAACGTTGTGACAACGTTTACTTTTCGTTGCTACAACGTTGTGATGTTACGTTGTCACAACGTAATTCTGTAGACTCCCAGATTGGTTGCTACAACGTTGTGCGTAAACCAAAATACAACCAAATCAAGACGTTGTCACAACGTCCATTTTTTACGTCGCGACAACGTAGGTATCGCATACTGTTTACATATGGCGACACTGCAGGCATTGCAGCACGTTGTTGCAATGTCCATGTAGATTAACGCCTGTTTTATTCCTCAATACCTCCCAGGCAGCCTGAAAAGTTTGTACCAATCTAGTTAAGACGTCAGGTACCAAGAAATACATTCTGCAAACTGAATTCACTTTAACCCTATCCATGAAACAGCAAGTCAATGAAATGCACTCTCTTTTGGCAGAGTTTGAAATACGGCCAAGATATAAATCTAAATGTTTTAAATTACATGTACAATTTGGTAATATAATATTCATTTTCCAAAACAATTTTCAAGGCTATGTGCAAATTGTTCACAAATGTTTCAACACAATTAAAAGATATTGGATTTTCCCACGAATTTGCAAATTAAAAACCATCAAACAATAAGCCCTGCACAAATTGAAACATTTAAATTTTCTTGGCCTTACCTCATACATTCAGCATTGAGAGCAACACTGTGACCAACAGAATAGTCTATGCATCTGATGTCCTAAGATCCATTAGGTAAACGAAATGACAATAGAATTCTGGTTGAGGTGACCTTTATTTATTTGTTAAATGACAAGTCAGAACATGGGCTGAGTTGCTGGGGAGCCTTTTCAGTCCTCAAATGAAAAGTCACAGGGATGATCTTCAACTGTATCCTCAGTCTCTCCTTATGCCTTGGTAACTGAATAAAAAATGACACAAATGTTATAAAATGGCAAGGCAAGGGACATATTTCTGACATAACAAAATGACGGTTGCATTCCCCAAAATAATGTTTTGATGTCTGATGTCAGTCTTTAAACTGTTAAAAACTGCTGAAAGTGTGAAGGCGCTGACACTAATACCATGATGCTCTTGGATCATACATAAGCAGAAAAGCTTTTAGCACTGAATCATTGGTGTAACTTTATACCCCCGCCCTTTTAGATTGTGGGTATAATTAAATAAGAATCATCTAAATTTTAATTCTTGAAGATGTTTGTATATATTATTGAATCAGACATACCTTTCTGTCAGTGATATGTACTTTAAACAAATACGCTCCCACAATACTGTTTTCTCCACCTGAAAGAAAAACAGAAACCACAAATTATCACATTCTTAAATAAACCAGTACTGTATAGATAAATCCCATTTACTTAGACTAATAGAGTATGATGTAACTGATAGTAATATTGGCAAATAGTTTTATCAGTCAACAGATCAACTGTAGTTTTTCAAAAGCAGTAACTTTACCTTTCTGCTGTACACTCAAACTAGTGATTCAAGTGAATATCATGGCCAAGTTTCTAAAACCTTATTTGAAAAATATGTACATAAATGAAAAATATATATTGCCAAATAAAATAAATAGTTCCCATATTTGAAGCAAGAATGTTGAATATGAATTATGAATTGGCCCACCAATAAGTGATAAAAGTGTTAACACTTCGGGGTATTTATCCTAATTAAAACTGTGATTTTTTTTAATACTTAGATCTACCTTAATATTTTCCATATTAATATGCCAGGATAGTTATATATGTTCTAACATTTACAAAGATTAGAAACATGGGGAAATAAACAAAATGCAATAGCTTATACAATACCAGACGAAGTTGAAACAGCTCTAAATATTTATTGAAATTTATTTGTCACTACGTTTATTAACATAGATCTAATACAGTTAAATATCGTTAAATATAATTCTGTAGTATGGTAGCCTACGTGGCAACATATGCAGATCGAAAACCGAAAGAATATGGTTGCTATCAATTCCATTGTATTTTTCATTGGTGCACATTGGCTACACCTATCTCACTTTAATCATCAACAAACGATGACCAACTCACTGACAATATATGGTGATATTTAACTTTTGACTATCGACTAGCTTATCATCACCAGAGAGGACAATACCGCAAACACCCCGTTATAGCGCGCGACGAGAGACTCGTTTTACTTTTGCTCGTTTTCATTAGAAAGGAGTCGGACATAGATCTAGTTATCGGAAAATGATGAATTGATTCTTTTTTCGGAAATAATAAAAATACACATGATAAGCACCTTGCTATGATAAACTTTATAGACAGCAGCAACATTTTCGCTGTATAAGAGAAATCTACTTAACCTTTCCCATGGCCTGGATGAGCCACATTGTTGCACAAAAATCAAAGTCAGAAGATTAGTACATGTAAACTTTAAATAGTAATGATTTCAGAAATAACACAGAAGAAATGGCGATAACTGTCAGTGCGGTCAGTAGGCGATGCATAAGTTAGGCCTATTTACAAATCTACACGCTTACGAACGAAACCCGAACATAATATGACGGCCACAAAACGCCACCAGATTGAATTCTGGTCAAAAATATACCGCTTGCCCTTGGCAATTACCCTTGGTATCCATAAAATAATAATATGGAAAAAAGTCTTGGGCCCCCTTCACCTCTATCATCAAGTTCTGTGTATCATATTAATATCAACACTGACGCTCAGTGAAAATGACCGGCAAACTGCATTCTTAATCCTGCCACTTCTGAATAATACGATACATTTAGATCATTTGACGCACTGCATGCACAGAAACATATCAACAAGCGGAGACTATTTTTGAAAAATTAACTTACCTCAATCGAATTCACAGATCATCTGTCCAGTTCCAGTTGCTGCACAATCACTTGCTTGTAATATATTATGTCCAGAGTGAGTTTGAGCTAAGATGGCTGGTGACAACAAATCTTCCGCGACAATGTGACGTCATTCTGACGTCACTTCACGAGGCAACAGGCTAAACTTTTCTGCAGTCGCTCTCACGCCGCAAAAAATACGCGCCAATTGTTTTTAACTGTAATATTGCTTGTGACAACATTTAGTTCGTTAATAGATATATATGTTTAAAAAAAAATAACACTAAGAGATGGTAGATCTACAAGTGGTTTCCTAAACATCATTTACAAAAAGTACTGTAATGTCCAAAACACAACGTTATCACAACGTTAATTTGCAACGTTGTTGTAACGTTGTCACAGATATACGCAATTACGTTCTCGAAATATTAGTATTAAGAGATAAAAAATTCAAATGCCGAATATATAGAAAGGTAATGCATTACTAACTTGGTTTTCTGACAAATTCATGTTGATTTTGATAAAGCAGTTCTATTCCTTCTATTCTATTCTATCGAGAAGCAAACTCAATAACGTTTCACCGACGTTTCAGAAACGTAGTTACAAAACGTTGTGTGATGTCCAATGCACAACGTTTTCACAACGTGAATGTGCAACGTTGTTATTACGTTGTGAAATAACGTTGCAGGTCGACGTTAAAATAACGTTGTTACAACGTTATATCACGACGTTACCAATCCACAACCTTTCAACAACGATGGAAGTGCGAATCATGCATGTATGGCGAAAATGTTATTGTCATTGTTTGTTGTTTAATTGCCTCTTACGACAAGCACGGGTTGCTGAAAAGTGAAAACCAAATCTAACATTATTGTAATTTTCTGCCAAAATGTAGTTTATTTCGAGTAAACACCTTTGTTTTTACGCTTTTCGCGATGAAGACTATTTGACGTCGCACCAACGTATGAGAAACGTTGTCATCATAACGTTGCATGGCGCCCGATGCACAACGTTTCCACAACGTAATTTTGCTACGTTGTGATTACGTTGTCACATAACGTTGGAGTGACGTGATAATAAGGTGTTTACACAGACTTTAGTTTATTTACGAGATGGAAATCCTGATTCCGAAGATATAGGTAAATAATGAATTACTGCCTTGTTTTTGGCAGAAATTGTGTCGATTAGTATGTAAAACTTTTGTTCATACAATTTTCGTTAAGGCGACAGTTGACGTCGCACCAACGTTTCAGGAACGATGTAACAAGACGTTGGGAAATATTCGATGAACAACGTTTTCACAACGTAAAAATGTAACGTTGTTATTACGTTGTGAAACGACGTTGCACAGTGACGTAATAATAACGTTGTGACAACGTTGTATCACTACGTTACCAATTCACAACTTTACCACAACGTTGTGAAAACGTAGTGTGTTAGCTGGGAAGGCACATTAGATCCTGATATAGGTAAATTACGTAAGCCATGACATTTTGTTTCTGGCTAAGGTTTCAGGGCTACAGGTGAAAGATGAAGTTATTATCCATAAAAAGGTGTGATGTATTCCTGTTCTTGCAACTTCTAAATGCCTCTGAAACACTTGTGCTTGCTGTACTTGACACAGGGCATGATTGACATATGGAAGACCATGGACATGTTAGAAAGCTGCTGTTTGTCCAAGGACTTGGAGAACAGGTGAGATAATCAAAGATCATTAATAATAATCGCAAGAATTCTAATGCTCTCAGGTGAAGGAATATAATCGGCTTGACAAGGAAAATAGATTACATAATACATATTGTTTGTCGTATTTTGGTTTCTAAGGTACCTTTGACAGATCTTGATGGATCTTAACAAAACTTTCTGTACTGTATGGTTAGTCCCTAGTTAGACACTGATCAAGTGTGATCACCATCCAACTTGGTTAATATTTAGAATGTCAAACGTTACATGATATGTCTAGAATTCATGTGTTACCAGTTTCCGGATGAAAACATGTTCAGGTTGTTACCAGAATCAATAACACTGTATACATTAAGATTGATGGCAATCAAAGTTGGTCAGTATTTAGATGGTCAGATGCTATGTCTGGAAGCATCTCTGTGAGAGTTGGGAAGATGGTGTGGACACATCCTTACAATTAGGCCTAGCTGGTTCTAACACTGTCACGAATATGGAATAAAGCTTTGCTCGTCCAGTGACTATTTGGAAGCATTGCTGGAAATAGTATGGTTTTGGAGAAGTTGTGGAAGCATCTTAAAAAATGTAATTATATTTTCAAGACCCTTTTGAGATGGTATATTCTGTTTGTAGAGACATTTCAATGCATCTTTTCGAGACGTTTTTGTTTGTAAGGGTGTAAATACTCACTGACAAAAGAAACGCGATTACGATACATGTTGGTTAATATATGAAGAATTACTCATATTCAAGAGATATTAGATTGGTTGGACGCACAAACAAACAAACAAACATCATGAACACATCACATGTGACGTCATGGATCCATGACTCGAGACCATTTGTCTCGTGCAGGATTAGCGTGCAAAGTTTGGAAATCATGTGCAGCATATTGTGATAAGAATAGAGACACTGTGGTAACACCTGACTGATTTTTTGTTTTGTCATTAATTGGTATACATTGAAACAAATGTACATACTTCTCTCTATGTTTCTATGGTTTGCGTTTCTTTGGCGGCGAGTATATTCACAAATTATGAGCACAAATGAGAAGAGATTCCTGGTTTATCTGAAACGATGTTGCCCTGTGACTGCTGTAGATCCGGATGTCTGCTGGGTGTGGGTCTGGCTGTGAGTGGGTTGTGTGAGGAGGGGAAGACCGAGTCAAGGGCCCACGTGTCTGCAGTGCACGACAAGCTGACCATGTTGATGGAGGAAACGCCATCCACAGACTCCTCATATCAGGTGACATTTGATTTATAGGAGGATCATAAAACAATTGTTTTACCACTTTGAGTAAATCTGGAGAGTCTTGTGTGACACACTATACCTGGAACTGAGGCAGGGTCATGAAAAACATGACACAAATTATGGGAATGGGAAGTCATGATGAAGTCATTTTGCTGTCAGCATATTGTGATTTTCATTTGGATAAAATAGTCCAGTAATTTAATGTCAGGGAGAGTAATAAAAACTGACAATCAATGGACTGAGGATAATGTTTTTATTGTAATCATGGATCAAATTCTTGTCTTCCCCTGATGATGTTGCATGGTTTCGGGTTGCTGACAATGTCTGTATTTCAGGCCGTCTGTGTCGCAGTCTCCTGCATCAGTGGCCGAGCATTCTCCGCCAACATCCTCCAGATTGAGAGAGTCGGTGCTGTGGTGGACAGTCTCACTCGGGCACATGCACAGAACCCAGAGGTAAAGATATGTCTCGTATACCACAACATGTCTATATGTAACATTTTCACAATGAATATGAGTTATGCATGGTCTATGTAACGTGGATGATTTCCTCCACAATAATAACCAGTTCTGTCCGCAGGTAACAAAGTGATGTGGTATACATGGTCTATATATCCTGGATGATTTCCTCCACAATAATAACCAGTACTGTCTGCAGGTAACAAAGTGCTGTGGTATACATGGTCTATATACCCTGGATGATTTCATCCACAATAATAACCAACACTGTCTGCAGGTAACAAAGTGCTGTGGTATACATGGTCTATATACCCTGGATGATTTCCTCCACAATAATAACCAGTACTGTCTGCAGGTAACAAAGTGATGTGGTTTTCATGGTCTATATATCCTGGATGATTTCCTCCACAATAATAACCAACACTGTCTGCAGGTAACAAAGTGATGTGGTATACATGGTCTATATACCTTGGATGATTTCCTCCACAATAATAACCAACACTGTCTGCAGGTAACAAAGTGATGTGGTATACATGGTCTATATACCCTGGATGATTTCCTCCACAATAATAACTAATACTGTCTGCAGGTAACAAAGTGATGTGGTATACATGGTCTATATACCTTGGATGATTTCCTCCACAATAATAACCAGTACTGTCTGCAGGTAACAAAGTGATGTGGTTTTCATGGTCTATATATCCTGGATGATTTCCTCCACAATAATAACCAACACTGTCTGCAGGTAACAAAGTGATGTGGTATACATGGTCTATATACCTTGGATGATTTCCTCCACAATAATAACCAACACTGTCTGCAGGTAACAAAGTGATGTGGTATACATGGTCTATATACCCTGGATGATTTCCTCCACAATAATAACTAATACTGTCTGCAGGTAACAAAGTGATGTGGTATACATGGTCTATATACCTTGGATGATTTCCTCCACAATAATAACTAATACTGTCTGCAGGTAACAAAGTGATGTGGTATACATGGTCTATATACCCTGGATGATTTCCTCCTCAATAATAACCAGTACTGTCTGCAGGTAACAGGTGTCTGTCTGGCACTGGGGGCCTTGTGTTACAACCTCAGTAAAGTGGGACATCCAACTATTGGTCAGCTGCGGACAAAGCTGGTTCATGATTGGCTGAAAGGTCTTGCATCAGAGGTAGGGTGAAGTGTTCATTGTTTCTACTACTTGGTGGCTGGTTAACAGTTTTTAGAGGAAGATGTGGATGTTTGAATTTCTTTGGATGTATTTTGCAATGACTTTGGTGAATTAGAGGATTCAACTCAAAATAATTTTTAAATGTGAAGTTTTACCCGATACATGTTGGACACATGAATGCGAAAACTGACGTTCATAAGTGTATGAACGTCATATTTGACGTAATGCATTTTTCATGAGACTGTATTCTTGAGATGTGGTAAACACTGATGGACAACTTCCACATTCCTGGGGAAACCCCTGGGAATTCCCTAGCACAAATAGATACAGAAGGCTATTTTCCAATCATTTTGACCTTATTATCTTGAACTTAGTGGTTTAGCATGGGATAAGTCAGAGGGCTTGACTGAAAGCCCGTTCAAGAATATCCTCACTTCAACCCATCCTAATGAACAAAATGAAGAAATGATCAAGTCAAACTATGCACTTGATCTGTGTCTGACACACAAGTGACAGCCCACAACAAAATCTATAAAGTTACCTAAGTACTTATTTGACACATTTTTATAATTACCTTTTAATGATCAGCCAATTAATCAATGATGTCTTACACTTGTAATCGCCACAGGTTAAGGAACAACTTCAGAAATATCTCCCGTCATGTTTATCATGTCCCCCATACTAACGTCCCATACTTCATCTAGATGTATTACTACCTGCTGTCACTGTGACTGACTTACTGAGGTAGTTCTTGAGAGATTTTTCTCACCTAATGATGATATATTTTTTTTCCCATACTACAAAAGATGTTCCTGTAGAGCAAGTTGAGCATACATATGCTCATGTTGCCTCTCCTTTCGATGAACTATTTTATTCTGTGTTACGGCTGGTTATAGTAAAGCTGTCAGTGTAAACATGAAGTCACATATGCTAAATGAAATTGTGTAATACATACCTCGATGTGTAGAATAGTGATATAAAAATAATAAGAATTGAACTTCACTTTGTGTGAGTTCATTGTGTTGCAAGCCCCGACGTTCATACGGTTTGGCCCTCACTCTGTGAAGGTTCATATTTCACTAAACTCACACAAAGTGAAAGTCAATTCTTGAATAATATGCATCTAATTCAAGTTATTGCATCACAACAGAAATATTTCTTTTCAATCCTGATTTCTTCTGGCATTAAATATTATAGGTCACAAAATGTAGACTCCACAAAGCCATCTTAGCGCTAAGGTGATGGTAACTCCCATACTTTAACACTGGCTTACGATAGTCGCAGCTCTAAGATCACTTTGTGGAACGGTGCCAAGGTTGTAGAATGTTCATTGTGTGACAACTTTTGATGCAGAAAACATATTTTAGAGTGTTTTATGAACACATACAAGATGGTTTGAAATTGAACACGTCTCTATCATGGACTATGATGTCAGATGTTAGTAGTAGATTTGATGGTGCTAAAATTAACATTTGAAACCTCAGTCAAGCTCTGTATTTTCCACCAATAACAATAAAGTTCTGTTGTGTACAGGAAACCCCGCCAAGACAGAAGGTGTCCACACTGAATGGTTTGATGGCTCTGATTGGCTCCGAGAGGACATTGGTGTCAGTAAGTATATAGAGAGGACATTGGTGTCAGTAATTATATACAGAGGACATTGGTGTCAGTAAGTATATACAGAGGACATTGGTGTCAGTAAGTATATACAGCCACTGTGGTATCTAAGTTCTCCGAGAGGACATTGGTGTCAGTGAGTATATACAGCCACTGTGGTATCTAAGTTCTCCGAGAGGACATTGGTGTCAGTGAGTATATACAGAGGACATTGGTGTCAGTAAGTATATAGAGAGGACATTGGTGTCAGTAAGTATACACAGCCACTGCGGTATCTAAGTGCAGTGATTCCTTGATATGCTGCTGTCATTGGGATCCGACAATTTAATCGGTAAATCATGTCTTGTGATGTTTTACTTCAAATTTCACATTTGTATTGACTAAGTTCATTTATTATCAACTGTTCGTTTACCTGAATTTACTGAAGGGGTGCGACTGGGAATTAAATCTCAACAGTTTACTTGTCACTTTATCTGCATTAACACGCATTTTAGGGAAATTCTTCATGAAGTTTGGGGAGCCAAGGTTTACCCCGCGAACCCTGTCTTCAGTACATTGATCAATCGGAAGGGTTGAAGGATTGTTCACTAGCCAATATATAGCAGCAAATATTGCCGTGGGCGCTTATTAGAACAGGGCGCTTATTACGTCAAATACAGTTGTTTAGTTCTTGCTTTTCCAAGACAACAAGGTTTGTTTCTGGAAACATAACTCATAGACTTTTCTGAATATTCTTGGTGAAACTGTGTATGTTAGGAGGCAATGAAGTAATAGTGCACATTAAAAACAATGTTAATTTTTATTTAATCAGTGGTTTGAAACTTCACAGTCCTGTTTTTTAAGACAGTTAAGGTATTCCATGATCATGTCGCTCTCTCATCTGAGGTCCATCAAAATTAAGAATGGGACAGTTGAACAAACGTCGCCCCCTGAGTGTATGCTCATTATCAGCCCTCATCTCAGTGACTGATGGTGAATGACTGGTTATACCGCTTCAGACAGCATTCCAGCAATACAGGCTACTGGTGGACACAGAGGATGGGCTTCAATAAGGGTCAAGTTTGAAGCATGAAGGGCCAGGGTTTTAACACCCCATCTTCCCAAGGCAAGAGAGTGAACTGATTCTAAAAGTCAAGTTTCCACCCTTGCTGAACTAGGCTCGAATTTCTGGGCTTGATTCTAGCACCACCAGTGGATGTTTAGCATTATTTCCCTTCTACGTCCCTCCTATTGACCAATCAGATTCCACTTCTCACTTGCATTTTCTTCAAACAATAGTCACCAGTCACAACATTCTCATCAATAATAAATATCCTATTGTAATTAAAAAAGTAAGTTTACCATGCGAAGAACTTCAAATCAGTCGAGCACTTTGATAAAAAACGTGAAAAGATTTGGAAAATATCTGTCAATGTCCTGTTGACAGTACACATGCTCTTCAAATCCTGCAATCAAATTTGGCACGGCAGTTGTCATGTTGTTTGTGAACATGATGTCGATTTCATTACGGGATTTTGATTGGACTATGCAAAGACTTGTTAGTCCAGCCAAAATATAACTCAATAATTCCAACCTAGTTCGGCAAGGGTGGAAACTGGACTTCTACAGTCAGTTAACTCCATTGCCTCGGAAAAAAGTAACCCCTAGATTTTCCCCGTCAAGATGGACCAGCACAGCCAATCCTGGTGTTAATATCAACTGTCATGCACAGGTTCAGGGCAGTGGGACATCTCTCCTTGGAACTGATGTTGATGCAGATAGTGTCATCAAGATGGCTACTTCAGTCGTTGCTAAGTCCAGTGACCTTGGCATTCAGAGTAACAGTGCTTGGATGCTGGGACATCTCTATCTGTCTGCGTGTGCCATCACGGAGACCCGAGCTAGCGGTAGGTCAACCTGCAAATACACACTGACTATTGAGTGGGAGGTTTAATATCACGCAAATACATACTGAATATTGAGTGGGAGGTTTAATATCACAAAAATACACACTGACTATTGAGTTGGAGGTTTAATATCACGCAAATACATACTGAATATTGCTACAGGGAGGTTATTAGGCAAATATACTTTTGTAGTTTGTTTCATATTGTCAAGCTCACCTGTCTGAAAGTCGAGTGCCAATAGGCCTTGTGCATTGCTGCATTGTTACTTAATGAACATGCTGTAAGGATTCTGTTTAGTAGATACTTCTGTCACATATTTTGCTAATCCTCTTTCACCTTTTCCTTTCTGATATATTATAGTACAGAGCCCTGTGGCTCTATTCTTCTGGCTCATTAGATGTATGACTCTGATCAATACCTTTCATCATCATTGTGCACAGTATACAGAAAAGGAAAAATATTAAACTAAAGAAAATAAACGTTTACAGATGTTCAAAATAGATTCATGACTAAATATGTGTGTGAGTTGTAAGAAGTGACAGTGCTGTATCATGTCCACTGTGCATGTATTTCTGGACAGTCCCACCGAGCTATGCTTACCTGCCCGAGAGCAGCATCCTGCGGGCCCTGGTGGATCTCCTCATCGAGGCTGGGAAGAGAGGTAACCTCCAGGCCTTGCTCCATAACGCTGCATTATTAATTGGGTTTTAGTTTTAAGGTAGGATAATAACACGTCCCAGGTACAGACTACAGCAAGAATTTCCATTACTTTCAGAACATATGATTTTTCATGTACTGTTTCAAATTGATCAAATATAATTGAATGATCATTTAGTTTCATGATCAACTAAACTTAAAGTTTAAGAAGTGTATCAGTCTTGCAATTAACAATTCCATCAATACAAAGTGGCAATTCCTCCGTTTCATACCAACGACTCTCTTGATTATGATCATATGATGTCATGACCTTAAGTTTGAACATGGGATCTTATTACTGAATCTAGCATAGTAATACATTACCGTATATCAGTGCATGGGTGAGTGAGTTACGTCGCTTTGTACAGTATTCTAGTTATATCACAGCTTAATGTGGAGGACAGATTGAACTGATGCAGGTCTTTGCGTTTACCGCTTTAGTGAAACCTGTGAGCACGGGTATGGTGCTGACAACCTAGAAACATAAACAGGGCAAATTTTGGGTTCAAACTAGAAATCATGGGTTTCTGGCATGCCAAAAGGGATGCAACTCTGCACGGCATATTGTGGTACCTGGGACAACCATTCCCCTATATTTTCTATGTTATGAACACTGTATACTGTCTACTAAACATAATTGCAGGACCTGAGGTTATCCCACCAGAATATGTCAAGGTGGCTTTGACTGCCGTCCAGGAGGATGTCAAACAAGTGCTGCCACCTGTAAACTGGGCAGGAGTTCTCTCCCCTTTCATGAGAGTCAACTTTGGTATGTAAAATTTGTATCATTTAACATTTGTGAAAACATTTTGAATTTTGCAAAATGTTTGTTTTCATGTTATACCGTGTATACTGGCTCTAATACCTTAGTTTTGTTCAGGGACAAGTGTGAGGTGTCTGTGTTTCAAGATGGCCGTCTCTCAGAGTCTGTCAGCTCCAACAGCAGCCATGTTCATCTCATCGTGGCTTACACCGCCACTTTTCAACTCTCTGGAGGTGGGTATCCTTGTCATGATCACACTGACAAATTGTACTCACTGAGCTTTGGCAGCCTTCATTGTTTATAGTCACCAGTTGTAGTCTCTATAGTCACCAGTGTATAATCTCTATAGTCACCAGTGTATAATGACTATAATCTCTATAGTCACCAGTGTATAATCTCTATAGTCACCAGTGTATAATCTCTATAGTCACCAGTGTATAATCTCTATAGTCACCAGTGTATAATCTCTATAGTCACCAGTGCATAATCTCTATAGTCACCAGTGTATAATCTCTATAGTCACCAGTGTATAATCTCTATAGTCACCAGTGTATAATCTCTATAGTCACCAGTGTATAATCTCTATAGTCACCAGTGTATAATGACTATAATCTCTATAGTCACCAGTGTATAATCTCTATAGTCACCAGTGTATAATCTCTATAGTCACCAGTGTATAATCTCTATAGTCACCAGTGTATAATGACTATAATCTCTATAGTCACCAGTGTATAATCTCTATAGTCACCAGTGTATAATCTCTAAAGTCACCAGTGTATAATGACTATAATCTCTATAGTCACAAGTGTATAATCTCTATAGTCACCCGTGTATAATGACTATAATCTCTATAGTCACCAGTGTATAATCTCTATAGTCACCAGTGTATAATCTCTATAGTCACCCGTGTATAATCTCTATAGTCACCAGTGTATAATGACTATAATCTCTATAGTCACCAGTGTATAATCTCTATAGTCACCAGTGTATAATGACTATAATCTCTATAGTCACCAGTGTATAATCTCTATAGTCACCAGTGTATAATCTCTATAGTCACCAGTGTATAATGACTATAATCTCTATAGTCACCAGTGTATAATCTCTATAGTCACCAGTGTATAATCTCTATAGTCACCAGTGTATAATCTCTATAGTCACCAGTGTATAATGACTATAATCTCTATAGTCACCAGTGTATAATCTCTATAGTCACCAGTGTATATATAATCTCTATAGTCACCAGTGTATAATCTCTTTAGTCACCAGTGTATAATCTCTATAGTCACCAGTGTATAATGACTATAATCTCTTTAGTCACCAGTGTATAAGTTTTATAGTCACCAGTGTATATATAATCTCTATAGTCACCAGTGTATAATCTCTTTAGTCACCAGTGTATAAGTTTTATAGTCACCAGTGTATATATAATCTATATAGTCACCAGTGTATAATGACTATAATCTCTATAGTCACCAGTGTATAATCTCTTTAGTCACCAGTGTATAAGTTTTATAGTCACCAGTGTATATATAATCTCTATAACAGATGGAATGCAAGGAGTTCCTGTACCAGTCCCTGCCCTACCTCATCAAGTCTGTGGGCCCTGCTATACTGCAGACATTCCTGGAGCGCGGATGTATGGATCCTTTCACTGACAACGACATGCCAATGTGTGTGTGTGTACTTCGAGGCTTGAACCTTGCCCTGCAGGTCCAGGACCCACCTGAATCTGTCACCAAGATCCTCTACTCTGCCACCCAAGTCATCTACAAGGCTATGACGCCTACCCTGCAGGTACTGTGTATATTTACAGGACTGGGAAAGGAATGTCGCTTTTGTGTATTACATTAGACCAAATTCAGAGTCCATTTTGTATCATCTTGCAGAGTGAGACATGGCTGCCCAGGGGTTTAAGGGGCCACAATTCACTGTGCAGATTTGCATGACAGGGTCAGCAAACATTTGTTCAAATCCCTGATCATTGGTTTGTCTGTACCTAATCCCTACTTTTGGTTTTTTATCGTTGTTGTAAACAGCTAAAACTTGTATTGAATTGGGCCTTCCTCCCTCATTAAGGTGCAATGCTCTGACATGACTGAAATTTCAATTCAGTTGACTTAGTCATCTTGCACAATCAATGCTAAATGTAGTAACATTGTGTCTGAAATTGTGTGAGTCATAGTTTGGAACAACCGTTGTTGATTATCTTTACTTCTGTTTTTGTTCTGTAAGCAACAATGCAAGTATGTATGTTACGAGTAATCTTGTTAGTTCGAACGTGAACTCTTACTTTCTCGCCCTACTTCCCTTTCAACACTAGAAACATCACATAATTTTGAGTTATTTCCAGTGAATATTATGTTTTCAAATCCTTTCTCAAACTTAAGGAAAACAGTGATTATACGTATTCAGTAAATGCCGTGTTGTCACCAGGTGGCGCTGTACTGCCAGATGTCGGAGTGTTTGTCCAACCTCCCGGATGAGATCCTGGATGAGGTAACACTGGAGGATTTCAGTGAAGTCCGGACATTCGTGAAAGGCACTTTTGTCAGATGTTACCTCATTGCAAATGGCCGCCAGCCTGTAGCGCTACTGAACAGTTGCATCGACGCAATCATTCACAGTCAACACTCGTGAGTTCAACCTTTTATAGAATTTCTTGAACACTTTTCTCACTGCACTCAAAGTCTATGTGGGACCCCATGTGCACTTGATTCATCAGATGTATGACCCCATGTCGATGTGCACTTGATTCATCAGATGTAGGACCCCATGTCGATGTGCACTTGATCCATCAGATGTAGGACCCGATGTCGATGTGTACTTACGGTAATCCATCAGATGTGGGCATATATGGGGGCCCCAATTGTCTAAATTTGTAAATTCACTGCAGGATTGTGTAATTTAGCTACCACGACCTGCTGGACGTGAGTTTGAATGCCTGATTCTGTGTCTAGGGAGAAGACAGTGTTGCTGCACCTGCTGGCTCACTGCTTCCAGCAGATGGCGGGCTGTTCCACCGACTACACCAGACCCGTCAACCGCACACAGTGGCTTCTGGAACTGCTTGGTCACATTCGCAACATCGCCATTGGCAACACAACCTTGCCAGACCAGGCACCCCCACACATAGAGGTCAGATCCTAATCTGGCATTCCTTCTACAAATCTTAGAACTGTGCCTTTTGTATGGCCATCTTAAAAATATGGGACTAACAACACACAAAGGACAAAGATCAGTCGATGGAATAAGGCCCAAAGGAAATAATTTGTAAATTAGTGTCCCACATTCAATCTGAAACACTGATAGTGATACTGCTATGATGCAACCACGTTTATTGTATATTTCACCTCTTGGTTATGGTCTCCGTCATGAAATAGGAAGGGTATATAAGAATAGGTAGTGTCTGTCCATGCGTGCGTCTATCACTTTTCGTTTTCGGAGCATGACTCGGAAACCATTTAATATTTTATTAAGAAACTTTGCATATGTATCAAACACATGCTGATCTTGTGCCTTTTGGTGTTTTGGTATTTCTAAGAAATTATGTTTGTTGTTTCCATGGCAACAAACTGGAATAGACTCAAATATGTGTAACGTTTGTTACTGGAGCATAACTAGGAAACCGTTTACTATTTTATTATGAAACTTTTGATATGTGCCGAACACATGCTGAACTGGTGCTTTTTGATGTTTTGGTATTTCTAAAAATAATACTTTTTTCTGTTTTCTTGGCAATAAAGTGGACTCAAATACAAGTAGCATTTGATTCCAGAGCATAACTCAGAAACAGTTTAATTTTTTATTATGAAACTTTGCATATGTATGAAACACATGCTGAACTAGTGCCTTTTTCCTTGGCAACAAGTTAGACTAAACCCAAATACAGGTTACTTTCATTCCCAGAGAGTAACTTAAGAACTAGATGGTTTGTAGTGTTCTTTTCTGGATCATATTTCCATATTATCCATAACAGAGTACTGAAATTGCTATTTCTTGGATTTTCTACAAAAAGATCTATGTAGGGTTGTCTGAGAACCATAATTACATAATTGAGATGTATAACACTTGGCAAAGGAACTTGTACTAGGTATATTGTGAAAAATAACACAAACCACAATTTACAAGTGGCACCTGAACCAGCCTACTTCACAGTGGATTTTATCATTTTTTTAGTGCTTGCAATTAAGCCATTCACAAGGCGTTCCAGTGAACTTCGACTGATGCCGTAATGTTTTTGTTCTGGAGTTTCTGTCCTTTCTCCATGTATCTTCTACTATATGAACAAACAAAATTCTCATTTGCCATGTGGTGGGGGATAATAATAATAATGCTGTTTTCTTGTTTGTGGATTATTTCTGTATTCTGTTGGTCAAACAAAACGGAGCCTCAATACAATACTTGACAACTCTGACCTTGTTGACCTGTTTGTCCAGGTCATGCAGTGTGCTGTGGAAGTGGTTGCCAGGGCGATATGTCTGTGGACAAACTCCGCAGCAGGAGCCATCTCTGGTGTGGAGCCATCACTTTTCAGACTCACCACTGGGGATGAAACACTAGGGGGAGACAACTGGGTGGCTGACTATGCAAAAATGTTGCCAGACTGTCTTGATTTTTTGCCTGGATGCATAGCTAGGCTGGAGCGAGAGCCCTGGGATCAAATCATGTCCAAGGTATGTAATTGTTAGTCCGACATCATAATGTCTGATCACAGATGTTGCATTCAACAGTATTCCAGCTCTGTCATGGCAGGCAGTAAATATATTAATCTAAGCAATGCAAACTTATGGTTGATAGTAGTGAAACAATCCAGGCAGGTTGGTGTATGATGACACCATCAGGTTACACTTTGTAACAACTTGATCTTCTTTCTGGACAGCCCAGTGTGTGTGCGTGTGTGTGTGTGTGTGTGTGTGTGTGTGTGCGTGTGTGTGTGTGTGTGATCTGTACCCATTCTATCTAGAAAATGAGTGAGTGAGTGATTTTTGTTTTTCGCTTTTAGCAATATTCCAGCTATATCAAGGCAGGGGTCACCAGAAATGGGCTTCACACATTGTACCCATGTTGGGAACTCGGTCTTCGGCGTGACGAGCCAATTTTTTAACCACAAGGCTTACCCTACCTAGACAGAATTAAACATGTATTGTTATGGTCAAAATATATAGACAGCCATTTACTGTTTATCGTCAATGCTCATGTCGACCGAAAATAGCTGATGGGACAGTTAGCAGCCTTTCATTCATTCTCGATCCAACTCACATTTCATCTAATCAAAGATGATTGAAATAAAAATTTAGAAATATAATGTGAATTGTCTTTTAATTATTGCACTGTACAGACCACTGTCTTTGAACATGTATTTTCTTTGCCCTACTGACAATGAATAATGTCTTCAACCTTAAGGCAATTGACTGGTTGCTGACGCTGTCTGAGAGCTCCACAGAAGTTGTCTCCCCTGTCTCCAGGAAACAAACCAGAGGTCAGTACTGTGATTACATTAGTTTGGTTGAGATCATGAAGAAGTATTGCCACAAAAAGATTCAAAGTGTCGATGAAGCAATATTTGAAGCAATGAAACAATAATTAGCAATACTAATAACAAACTACTTTATGAGTTTCACAGATCGAGTCATGTCATTCACATCCTTCATGACAAGAGATTTGATAATGACACTGAAAAAAATAACTTTTCATTTATGTCTGAATTATATTTAGTTAATTCATTACTTTCAGGTCTTTTTTGCTGATGAAAGTGTAAGTTTGGTTAAGTTTACTTTGGGCAATATTCCGATAATATGATTGACCAGAAATGAGATTTGTATATACATGTGGATCTTTGGTAGATTCGACACATGGCCACCCCATCTTCATCACATTGATGCAAGAGGCTCTGTTTCCATGGTACCGTATTTTGCCCTTATAAAATTGAGTAACCTCCATTTCAGAGTCGCTGTATATGCTCCGACACTGCAAGGACTTCAGGAAGGCGGTGGTGTGGTCACGAGTCTTCAGCCCAGACGTCAGTGCTAGTGGCTGATAAGTCTTGCAAAGCCTGGAACTGTGTTCATTAGACATCTTCCCTTGTAGTCTTATGGCAGACTGCGTTATGATGAACAACATATCCATTCACAGTAATGCACTATTTCCAAGCAGTAATGTTTCATGTTCCAAGCCTTAGAATCTACATCTTTTAGAGCATTGTTCAAGACATTTCTCATTTTAACCAAATGACTAAATTTTATCAGACTTTCAAATGTAGTGAAATGAAATAATATGTTAATGTGATAATGAATTATTGTTGTATACTACAGTTTACCTGTTTAATGGGTTGTAGATGATGTAAATCATGCAACTCTCATCATCAGGATAAAATGTAATAAAATACTATTTTGCCTATATGCATATCTTGTAGAATTCATCATATTCATATGTGGATATGATGTTCTATCGTAATAACATGCTACAAATTACAGCATTTGTCTAACTCGAATGTCCAACCCTAGACAGAAGGTGCCAACCCCCTTTTGGTACAACGGATGCCGAGCCCTGTAAGTGATATTCTGGATGCTGCAGTACATGTGGCAATAGAGCTGGGACGAGTCAAAATTTACTGCCCGGGTACCCACCCCCCTATTAGCTGACCCTACCTGGGTACCCGACCCCTTACCATCTGACCCTACGGGCTACCCACTGTAGGTCTCAAGAGATGGGTACAAACTGTCCGATTGGGAATAGTTTGACTAGCCCTGGCGAAATGTATTTAGATACACAGATAAAAGGATCTGGTCATGCATACACTGAAGTTGACTGAAGTTTAATCTTTATTCAAAACAAAACGTCAGAAGGAATGGGTGTAAGAAAGAAATGCTAACATTAAGGACTTGTTGTGTTTCCATAGAGTTTCAGATCATTTTTGTCATTAAACAATATATCATGTGACTAACCATGGGTCTGGGTAGTCCTGTGGGTACACAGCTGCTACTCAGGACCCACCTGACCAGAGTACCAGAGTATCAGAGTACCCAAGTCAATCATCCCAGCTCTAGGTGCCAATATTTCAGTGTTGAATACAGAGTGGCAGATCAATAAGAGAGTTAACCTTAGCTTTAAGCATACATGGTCCTGCACTCTATGTGAAAATCCAAGGCTAATTCTTATGTACCAGCTGTTTACACTGTTATGACTCAAGAGTTCTTAAATTGGATGCCAAAACAAATTAAGTGGTGAGAGAGATGGGAGGGAGGGTTGGCACTCTCTAGACAGTGTCCTGGTTTTTGAAGTGTTCCCTTTGACTACTGTGGTGTACGTATGACATCCACTACAGTGCCAAGCTTTGTTGTCAGCCCTGCACTAGTTGAGAATAAACAACATGAAACCCAGTACATGTTAAGTTTTATTATGATCCGGTGGAGACGACTTAATCCGAGAGATTATTCAACAGATGACCCTGAATATCCTGGGTATTATAAACCTCTGGCTGGCTTGAAGCATGGGGCTTGACAGTGAGTTTGTATTCATAGCAAGAGAAGAATGAACTGCTGGGCAAAAGAAAGTATACACCCATATCATTGTTGTGTTGTGGACCTTACATTTTCAGCCTTTTCATAACATTTATAATTTTTTTTGTCAAATCCAATTTTCAAGTCTATACCTTCTTTTGTCCAGCAGTTTATATATAGTAAATACAAAATTTGAAACAGAATATTGATCAGTGCTGAGAAAAATGTGAAGTTTAGATTTCATTGAGTTTTAATATGGAGGGTGAATGTTAACTAATTAAATAATTATTTTTTAAGTCGTTTCATTTTAAAATCCATCTGAATTAAGATTGTAGTACATCTGTTCTCTAGGAAAAAAGGTGTTCAGGTAATTACCATAGCGATAGGGTGAGGCAGACATTCAGTATCCCATAATTCTTAATGTCTATCATGTAAACAACCTGCTGTGTCCCTGTTCCTATTAATCTCGATAAGGTATGTCGTTTTCATGCATATCTCAAGTAATTTGACTTACATATCACTCTTAAACTACAGTGATCCCTCGCTACCTTCGGGGTCCAAACAATTGCTGAGCGTTATAGATGATCAGCGGTTTAACCAAGGTGGAGTTGTAGAGGGTAGATGACCAGTGTTACATGCTCTAGGTGATCAGTTGATAATGGTTTTTGAGATGGGGAAAAACATTGTCAGTGTTAAACTTGACTTCACTAAAAAATGTAAGTAAATTTTGGGAGCCATGCGGTCCCGCACGCTATAACCGAGTTACCCCTGAAGTCACAATACTGAGGGAACACTGTACTATGACTCTCGACAGAAACTAAGGAAACAGCACATTTTATTGTTTTCTTCATTTCCCAAGTTTCTGATTATTTGGGCAGTCAATCCTATCTCGATACCATGTACCGTATTCGACGTAATAAGCGCCCCGCTCTAATAAGCGCCCACGGCGATATTTGCTAATATATTGGCAAGTGAACAATCCCAATCAGCACCCCTTCCGATTGATCAATGTACACAAGACTTATTTATTCGTGTATAATACGCACTCGTGTTTTATATCACCCTTCAATATGGGCAATTAAATTCTTGAAAAATATATCTGTCGTATGTAAACATTTCAGGCTGTTAGCATAAACCACGAAATTTACGATCTTTCAACTCAAAATAATATTCTAATAAGCGCCCCCTATTTCTAATTTTGAGAGCGCCCTGGGCGCTTATTACGTTGAATACAGTATTTGTTTCTTACATCTGTCTTATAGTGAGGGATTATGCAGTGGTTAGGACATTACCTACCCTTTCACTTTCCCTCATGTCTTATCTTCATGATGAAGTGATATTCAAACTCTTCCATAAATGATAATAAAGTTCCCATCTCCTTGCAGTGTGTTTACAAGGACCAGTTCCCAAGCACACTGAGTGAGTGAGTTGGGTTTAACATTGCCTTGAGCAGTATCTCACCAATATCACGGCATCCCTGTCAGTTTGATGTTGAAAGGAAGCACCTAGTATGCAGGTCTTGGATATTTATATCACTTGGCTGAAACCCATGAGCAGCGATAGAAACTAACAGTTTTAGCCCACTAGTCCTCATAATGATAACATAAAGCAAAACCCTTAAAAAGGGCAAATTGCTGCTTGTCCTTGATAACTTAACTATTGGGCAGTTTGGCAAGGACCATAGGACTAGTGCCAATTTCTAACACTGATGGGCATGGTGCTCACACCATGGACAATAATCAGGTCAATCTGGGATTTGAACAAACAAATAGGATTCTGGTATGCGCCAAGAGATGCGACTCAGCGAATTGTGTGATCACATTATGACAAATGTACTCCATGTGTACTCATGATGTGCATCAATATGCATGTGTCAATAACACATGGAGGATTATCACCCAACCAGAACATTCACAGCCAGAAGCATGCCCTTACTTTCTGTGAGTAGTCTCACACTGCCAGCCAGGGGGAAGCACATTTGCCATCACTAAAGGGTGAATTGCTGTTTAACAAGCTTAAACAACAAAATTCAACAATGAAAGAATCACAGTAATAACTTTGATTATAAATATATACTGACCTCTAAAGAAAACCTGACTCGCATTAAAACCACATCCATCATGCAGACATGAAGATTTTCATCACAATCACGAAAACCCAAAACAAGATCAAGCATCATTATTACAGTTGCTCTACAATCTGTACACAATGAGAGATATCATGTGATACCTGCAACTTGTCTTCACTCGATAATCAGAGCAAGACATACGCATATCCATTACAGCTTCCAAGAGTGAGTGAGTGAGTTGGGTTTAACACAGTACAGTACTTCTCTCACTGTGTAGCAGCCAATTCGAGAGGTAAGACAAACTTGATCCTGGTTGTAGACATTTACCAAGGATCATGATCAGCTAATCTGGGATTTGATTCAATGGCCAACAGATCCTAGCTCAGGTAAGGGACACAACTCTGCACAGTCAAGCACAAAGACTTTCTGACTATCATATACATTGTAAATGGTATCGTCACATCAGTATGAGTATGTACATAATACCATAGCAACAAGTTGTAATCTCCTAATCTTAATTTTTTTGATCAAAGTACAAGATCTGTTCCTGTGGCCTGTTTTTCCTTACATATTTTGATAGATAAATATTTTGCCTACATAGTCGACCTCAAAGTGTACAATTTATTCCAGTCAAGAAGGGATATCCCTCTTATTAGTGTGAGATAATCTTCTCACTGTTCTGAATGAGCACTATTTTACATTTATTTCCCACATTCATGATGTTGAACAGAACTTGGATCATAACATGTTCAAATACAAACTCTAAAAAATGACCTTGAACCACATAGCATGAGTATCAAGACAAGTATAGAAGATCAAGCAACAAGCTTGAAACACAAAGAAACAATATGTCCTGAGGGTTCTGGGGCTGGGTCCCCACGACCTAGATAAGGTCACATGGTCACATACCGTCACAATGGTACAGAGTATGAACAGGAGAGGGATGTTCACAATATCGACCACTGATAAGTCTGCTGCTGACTCACAGGTACCCACAGGCTTCCAGGACAACGCTACAATGTGCTATTACTCATAATAATTGCAAATTCATTATTTTTTATTTAGAAAGTCTTTCAATGGTTATCAGTCCACGAACATCACACAACCTTCAATCTGTCTGACTAGTTGCAAACCAATATCGGCTATATGTAGACATCAAGGGGATGAGAGGAGAAGCAATGTTGAAATCATATGCAAGATGTCCTATAACAATTTAAAGATCATAGATATAAAATAATTATGTTGTTTCATACACATAACATGTTGATATTCTCATGTTCCTATCACATGCATACATTTAGGTCTTGAAAAAACAATCATGTTCAACCTGATTTATTGATGAAATTTAGAATGTAAGCAGATACCGATGCATATTTTATGAGACATTTTCAAGCCCCAAAAGAATATAGATGATTACAGACTACACATCACCGACATTAAAAATATGAGTAGAAATAATTCCAACATTGCAAAATTTAGTAAATACATGGAAAATAAATTAAACAGCATACAAGAGAAAGACATTCATCATCTGCATACTCCGTCATCTATCCAAAGATTGTGCATTTTCTATGACTTGCTTTAATCTGTTTCTTGATCGCCAAATCTTGATGGTGTGGTCATCACTCACAGTCACAAAGTATTCCTCATCTCGAGGACTAAATCCAACAGAGTTGACAACACCTGGCCCATGTCCAAACACACCAAGACAACACTGATAATGGCGGTCCCAGAGGTAAGCTTGTGTGTCCTCACTCCCGCTGTTGACAGAAACAAAAAATACCATGTCATCTCTTTCTTAAACTATGTTAAATTTTGCTTTGTTTGTTTGTTTGTTGTTTAATACAGCACTCAGCAATATTCCAACTAAATGATGGCGGTTTGAAAATAATCGAGTCTGGACCAGAAAATCCAGTGATTTCCATCATGAGCATCGATCTATGCAATAGACATATGATGACATGCATCAACCAAGTCAGCGAGCCTGACCACCCGATCCCGTTAGTGGCCTCTTTCGACAAGCATAGTCGCCTTTTACGGCAAGCATGGGTTGCTGAAGACCTATTCTACCCCGGATATTCACTGATCCACTATGACTAGCCTCAATCAAATTTTCAAAACATCCAATACTACATTTACAGTAAATAAATAATACCACAATAATTCCCTATCACGCCTAACATACAGCAGTTTGATAGGCATTACTTAGCAGTATACATGTTTGATAGGCATTACTTGGCAGTATACATCTTTGATAGACATTACTTAGCAGTATACATGTTTGATAGGCATTACTAAGCAGTATACATGTTTGATAGGCATTACTTGGCAGTATACATCTTTGATAGGCATTACTAAGCAGTATACATGTTTGATAGGCATTATGTGGCAGTATACATCTTTGATAGGCATTACTTAGCAGTATACATGTTTGATAGGCATTACTTGGCAGTATACATGTTTGATAGGCATTACTAAGCAGTATACATGTTTGATAGGCATTACTTGGCAGTATACATCTTTGATAGGCATTACTAAGCAGTATACATCTTTGATAGACATTACTTGGCAGTATACATCTTTGATAGACATTACTAAGCAGTATACATGTTTGATAGGCATTACTTGGCAGTATACATGTTTGATAGGCATTACTAAGCAGTATACATGTTTGATAGGCATTACTTGGCAGTATACATGTTTGATAGGCATTACTAAGCAGTATACATGTTTGATAGGCATTACTTGGCAGTATACATCTTTGATAGACATTACTAAGCAGTATACATGTTTGATAGGCATTACTTGGCAGTATACATCTTTGATAGGCATTACTTGGCAGTATACATCTTTGATAGACATTACTAAGCAGTATACATGTTTGATAGGCATTACTTGGCAGTATACATGTTTGATAGGCATTACTTAGCAGTATACATGTTTGATAGGCATTACTAAGCAGTATACATGTTTGATAGGCATTACTTAGCAGTATACATGTTTGATAGGCATTACTAAGCAGTATACATGTTTGCTAGGCATTACTTAGCAGTATACATGTTTTACATTTTTTTATTTGGGTACATTAGTTGTAAGATAAAGAATCTCTGAAAACTCCAACCCTTTTATTTTATTTTTTAATGAGTGTATTGTGCCATTCTATGCTATCCGAAATATGTTTTTGGCGGAATACTGTATTAATCTCCAACTCTCCAACTCTCCAACTCTGTGAACAATAAAAAAAAACTGAAATTTACCAACCCAATGTTGTCATACAAAACCACTTTTACAGTAATTACATAAAACTACAGCAAGGACGCTATCATGCCAACTGTGCAGCAGAATAAATGGCAAGATAAGGCTAAAAGAAAAATGTTCTTGGTTCTCAGGCACCGCCTGCATCATAATAAAGTTTGCCGCATGATTTGTTTTTATTTCCATTTAAAAAAAACAACCAAAAAAATCCTCACGTGTTCCAAGTCCAACCGTAGTCAAGTACTGTATTCCATTTATGTAGTCTATTTGGTTACACAACTGTTTATTTGGTTACATACTAGTTTGAACAACCCCCTGAAGAAAGACACCACCCACACACACATTTTCAAAAACCATTGCCTGAGAACTAATTCTTTTACCCATCTTTGATCATCCAGTGTTTCCTATTCTAAATCCCATGGACTCATCAGCTACCATAATGAGCCTAGTTCAAATGTTAAAGAACCAAAAACATGAATAATAACTGTCCAATGAAATAATACTTATGTGCGAGAGAAGTCAAGAATATAAGTTGTAGCAGGATCACGAGGGGTACATTCAAAATTGATAGAAAACAGCTGTAAGATGGAGCTTAGGTCAGCTTGTGCTGTGTCACATAACTTCCATTGACTCGGGAAAAGACCTTCGACTTTTTGCTTTGAAGCAGGGTATAGGGGATGTATCCTGCCTCTCAGAAACCCAGAAATTTATTCCCCTCCAAGGCATGACACACAGTATTTTATCAATATCACGTGGACCAATCAGATCTCATCATTTTGATATGGAGGTATGATAATACTATTTATACAATATGAGTCTCTCTCAAATGTAGCTAGTTAATATGTCTACACACCTGCCGATGTAGTGTTCACTGGAGTCCAGGAACACAAAGCAGCACATCGTGGACTGGGAGTAGCCCTTGTGACCTCTGTACCTGACCCCTGTGTCACTCAGGTCCTGAAGGTCAATCACCCGCACTTCTATCTCCGGGGAAAGTTCTGGTGTTGCCCATGGGTCACTGCGATCGATCTTCCCCACCCACGGTCGACAGTTTACAAAGAGATACCTGCAAAACACCAGCACTGTCAGTATCCCTAAGTATACTACTCCACTTGTGATAGGGATGTTTTTATCTTTCCACGATACACAAAAACTGATTCTCATAAAATGTCAAGTGTATATTTAAATAGAAAGACATATCTTATCCCTATTAAATGTTGAGAAGTGTCACCAAACAACTGTTACATTCATACGTCATGTGAATCACACCCATAAACTTATCATGATTATACGCCTTCAATTGTGTGTTTAAAAAATACATCTAAAAATAAAATGCCTCCTGTCTTACATTTTTTATAAATGTTTGATTTATTGCCTTATTGTGCCCTTATACAGAAAATGTAATTTTGGTCTGATGCCCAATTTTGCCAAAGTTTTTTTAACAAAAATGTATTACTATTATTGTGACACTTTCAACAGTACTTCAGTCATAACACTAATCAAGGTCTGAGGTGAGGTGAGGTGAGGTGAGGTGAGGTGAGGTGAGGTGAGGTGAGGTTTTAACGTCACGTCCAAGATTATTGCACTTATATAGCAACGTGCATGCATGTATGTGTGTGAAGCTGCTTGTGATAGTCCAGACCAATGCCAATATAAAGGCCCACTGGCCCACTGAAATACCATGCCGCAGTTTAACATGAATACCCCACTCAAAGACAGTACATGTATACTGACTCCGAGCCGACCAGTCCTTGTTTTAGCCCCTTAATGCCGAGCACAAAGCAGGGTTACAATGAGTACCATCTTTTAACGTCTTTTAGTATGGCGCGCCAGTGGATCGAACCCAGACCTTCCGCACTCTGGGAGGACGCTCTACCACTAGGCCATGGAGGCAGTCCCAATGTCTATGATATAACCATCATCAGTCAAACAAATCCCCATATATTATACTGGTATCAGTATGATACAGGATCACATAGACGTATTTTATTTGCTGTTGGCACAATGGTCGTAATGCCTGGGACCGAAATCAATTGTTACCAAGATTCCCTTTGATATTAAATATACAACTCAAAGAACACACAATGTTTTTTATATGACTGTAGTTAATCTGTCATGTCTGGTTGTAGTTAGCAAGGTGTAGCATTGATGTAGTTAGCAAGGAAAGCATAGAAATTAGAAGATAAAGAATGCCATTCTTACCGATTGTCCTGAGAGAGACACAGACCGGTCACATGACCATTCAGATCAATCATGTGATCGGACATGTCAGGTTTGCGAATCCGCCTCATCTCGATGTCCTGGTTGCTATAGTTCACCACCATGTGGCTCTGAATACTGTCAAGGTCAGTCACAACTGACTCCATCGTCCGCTCAACCACAATGTCAGAAATTGTGTTTGGTGAAATATCTTTGAACCCAAGTTGGTGCAGAGCCACTGCAAATTCCCCTGTCACATATATCAAGTTCCTCAGTTTTAAGTGATGCATTGATGTTACAGTCCTCTTCGGGTGAGTGTTCGTGTTTCGCTTTGTAACATACTTTTCTTCCGGTTCCTCCTCCATTTCTGAATCATCCAAATAATCCATATGCAGTGGGTGTCCGTTTTCTTGTATCACAATATTACTACAGAACTGCTCCCCTTTGCTGGAGTTTCCTGATGAGGTGGCAACAGAAGGATACACGTCTTCTTTCGTACATTCATCATGTTCATGGTTAATCACTGAACACCCAGATTCATCAATATTTTCAAGTTCGGTTTCCTGAATAGGAGAAATACCTTTGCATGGCACATTAACGACAGTGAGAAACTTGATGAGACTGGCTGTCTCACTACAGAATGTAAACAGAGCAAGGCCTGAGTGGGTCTCAACCGATGCAGATGCTGGAAGCAGCTGTGGGACATCCTTAACCTGGAACATGACAAATATGCTACTTGTCACAACTGACTCTGGTATCAGTGACTAAACATTATGATTCAAGTACAGATAAAATATGCTACTTGTCACAACTAACTCTGATGGCAGTTCCTAAACATTATGATTCAAGTACAGATAAAATATGCTACTTGTCACAACTAACTAATATCAGTTCCTAAACATTATGATTCAAGTACAGATAAAATATGCTACTTGTCACAACTAACTCTGATAGCAGTTCCTAAACATTATGATTCAAGTACAGATAAAATATGCTACTTGAAACACACAGGGATGAGAATGGATATTTTCCTTTTCAGCTGAAACTTCTTTTCAATGGAGCATGATCCATAATTTGGGGTGTTGGGAAGCTTGGCCCCCTGAAGCCATCAGATTTTAACAAATTTGTGGTCACTAAAACTCGCAGAAATTCACAGATCTGTGGAAGCTTCTCAGTCTTAAATATGTCATGTCCAATTGTTTCTGAGGTAAAGAGATTGGTGCAAGTAAACTGTGTGTGTGGCTACTTGTACTAGTCCGGACTAATGCTGATTTTATAGTGCTAGCCCACTGAGATACCATGCTGCAGTTTAACATGAATACCCCACTCGGACACAGTATACAGACTCTGAGCCGACCAGTCCTTGCTTTAGCCCATTAATGCCAAGCAGGGTTACAACAAGTACCATCTTTTAACATCTTTTGGTATGAAGTGGCCGGGGATCGAACCCACAACCTTCCGCTCTCCGGGCATCTACCACGGAGATCGTCCTGACCAAAATCAGGGTTATGTGATTTGATACTCTGTATTGACCAATCAGAATAGTGTCTTCTTAAAACTACTTCTTACCTCAAATGCTTGTATCTGGACAGTAGTAGCAAATCTGTCTAGACTAATCTCAAGGGACCCTCCCAAGAAGGTGCAGCCATTCAGCCATGTTCCAAACAACTGGGACGGGTCCATGGATACCACTCGGAGTAGCTGGAAATCTGAAAGTATTATGAAACATGATATATTGCTATTTATGTGTAGTTCTCACTCTGAAACTAGAACAAATTACATACACTCATACAACTTGGGTCATGTCCAGTGTTTCGGTGGGTCATTATTCTTTGTATTGACCCCGAGCTTGGACGATTTGATTCATACAGGAGTGAGCCTTGGTTCGCGGTTTTGTATCGTCATATAAAAGACAGCTACTTGATAAATTGCAGGACAATTAAGAATAAAGTTTATTTTACAACAAAACATTGTTCCATCATGAAGTCATTTCTGCAAATTCGAACAAGAGCTCGCAACTTGATGACATTATAAATTGGATAATGTTATTTTTTAGAGGGAAATGTCTAGTTTGTTGTTCCTCGTAGATCTATCTGTACAGTGCAGATGAAGGCAATGGCCGAGCGGTCACACCCAAAAGTGGGAGAAATATGACAATTGGTTTTGGAAGAAAAGGTGCAGATAATCGACGTAAAAATTGTGAGAATACCAAACTTAACCCCCCTGTACATAAAATGGAGTTGCCGACATTGCCAAGCTTGGGTTGTTTCGGGGAGTCATCATTATTTAAATATGGGTAAATGTTTTTAAAGCTTGTACAACTTATTAACAACATTAAGAAAGGTGTACAAAATCTTGATATCTCCTGGTTTATTCTCCTTGCAGTGTTTTCTTGTACAACAAACAACTTCACTCATGATTTATTTCTTAAGTAAAGAGCATCATGTTCGTGGCACAAGTGGAAGAGTGAGTGAGTAAGCTCCCCACCCTCACCCCTCTGCAAGTGATATGGACTTCAAGTTCACGCTTGAAGTGGGCACTAACCATGTAGCTTTAACATTCACAAAACTTGATTTGAAATGCTATACAGTTGTATTGTGTGTCCATAAACATATTATTAGAAAATGCATGGCCGATATGACAGAAAGTATTTCAAAATAATGAATGGTCAAGGGTTTCTTGTCATAATTGATTAATCCTTATGCAGCAAATATCAAGACCTCAATCATTTCGAATACACTGCAGTATGTCCACTGGAATCTTACACAGCTGAGTTTGTTCAAGACAAAGAGAGAACTATGACTGACTGTGTTGGACAGACAAGACTGCCACAAATCCCCTTCTGTCCATTTCTGTGCTCTTGACGCTGGAGACTAGGAGCATGGTGTCTGCCTCGTTGAAGCAGGAGAACTGAGTGAAGTCCCACTTGTACCCAGCACGGAAGTCATAGCTGTACTTCAGCCTTGTAGGGTACCCAACTTGCCAGACCTGACAACCAACAAGAAGATGAATGGATCCTTTTAACTTCAACTGAGTTGAATATCTACAGAACAAATACACAAGACTAGTTGGGTAGTTCCTAACTCTGACATTACAAACTAAGCTCTCTCTGATAATCATTCCAGTTGCAGTTATCAGTTTATATATAGCATGGCTGTCTCTTGGGCTGTGTTTGCATGTAGATGATTTGGCATGTAGAACAAAAGGTAGATTTGGAATGTAGAACAAAAGGAAGAAGATTTGGCATGTAGAACAAAATGTAGAAGTTTTGGCATGTAGAGCAAATGGTAGAAGATTTGGCATGTAGAACAAATGGTAGAAGATTTGGCATGTAGAACAAATGGTAGAAGATTTGGCATACAGAACAAATGGTAGATGTTTTAGCTTGATGAACAAATGGTAGACGTTTTGGCTTGTAGAACAAATGGTAGACGTTTTGGCTTGTAGAACAAATGGTAGATGTTTTGGCATGATGAACAAATGGTAGATGTTTTGGAATGATGAACAAATGGTAGATGTTTTGGCATGATGAACAAATGGTAGAAGTTTTGGCATGTATAGTAAATGGTAGAAGTTTTGGCATGAAGAACGAATGGTAGAAGTTTTGGCATGATGAACAAATGGTAGAAGTTTTGGCATGAAGAACAAATGGTAGACGTTTTGGCATGAAGAACAAAAGGTAGACGTTTTGGCATGTACAGTAAGCGAGTCAATGGATCAGTGTGCACTCAACAATCATTCTCAGCTCCCTGGGGAGTACACAACCCACGCTGCCTGTCAGGCGCTCGAAGGTTAACAAACACATTGCCATCTCCTCCTACCGGGTACCCATTCACTGCTGGGTGAACAGAGGCACAATTCAAACAAAGTCACCTCCCCAAGGAGACACCACCTGTGCTGCATGTGCTTTAGCTGCTGAACGCGGTCACCCATCCAAGAACTCTCCGCGATTGATGTTGCTTAACTTCACCTGATTGTGACCTGTGCACTGTGCATAGGACCATGTGCCACCACCAGTCAGTAGATGTAACATGACAAAAATAACATAGTCTTTACACACCATGACATACATACCTTCACCGAGCAATCCTTTGATGTGGTAGCAAACAGAGAGCCATTGTGTGCAAAGCTAACATGTAGAACTTCATCTGAGTGTTCAGTGAGTGTTTCACTCCAGACGAGAGGCGCGTAGTAATACAGCCGCTTGTACTCATTCCTCCAGGAGCAGTACCCAGGAGCGATCTTGCCACTGATGTTCCACTTCCTGTACACTAGCTGTCGCCACAGGCTCTCATCGTATGCTACTGCTCGCCACCGACTGCACACCTGAGAAGCTTTCAAGACATCTTTCGCAACCAGGTTACTGAAGATACTGAGGAGGAGAGAATCTGGAATGCTGGCCATTGAACACAATCTCATAGGTATTTCACTTTCACCGTCATCAGATGGAGCATCGGTTTCCATTGCTGTAACTGAAAAAAATCACTTGGGTGAAAAACAATTGCTTAAATGAGGTATTAAAATATTATTTTGATGGAATCAACATGTTTGAAACTATTTCACCATGTTCACAATGTTAAAATATCATTCTGGCATGATAACGTTTTTATTATTGATATTCTGCCAGAATATCATCACTATTCAGGCTAGTGCTTAGAAAATTGAGTTGGTTTCCCTGAAATAACCTCCTAGGTGCCAGAGGTGGGTGTCATGATTTTGTGTAATAACCTCCTAGGTGCCAGAGGTGAGTGTCATGATTTTGTGTAATAACCTCCTAGGTGCCAGAGGTGAGTGTCATGATTTTGTGTAATAACCTCCTAGGTGCCAGAGGTGAGTGTCATGATTTAGTGTAATAACCTCCTAGGCGCCAGAGGTGAGTGTCATGATTTAGTGTAATAACCTCCTAGGCGCCAGAGGTGAGTGTCATGATTTAGTGTAATAACCTCCTAGGCGCCAGAGGTGAGTATCATGATTTAGTGTAATAACCTCCTAGGCACCAGAGGTGGGTGTCATGCTTTAACATCTGGATCACTCATGTTATATCAATCATCAATAACAAAGTTTTCGAATGATCATGACAATAACCTTTATTGACAAACCTTTCCTACTTTCAGCATTATTGAAAGTTGAATTCTTTCTAAAGAAAAATCACTGTCTAGTTCTGCGGCATATTTACTATAAAAAATACTCAAAATGTTCTTTTGAACTAAGAGAAAAATAATCAGAAAAAGTTTTTGTAAATCTTGGAATAAAAATGATTCCCATCATGATTTCAGCCTCACAAAATGCACTAATGTGACTATATTAGTAATTACAATGTATAACCAAAATCAAATAATATCAGGGTGATATCTGGCCTTACATAGTCTGTTCTAGAGGGTAACAATCTTTCTTGCGAGTAGAATATTTACAATGAAAGGGTGACGCCACACTCATTGTAATAGGGTGAATAATCGCAATAAACATGGCTGTCCAAAAACATATGATGTAAAAAAAACATATAATGTGATGATATAGCTGGAACCAATAATAGTACCATAAAGCTACATGCAGTATACAACTGTCTTGCCCATCTGAGAATGCAATCAACATATACCTGGTATCCAAGCATGACACTTCAAAAGAAAAATCCATTACTGAGTTTTAAGGCAGTCATTCGACCTTCTGATAAGCAGGTCTATACAAAAATTAGGTTGACAGATGAAGTCTAGGATGTTGAGCCATACTCGCTTAGTTGCAAATTCTATCGATTTCAAGGGTTCCTTATTACCACATACACTGTTTGTTTGTCTATCTTGCGTAGTCGGAAGAATGCATCCATAAAAGTGAATTGGTTGAGACTTCACGTGAGGGCATAAGTCACATCTGGAGGCGAGCTACGGTACTTTGACTGCAATTTCGCTTTTTCAAAAGTATTTGTTTAATCAATAAATCATGACAATCAGCAGGAAGGGCAATATGTTTACATAAATGACTAAAATGAGACTACCTCGCTCTTCCTAACCGGAAATATGTAAGAGTTGCCTGCCCCTATAACATAAAAATTGTGTAAACATTTTCGAATAATGATTTTCAAACTTAGAACATCACAAAGTAGATTGCTATTTCTGTCATTAGTTTCACCTTTTTGGATAATTACAAAATCGTTATCATGCCTATATAAGACGCCCACACATAAAGGGGCCGAAATAAACTCTAAATCACTGTTCAGACGTTTATAAAGTCAAGCGCATGCGCATGGTTCAACTTCCTTTTTACAGTGTCAGCGTGTTGTTTTTGGTGTATTTCACAACTGTGTTGTGAATAACTTGCACCACACATTCAACACTTGTTGAATTCATAAGCAACTAACACACAGTCAATATGGTAAGACTTAGAACCTACACGTGATATACATGACCGCAGATGGTCGATATATAATTATGTTGGTATGGAAATATGTCCAGCAAGGCCCCAGCGGAGACCGGGAGAGCTGCGATGAGGTCCTACAGTCAAGACATGCCCCTACATCTCGGGTAGCAAGGCCCCAGCGGAGACCGGGAGAGCTGCGATGAGGTCCTACAGTCAAGACATGCCCCTACATCTCGGGTAGCAAGGCCCCAGCGGAGACCGGGAGAGCTGCGATGAGGTCCTACAGTCAAGACATGCCCCTACATCTCGGGTAGCAAGGCCCCAGCGGAGACCGGGAGAGCTGCGATGAGGTCCTACAGTCAAGACATGCCCCTACATCTCGGGTAGCAAGGCCCCAGCGGAGACCGGGAGAGCTGCGATGAGGTCCTACAGTCAAGACATGCCCCTACATCTCGGGTAGCAAGGCCCCAGCGGAGACCGGGAGAGCTGCGATGAGGTCCTACAGTCAAGACATGCCCCTACATCTCGGGTAGCAAGGCCCCAGCGGAGACCGGGAGAGCTGCGATGAGGTCCTACAGTCAAGACATGCCCCTACATCTCGGGTAGCAAGGCCCCAGCGGAGACCGGGAGAGCGCGATGAGGTCCTACAGTCAAGACATGCCCCTACATCTCGGGTAGCAAGGCCCCAGCGGAGACCGGGAGAGCTGCGATGAGGTCCTACAGTCAAGACATGCCCCTACATCTCGGGTAGCAAGGCCCCAGCGGAGACCGGGAGAGCTGCGATGAGGTCCTACAGTCAAGACATGCCCCTACATCTCGGGTAGCAAGGCCCCAGCGGAGACCGGGAGAGCTGCGATGAGGTCCTACAGTCAAGACATGCCCCTACATCTCGGGTAGCAAGGCCCCAGCGGAGACCGGGAGAGCTGCGATGAGGTCCTACAGTCAAGACATGCCCCTACATCTCGGGTAGCAAGGCCCCAGCGGAGACCGGGAGAGCTGCGATGAGGTCCTACAGTCAAGACATGCCCCTACATCTCGGGTAGCAAGGCCCCAGCGGAGACCGGGAGAGCTGCGATGAGGTCCTACAGTCAAGACATGCCCCTACATCTCGGGTAGCAAGGCCCCAGCGGAGACCGGGAGAGCTGCGATGAGGTCCTACAGTCAAGACATGCCCCTACATCTCGGGTAGCAAGGCCCCAGCGGAGACCGGGAGAGCTGCGATGAGGTCCTACAGTCAAGACATGCCCCTACATCTCGGGTAGCAAGGCCCCAGCGGAGACCGGGAGAGCTGCGATGAGGTCCTACAGTCAAGACATGCCCCTACATCTCGGGTAGCAAGGCCCCAGCGGAGACCGGGAGAGCTGCGATGAGGTCCTACAGTCAAGACATGCCCCTACATCTCGGGTAGCAAGGCCCCAGCGGAGACCGGGAGAGCTGCGATGAGGTCCTACAGTCAAGACATGCCCCTACATCTCGGGTAGCAAGGCCCCAGCGGAGACCGGGAGAGCTGCGATGAGGTCCTACAGTCAAGACATGCCCCTACATCTCGGGTAGCAAGGCCCCAGCGGAGACCGGGAGAGCTGCGATGAGGTCCTACAGTCAAGACATGCCCCTACATCTCGGGTAGCAAGGCCCCAGCGGAGACCGGGAGAGCTGCGATGAGGTCCTACAGTCAAGACATGCCCCTACATCTCGGGTAGCAAGGCCCCAGCGGAGACCGGGAGAGCTGCGATGAGGTCCTACAGTCAAGACATGCCCCTACATCTCGGGTAGCAAGGCCCCAGCGGAGACCGGGAGAGCTGCGATGAGGTCCTACAGTCAAGACATGCCCCTACATCTCGGGTAGCAAGGCCCCAGCGGAGACCGGGAGAGCTGCGATGAGGTCCTACAGTCAAGACATGCCCCTACATCTCGGGTAGCAAGGCCCCAGCGGAGACCGGGAGAGCTGCGATGAGGTCCTACAGTCAAGACATGCCCCTACATCTCGGGTAGCAAGGCCCCAGCGGAGACCGGGAGAGCTGCGATGAGGTCCTACAGTCAAGACATGCCCCTACATCTCGGGTAGCAAGGCCCCAGCGGAGACCGGGAGAGCTGCGATGAGGTCCTACAGTCAAGACATGCCCCTACATCTCGGGTAGCAAGGCCCCAGCGGAGACCGGGAGAGCTGCGATGAGGTCCTACAGTCAAGACATGCCCCTACATCTCGGGTAGCAAGGCCCCAGCGGAGACAGGGAGAGCTGCGATGAGGTCCTACAGTCAAGACATGCCCCTAAATCTCGGGTAGCAAGGCCCCAGCGGAGACCGGGAGAGCTGCGATGAGGTCCTACAGTCAAGACATGCCCCTACATCTCGGGTAGCAAGGCCCCAGCGGAGACCGGGAGAGCTGCGATGAGGTCCTACAGTCAAGACATGCCCCTACATCTCGGGTAGCAAGGCCCCAGCGGAGACCGGGAGAGCTGCGATGAGGTCCTACAGTCAAGACATGCCCCTACATCTCGGGTAGCATCTCCCAGCTCAAAAACAGCAAATATTCCGAATGGTACATAGTTGTAAGCCTTAGTGTGTATCCCCAGCCAAGATAGAAGTCGGAAAGAGTGCAAGATCCTTGGGGTTAGGGCACGATGTGACAATCAAACGCGCCCTTTACAAAGATCTTCAGAGTCAAGCACCCCTTTAGGGATCCTAGGGTTAGTTGTGAGGAAGGGTAATGGTTAGCTATACCTTTTAACCAATAATCAAATAATCAAATGTAATTTGAGGAAAAGCTGTAAAAGTTTTCTCGTGTTCCGATCTCTGGACACATAATAGATACTGGCAGTGCTCATCAAGATGAAGGTAAACAATTGGTTGTTGATCACTTGGTCATGTTGGTAATGGAGCACTAATTATTTATGATCGCGCAATTTGTAGAGTGTTGGGCAATAATGCAGTTTACCAGGCGCATCCCAAGCACTACCATCCGCTCAATTACCGCGCTATAGTGCAACCGATGTCTCGCTATACCGTAACTGACACACCTTTACAATCCAACAGCCCTTATTGATTCTTAGGGTTAGCCTGCTTAGAGCAAGGGTGAGCCATAAATTCTTACCTTTTCAATGCGTTAATCCTGGTAGTCTTTGACTAATCATGAGAGTGATTGCATCAAACGTGATGCGAAACACATCATTATACACCATAGCGTTGTTTGATTGGTTCGTCATGTTGATATAAACCATGGCGGGTGTGGCTTCAAGGTGAAATGACCCGTTAAACAAGCACTGATTACATGTGATAGCGCTCGTGGTAGAGTGTCAGCTAATTAACACATTAATTAGTTCAACCGGGGAGCCAGGGAAGCACTTTCAAGCCCCCACAGCACTAGTTGGATCTGAAAAAGTGCGCCCTGTAAAGTGCATTACTCCTGAGTGTTGTCTAATTACATTAAATCATTAGCTTAGCTTCAAAGCCCTGTAAAGTGCAAACTTGTTGTTTAGATGACCATGAACTATTTCATGTTGTCAGAATTTTCTTTTAACTTGGTAATCATGATGAATTATTTTTGAGGTTGGAAGTTAAAAACTTTGACAACTATCTGACAGCTTTTGATTTTTGTTTTGTTTACAGCCACAGAACGAGCATATAGAACTTCACCAAAAGAGACATGGACGTAGACTCAACTATGAAGAAAGAAAGTAAGTTGATGTGATATTTTTTGGCAATAATTTCAATAACAAATTTTAGATGTCAGATATTGAAATACACAAATATCCTCTATCAATCATGTCAATTGCCAGCAAATGTAACAATTCAAATTCTAATATGATTTGAAACCTTTCAGGAGGAAAAAGGAGGGTCGTCTACCCCATGAGTTGGCAGAGAAAGCGAAGAAGCTGAGGGGTATAAAGTGAGTACAGCTTGGACTACATGTGAGAGAAATGAGTGAGTAGGGTTTAACACCGCTTGTAACAGTATTCCAGTTATATCGCGGCGTGTCAGCTTAATGTGGGAGGAAAGCCCGAAGTGATGCAGGTCTCAGACGTTTACCACTTCGGTGAAACCCACGAGCACGGGTATGGTGCTGACAAACCTAGAAACACAATCGGGGCGAACAGGGATTCGAACCCACAATCATAGGTTTCTGGCGTGCCCAAGGGATGCAACTCTGCACAGCGAATCGCGGCGCCTTAGACGACTGGGCCACCCGTGACCCCGGACTACATGTGAATTGACTGAACATGCTGAAAAATTACAAAGATTTTTGGAGACTTAAGTTTGTGTTCAAACCTTAAAATCTGGTTTCTTATTGTTTATTATGCAAGAAGTGTTAAGCTTGAGTTAAGATAACCATTTGTTTAGATTGACTTGAACATTTCTGTTTTCCTTTCAGAGCCAAATTATACAACAAGAAGAGGCACTCAGAAAAAATACAGATGAAGAAGACGTAAGTCCCATTTGAACTCTTGACCGTGTTGACAGTTTAACTATCCACTTGTTCCCCCAAGTACAAAACTGTTTTGCCAAATACGTGTAAAAAATGCAAGACAATAGGATACAGTAGGTAATAGGTACATGCTAAACGATCCCATCACAACGCAAATGGCATCATACAGAGCTCCAGATAAGCTTTTGGTGTTATGGGTATTTTACCCATGCATTTTAAAATCATTGGGTATCAGTAGTTCTATCTGGGTATTCAAATTTCTGTTACCCACTAGTTTTTACACATGTGGGTATTTAAGTTAAATATTTAAAAACACTATTCATCTAGTCCCTGCAAACTGGTGTCGTGTGGGTTCGAGAGCTTTATAGGACTAAAAAATACCACGATACTTCCACAAGAAAGTGTGATGGCAAATGATCATGATGTAACTGTCATCGTGGAGTTTGGCAAGGTTGACGGAATGTCCGTTTATAATTTCAAAATAAGTTGCTGATTTGCTAATCGAATACGCAGGGTTACTTCACAATATTTTGATGATACGCACAAGTTTTTTTTTTGTAGCGAATCTGTAATGTTCGTTGCGTATTTGATACGCTTGGATTTTATTTTACTACGTATTTCTGCATTTTTGATGCATATTTTGCGCAGATACGCAGCTTATCTGGAGCTCTGATCATATTCAGAAAACCTACCGAAGAACAAAAAATTGGCTGAAAAGCCTTTTGCATTCTTATCACCAGCTACCAACGAACATGGAGCAGTGTCCACCACCTATATAATTAAACTGCTGTCCTACTCACTCACTTGCTAGTAAAGACTGCTAGCATAGATGCCACTTTGAAAGAGTAATATGACAATGTCAATAACAGGACATTTCATTATGGCTATATCGATGGCACTAGACTTCAGCCAACACATGACACGGTGTCATAAAACTGAAATAATGTTGAAAGCAGTGTTAAACCAAATTCACTCCCTCACTCAGCCAACCATTGACATTGTTCTAGCATCAAGATGCACGAGGAAAGAAAGACGAAGCAGAAGAAGAGTGATGAGGTTCCTCAGGGAGCAGTGCCGGCCTATTTGCTGGACAGAGAAGGCCAGTCCAGGGCCAAGGTCCTGTCTAACATGATTAAACAGAAGAGGAAGGAAAAAGCTGTAAGTATTTTAATAGGCACTTTTTTGTCCTGTAATTTTTCTTTTGTTTCAACTATGGGTCCTTCAGTATTGTCTTTTGAATCTTTCTGATGCTTGTATTGGCTATTATATCAATATCTAATTGATTGTTCCAATGATCATTTTAGTTTTTGATACCATTAAGAACTATTTTATGATATTCGTATTTAATTTTCAGTGAAAACTAATAAGCGGATTAGTTTAGGATCATTTATCATGATGTGATATTAATGTAACATTTTCTCTCAGGGCAAGTGGGATGTTCCTCTTCCTAAAGTTAAAGGAATGAGTGAATCAGAAGTTTTCAAAGTAATCAAGACTGGAAAAACTAAACGTAAGTATAAACTAATTGAAGCATAAGCATGATAAGTGTTGTGGACATTGTTGAAGCAGCGTATATTTATTTGTAAGAACCTTTCTCTGGATGATGAATCTTCATCTGCACTTGAAACTCTCCAGTTGTATGTTTAGAGTTACAGAAATCATATATGCTGGTCTGAATGCTTTTTGGGGACGTGGGTGGGCCAGTCATCTAAGGTGCCACAATTCACTGTGCAAAGTTGCGTCCCTTGTGCACACCAGAAACCTTATGTCTGTTGGTTTGAATCCTGGATCTCTACGGTTATGTTAGGTTTTCAGCATCTTAAAATACATCAACACTCGCCATACCAAAGAGTTTCAAACTTTTATCAACGAGTGTTGATATCAAAAGACAGTAGGGTGAGATGGTATTTATCATCCAAAGTCAATCATACAACTTTAATAACCAGTGTCTTGCATGTAGAAAGTGGAGCTAACCAGCTTCAGTGGCTGAGAGATCAGTGATGTCCTTTGATTGGTAACTGATGTCATCACAATATCTTCCAGGAGATATCAAGCCGAAGCGATTTATCCTGGGGAAGCGTTTTTGTTTTGAATGCTTTTGCTGCTCATCTCAGTCTGCTGTCCTTATATGCCTAAAATGCATGTAAAATGACCATTATGCCTTATATGCCTAAAATGCATGTAAAATGCCCATTATGTCTTCATACTGTTATCTTCTTCCAGGGAAAGCATGGAAGAGAATGGTCACCAAGGTTACATTTGTGGGAGAAGGCTTCACAAGAAAACCTCCCAAGTTTGAAAGATTCATTCGACCTATGGTGTGCATACTTTTACTCGTTCAATCCATGTCCTTTTGCGGGCTTTGCAATGGCAGTTGAAAATAATGACTTGTCTTTATGACATAATTCTGCACCTACTGTATGTGGAGGGAATTGTTTTGTTCTTGACGCTGACAGGTATTAAATATGTGTACTTTTACCATGATGAACCTTTAGTCTATTAGACACATGACTGTGGACAGAGCGTCTGCCTAGTGTGTGGAAGGTCGGTTGTTCAATCTCTGGCTGTGTCATACTAAACAATGTTAAAAGAAGATAGTCTGCTGGCATTAGGAGATAAAACACGGACATGTTTATAGAGGCCTTCCCAACTGATTATCAGAAGGTTATCAGGAACATTTACACATGCAACTGAGTGAGTGAGTGACTTTACATTTACACATGCGAGTGAGTGAGTGAGTGAGTGACTATACGTTTACACATGCGACTGAGTGAGTGAGTGACTATACGTTTACACATGCGACTGAGTGAGTGAGTGAGTGACTATACGTTTACACATGCGACTGAGTGAGTGAGTGACTATACGTTTACACATGCGACTGAGTGAGTGAGTGACTATACATTTACACATGCGACTGAGTGTCTATACATTTACACATGCAAGTGAGTGAGTGACTATACGTTTACACATGTGACTGAGTGAGTGAGTGACTATACATTTACACATGCGACTGAGTGAGTGAGTGACTATACGTTTACACATGCGACTGAGTGAGTGAGTGACTATACATTTACACATGCGACTGAGTGTCTATACATTTACACATGCAACTGAGTGAGTGAGTGACTATACATTTACACGCGACTGAGTGAGTGACTATACATTTACACATGCGACTGAGTGAGTGAGTGACTATACGTTTACACATGCGACTGAGTGAGTGAGTGAGTGAGTGACTATACGTTTACACATGCGACTGAGTGAGTGAGTGACTATACATTTACACATGCGACTGAGTGAGTGAGTGACTATACGTTTACACATGCGACTGAGTGAGTGAGTGACTATACGTTTACACATGCGACTGAGTGAGTGAGTGACTATAAATTTACACATGCGACTGAGTGTCTATACATTTACACATGCAACTGAGTGAGTGAGTGACTATACGTTTACACATGCGACTGAGTGAGTGACTATACGTTTACACATGCGACTGAGTGAGTGAGTGACTATACATTTACACATGCGACTGAGTGAGTGAGTGACTATACGTTTACACATGCGACTGAGTGAGTGAGTGACTGTACATTTACACATGCGACTGAGTGAGTGAGTGACTATACATTTACATCATAATTGCTGTATCAGGAGTGACATCAAGTTTTTTTGTTTCAGGGTCTCCGATTCCGAAAGGCACATGTCACACATCCTGAGCTGAAAGCCACATTCTGTCTTCCCATAATTGGTGTTAAGAAGAACCCAAGTTCTACAATGTACACATCACTAGGCGTTATTACAAAGGGAACAATTGTAGAGGTATTAAAGCAGGATTCATTTCTTCTTATAATGTCTGTATCTAAATACTGGATTTACCCATGTGACAGTACGAGTCTTCAGCAATCAATGCTTGACGAAAGGTGCATCTAACCAGGTCAGTGGGTCAGGCTTGGTGATCTGGTTGGTGCATTGTCTGGTCCTTACTCAATTAGACAGTCCGAGTCTTCAGCAATCAATGCTTGTAGTCAGGCTCGCTGATCTGGTTGGTGCATTGTCTGGTCCTTACTCAATTAGACAGTCCGAGTCTTCAGCAATCAATGCTTGTAGTCAGGCTCGCTGATCTGGTTGGTGCATTGTCTGGTCCTTACTCAATTAGACAGTCCGAGTCTTCAGCAATCAATGCTTGTAGTCAGGCTCGCTGATCTGGTTGGTGCATTGTCTGGTCCTTACTCAATTATTAGAGACTGTCGTCGTATAGTTGGAATATTGCTGAGCGAGGCACTAAATAACAATTAAACAAATACTGGATTTTCTGCTCCATTGATGACATGACACAGGACACAGTAAGCATACTTGAAGGACAAAATGGCTACTGTCAAACTCCTCAAGTAAATTATGGTGACATCTAGATAAGTGTACCGAGTCTGCATGCCCAAATTGCCAGCTGGTCACTGACAGAATGGCAGTCGAACAGTGTGCAAACAGGTTGCAATTTTGTAAGGATAGCATTCATTGTGTCATGTTATTAGTAACAGGACTGCATGAGATCTCAGAGACCAGAATAGACCCGTGAAGATCGGGGGTAGAATACCAGTAGGTCTTCAGCAACCCATGCTTCCCGTAAATGGTGACTATGCTTGTCGTAAGAGGCGACTAACAGGATCGGGTGGTCAGGCTTGCTGACGTGGTTGATGCTTGTCAGCATATCCCAATTGCGTGGATCGATGCTCATGATGTTAATCACTGGATTGTCTGGTCCAGGCTTTATTATTTACAGACCGCCGTCATGTAACTGGAATATTTCTGAGTTAAGCCGTTAAACAACAAACAAACAAACTAACAGGAAGGCGACTAACAGGATCGGATGGTCAGACTCGCTGACTTGGTTGATGAATGTCATCATATCCAAATTGCGTGGATCGATGCTCATGTCAATCACTGGATTGTCTGTCCAGACTTGATTATTTACAGATCGCCGTCATATAGCTGGTATATTTCTGAGTTAAGCCGTTAAACAACAAACAAACAGACCAGATTACAGACTATTAAAATAACATCTGTACACAGGACATTGACTTTACCCTTACATGTTACATATGTGTAAAGTAACGCCTTAAATATCAAGAAGCATGAACACGATAAGAGTACTCAAATTTCAGACAGTGTTTGACATGGTTGTTTACTGTTTTTTATGTATTTAACACAAATACTGACATTATCCTATCCTTGCAGGTTAACATCAGTGAGCTTGGTCTAGTGACGCAGGGAGGAAAGGTGGTATGGGGTATGTACAGCATAGCCTTCATAGATATAGTGTGCAGGCTATTTGGAATAGATTGGTTTTGCCAAGACCAGTTTAATTCATGTTTTATAAATTTTCTTGTTGGTGCTCTACATGTCAGGATTGCATCACTTGGGTCTTTCATGCCACCTAAGACCGCCTCCGTGGTCTAGTGGTAGAGCATCAGCTCAGAGAGCGGAAGGTCCGGGATTCCAGGCTGCGTCATACCAAAAGACGATAAAAGATGGTACTTGTTGTTTTCCTGTCATTAAGGGGCTAAAACAAGGACTGGTCGGCTCGGAGTCAGTATACTGTGTCTGAGAGGGGTATTCATGTTAAATTGCGGCATGGTATCTCAGTGGGCTAGCACTATAAATTGGCATCAGTCCGGACTAGTACAAGTACACACGCACACGCACACGCACACGCACACGCACACGCACACACACACACACTTGGATGCGACATTAAACCCAATCTCACCTCCTGACACATAAAGCTGACTCACCGTTGTATAACTTAGATACTGTTCAAAGTGATGTTAAGCCCAACTCACTCACATGCCAAGGGAGTGGAGGCAGAAAATGGTCATCAAGGTTTATACAATCTCATCATTAAGATCATTTCATGAAACAGCCCCTGACCTCAACAATAGTGTGGGATGTATTTCAGGATAGCTGCCTGTGACATGATGTGTCTGTGTATGTTGCTGATCACCTAATCATCACCATGGTAACATGTTCATTGCCAACAAGAATAGATATTAATCTTTTCTTGTGTCTTCTTCCAGGGAAATATGCACAAGTTACCAACAACCCTGAGAATGATGGCTGCATCAATGCGGTGTTGTTAGTGTGAGAGGGGATCTATTTGTGTTTCGAAGACTCAACATCCAGGACTACATTTTGAAACAACACTCTGAGATCAGTGTCTGTGTTCTGCCATGGTGACAATAAGGAATTCAGGGATACATTTACAGAGCTAACTTTGTAAAAAGATATTGCCAGCAAATTTAGATCTGAAAGACCATTGTTGGAGAAGGACTTGCTTCAAATAAGCTGGCAGCTGACATCTGTATTATCACAGCTAGTGTTTCATGACTTGAAATAAAATAAGTCTGTGATCTATATCCAAGTATTGCTGTTCTTTGTTGTGCGGATTCTATACAGCCCCTTTGTATAACGTAGATGCTAGCAGTATTCAAGCCGACAAGGTCTGGGATAGGTTCTGAGTACTACCCGGACCCATGGTTAGTCACATGATATATTGTTTAATGACAAGAACTCACTACAGGTCAGTGGTTACACAATCTAATTAAAAGCAGATCTTAGTTCTCGCTATCGCTAAACAAAGATCTGAGGACATCCCATTACGGGTCACGTCAGAACGACATTTCATCCGACCAATCAAAGCGTCACTTAACAGATCATGAAAGTGACAGTCGGAATGTGTTTTCTAATTATGCAACCTCGAAAACGTTAACACCGGTACGACTGCTCTTTCTCTCGCTTCCGAGGGATAAACATTGGAACGGAGGAGGCGTTGCCATACAATCTCAACCATATATTAGACATTCCGGACTGTTCGTTTGTTCAGTTTTCAAAATTTTAATCGAGAACTGTTCCAACATATATTTCAAGCAAAGTCTGAAATGGAAGTCGCCAGGTTGAAACGAGTGCCCCAGAAAGCTGATTTCTATTTGGCTGATGTCGACTTCTTGTTAGTCATTTCAGTGGTCGGTCAAAGTTCGCGAAAGGTCGTTCTGACATAACCCAAAATGAGATGTCCTCAGATCTTTGTTTAGTGGCAGCGAGAACTTAGATCTGATTTTAATGAGATTGAGTGGTTACGTACACTACAAGTGGCTAATGGTCACATTTCTTTCTGATGATGCACTCATTCGTTTTGACTTGTATATGTTTGAGTGAAGATAAAACATCAGTCAACTTCAGTGTAGGCATGATCTCATCATTTAATACATGTAAACATACCTGGTTTGAATTCCAACTTCACCCTGCAAATTACGATTCCTTGTTTGCACGATGCTATGCTCTTGGGTTTACCAAAATGGTAGAATTCCAAAACAAAATGTTAAAAGTATCTCTGTACGTCAACTGTGGATGAATGCGATTCACATAAAGCATGGCTCAGGATTAAATTGGTCTTCACCAACCTTTGTCATACAGCTGAAATATTTCTGAGAACAACAATCAATCAATCACATAAAGTATGAATGTTTGTATATGATGTATTACCTAAGTAAAGAAGGAAGAACACATATAGCGATTTCCTTCACGTGAAGGTACCAGGGGACAAGACGTGAGGTGGGTAGTCGGTTATTGAGGAAAAGGGATGTAAGTCTAATAATTTATGTACTCTGCAAAAAAACAACGCAAAAATAGTAAAATCGTGTTGCCAACATCCAGGCGTCGCGGGGAACGTTATGCACGAAACTGCATAAAGGAAGTGGACAGATTTGGTGGTGGCAGTGTGATGAGTGAGTAAGTGAGTTGGGTTTAACGCCGCTTTTAACAGTATTCCAGTTATATCACGGCGTGTCAGCTTAATGTGGGAGGAAAGCCTGAAGGGATGCAGGTCTGAGACGTTTACCACTTCGATAAAACCCACGAGCACGGGTATGGTGCTGACAAACCTAGAAACATAATCGGGACGATCCGGGATTCGAACACACAATCATAGGTTTCTGGCGTGCCCAAGGGACGCAACTCTGCACAGCGAATCGCGGCGTCTTAGACGACTGGGCCACCCGTGCCCCCGGTAGTGTGATGATGTGGGCGGCCATCTCCTACACCAGTAGAACAGACTTGAAGCAAGTTCTGGGGAATTTAACGTTTGTTTGTTTGTTTTTTAACACCTCCCTCAGCAGCCATATGACGGCGGTGTACAAATAATCAAATCTTGACAGGACAATCCAGTGATTGACATCATTAGCATCGATCTATGCAATTAGGGTACGATGACATGCACCAACCAAGTCAGCGAGCCTGACCACCCGATCCCGTTAGTCGCCTCTTACAACAAACATGTATTGCTGAAGACCAATTATAACCCAGATCTTCACGGGGACTTTGTCGGCAACACCGATGAGACGTCATTTTCCAACTAGACAATGCCCGACCTCACACAGCAAGACTAACAACAGGCTTTTTCAGGAATCACAACATCCAGGTCCTGCCATGGCCCTCTTAGTCTCCAGATTTAAACCCAATTTATTGGATGCACTGGATGGACGACAACCAGCACCTCAGCAAGAACCACAGAACCCCCGACAGTTGGCACAAGCTCTGCACGCAGAGTGGGTGAACATTCCCCAGGCCAACAATTCAGGATCTGATTGCTTCCAAGGGACCACGATGCCAGTCAGTTTTGGACTCTAGTGGTGACCATACATGATATTGAGAACAGATGACCTTCACCTTGAAAATCTACTGATCCATGTGTGCCATATGGAAACTGGGTCAATGACAATGGTGTGTGCCTATTTTGAACAATCGATCACCATCTGTTGATTATTTATATGATATATAAATTATACATCTAAATCACTTATGCGTTTCTATTTTTTTGGGGGGGAAGAATATGTATCAGGGCTAACCAAAGGCCCTGAAAGTAGAATCAACATTATGTGTGCAATTTCCCATCTTTGAAATCCCTATCAGCAAGATGAAGTGTGCAATATCTCATCTTTGCAAAGCCATGAGGTATTTAGTTTCACATTCTCAGATTTAGAACAAGTTTTACTTCGGGCTTTGACTTGCAAACTTTCACTTTAATTGAAAAACCGGGATAACTCACTGAACCCGATCTCGCCCTAGGGCCATCGTTTTACGTGCCACTGTACTATGGCTTGAATATTGCTGACCATTGTATAATACCTTGACATTATGAAAATGAAGTCAGTGTCCACCATACTATGCATCACGGAGAGGGGTAACGCCTTTACCATCTCCCACGTCGATATCTGCACTCTTGTCGAACTTCCACATCTACCTCATTGCCATGGATTACCATTCATTCAGTGTCCTGTTTATTTTGGAAATTGGGACACTTCAAAAGAGAGTACTTGATAACTGTCCTGATAAACAGTTATCAGTACTCTTTCCGAATTCATTCAAAAAGGGATTCGTAATTAAGCAACACAGTCTTTATTTAAAAAATTGTTATGCACAACAGTTACAAGAGTTCAATTAAAGGTTTATCATATTTAATGGTCATGAAAGAACCAGCTTCAGGCAAAGAATCCTGTTTTGTAAACTTACAGGCTTCAAATGTGAATTCTTTATCCTCTGGCCGTTTCACTTCGCACTTTTTAAACTCAGTCTGTTTCTTTTCGTTGCCCAGGGGTGGCTTCAATATATCAGAAATCTCTTTCTGAAGTACGTCGCACGCTCAGCACTGCTTCTGTCTCCAGATCTCTCCATCATTAGTTGCTTATCAACTTTCTCGTTTAATAAGGTAGTAACAAAGTAACCTGAACGAATATTAGAAATTAAGTTATGAAATGAAATAGATAATGCGTGTGTCTGTAAGATCACTTTCACAACTGATACTTGATGAACTACACTTTATTTTCTATGTCTGTATAATATGGTATTAAACTGCTCAAGTTACTGGTGGGGCGGGTGAATGGACTTGAACGTAGCTTTCAACAATCCTACAGTTCTATCCCGACGGCAGGTGGAGGGCAAGCACCACCGAGGTGAGACCGGGAAACTGCAGAAATGAGGTAAATTACCTCAATCAAGGTATAATACCTCAATCCGGGAAACTGCAGAAATGAGGTAAATTACCTCAATCACGATTTAATACCTCAATCCGGGAAACTGCAGAAATGAGGTAAATTACCTCAATCACGATTTAATACCTCAATCCGGGAAACTGCAGAAATGAGGTAAATTACCTCAATCAAGGTATAATACCTCAATCCGGGGAACTGCAGAAATGAGGTAAATTACCTCAATCAAGGTATAATACCTCAATCCGGGAAACTGCAGAAATGAGGTAAATTACCTCAATCAAGATTTAATACCTCAATCCGGGAAACTGCAGAAATGAGTTATATTACCTCAATCAAGATTTAATACCTCAATCCGGGAAACTGCAGAAATGAGGTATATTACCTCAATCAAGGTATAATACCTCAATCCGTGAAATTGCAGAAATGAGGTATAATACCTAAATCAAGGTATAATACCTCAATCCGGGGAACTGCAGAAATGAGGTAAATTACCTCAATCAAGATTTAATACCTCAATCCGGGAAACTGCAGAAATGAGTTATATTACCTCAATCAAGATTTAATACCTCAATCCGGGAAACTGCAGAAACGAGGTATATTACCTCAATCAAGGTATAATACCTCAATCCGTGAAATTGCAGAAATGAGGTATAATACCTAAATCAAGGTATAATACCTCAATCCGGGAAACTGCAGAAATAAGGTGTAATATCTCAATCCAGGTTGGTGCCTTGGTGACTAAGGTGCCGCGATTCGCGGAGCAGAGTTGCGTCCCTTGGGCACGCCAGAAGCCTATGATTGTGGGTTCGAATCCCGGTTCGCCCCGATTATGTTTCTAGGTATGTCAGCACCATACCATGCTCATGGGTTTCACCGAAGTGGTAAACGTCTGATATCTGCCTCACTTCGGGCTTTCCTCCCACATCAACTAACACGCCGTGATATGACTGGAATACTGTTAAAAGCGGCCTTAAACCCAATTCACTCACTCACTTGGTATCATTTGGTCACCGGCTCCGGTAGCTACTCAGTGGGACCTGGCTGACCGTTCTCCCTGACCCGTGAAGATCCAGGTTAGAACTGGTCTTCAGCAACCTATGCTTGTCTAAGAGGCAACTAGCGGGATCGGGTGGTCAGGCTCAATGATTAGCTTGATGCATCCTAATTGCGTGGATCGACGCTGATGATAGCAATCACTGGACTGTTTGGTCCAGACTCGATTATTTACAGACCGCCGTCATATAGCTGCAATAGTCCGGCGTTAAACACCAAACATGCACAAGTCTCACTCGGCCACATTCAGTTCTGAAACTCCCCGTTTGGTTACAATTTGTCAAATGACTTGCTTATAAGTCGATGCAGTACACGTGCCAAAACACCGAGTTAGGTTTAAAAGGCTCGTGAAATATGACAAAATACATACATCTATAAAACATGTATCTTGATTTCCACCGCACCTTTACTGTACACTACTCAACCTGTGAAAGGGATAATCAAATATTGTCATTCTACTTAAATATACACTTGACTTGTGTAGAAACCGTTCTGTGTATCATGTAAAAGATAACAAATATCCCCATGACAAGTTGAGCAGTATGTATGTATGGAAAAAGGCAGAGTGCAATTTTGGCAGTTCGTGTTGGGTAATCTTGTAATTGGTTTGTAACAATATCACCAAACGAGAAAGTTCTAATTTTGAAAAACGTAACATAGTTGACCATACCACCTAAACACTTGCGGATGTATTAAATGTTGTTAGTTAGCTTCATAAAGGTGAAGTGCACACCTTTGCACCCTCTCAGGGTCCGTATGTGGTACATTTGGAACTATAATAATACTGTAACAAACCAGTGACGTATAGATGTCTATCATTGCTTATCATCAATCTGGTCCACCATGAGAGCACCTGTGTCGGGGATGGACAACTGTTGATCTTTATACATCTATATATTATCTCACACTACCACTACTACTACTACTACTACCACTACTACTACTACTACTACTACTACTACTGCTACTGCTGCTGCTGCTGCTGCTGCTGCAAATACTACTACTACTACTACTACTACTACTGCTACTGCTGCTGCTGCAAATACTACTACTACTACTACTACTACTACTCCTACTACTACTACTACTACTACTACTACTACGGTAAACCGTACTTAGCAAAATTGCATCAGTATCGCGGTGGACTCATAGGGAATTGAACCCCGACCTCTGACGTATGGAGCTAACACCTTAACTACAGGTATACCTATGCGGACCAGGTGCCAATGCACCTGTACTGAAATAGAATTAACTCCCCTCACAAGTGAAACCCATCTCTTATTAAATTATTCATCTGCTTATACTATGCACACATAAAATATCAGACTTCGTCCTGATAAAGTGACCTTGGTGGGTGGGACGGTTTGGGGTGGCATGGTATGGTTGTTTGGTGGGGGTAGGTTGCAGTGACACAGGGTGGGTGTGTAGGGGCGGAGTGGGAAATGACATGGGGGTGGTTGACTGTGTGGTTGGAGTGATATGGGTGGTTGGTTGTGTGGTTGGAGTGCTATGGGGTGGTTGATTGTGCAGGGACGGAGTGGGAGTGACACAGGGTGGTTGGATGTGTGGTTGGAGTGACATGGGGTTGTTGGTTGTGTATTATCGGGTTAGAGTGACATGGGGGTGGTTGGTTGTGTGGTTGGAGTGATGTGGGGTGGTTGGATGTATGGTTGGAGTAATGTGGGGTGGTTGGTTGTGTGGTTAGAGTGACATGGGGTTGTTGGTTGTGTGTGATCGGGTTAGAGTGACATGGGGGTTGTTGGTTGTGTGTCAACGGGTTGGAGTGATATGGGGTTGTTGGTTGTGTGTGAACGGGTTGGAGTGACATGGGGGTGGTTGGTTGTGTGTGAACGGGTTGGAGTGACATGGGGGTGGTTGTGTGTGAACGGGTTGGAGTGACATGGGGGTGGTTGGTTGTGTGTTAACGGGTTGGAGTGACATGGGGGTGGTTGGTTGTGCGTGAACGGGTTAGAGTGACATGGGGTGGTTGGTTGTGAGGTTGGAGTGATATGGGGTGGTTGGTTGTGTGTGAACGGGTTGGAGTGACATGGGGGTGGTTGAGTGTGAACGGGTTGGAGTGACATGGGGTGGTTGGTTGAGTGTGAACGGGTTAGAGTGACATGGGGTGGTTGGTTGTGAGGTTGGAGTGACATGGGATGGTTGGTTGTGTGTGAACGGGTTGGAGTGACATGGGGGTGGTTGAGTGTGAACGGGTTGGAGTGACATGGGGGTGGTTGGTTGTGTGTGAACGGGTTGGAGTGGCATGGGGTGGTTGGTTGTGTGTGAACGGGTTGGAGTGACATGGGGGTTGTTGGTTGAGTGTGAACGGGTTAGAGTGACATGGGGGTGGTTGGTTGTGTGGTTGGAGTGATGTGGGGTGGTTGGATGTGTGGTTGGAGTGATGTGGGGTGGTTGGTTGTGTGGTTAGAGTGACATGGGGTTGTTGGTTGTGTGTGAACGGGTTGGAGTGACATGGGGGTGGTTGGTTGTGTGTGAACGGGTTGGAGTGACATGGGGTGGTTGGTTGAGTGTGAACGGGTTGGAGTGACATGGGGTTGTTGGTTGTGTGTGAACGGGTTGGAGTGACATGGGGTGGTTGGTTGTGTGTGAACGGGTTGGAGTGACATGGGGTGGTTGGTTGTGTGTGATCGGGTTGGAGTGACATGGGGTGGTTGGTTGTGTGTGAACGGGTTTGAGTGACATGGGGTTGTTGGTTGTGTGTGAACGGGTTGGAGTGATATGGGGGTGGTTGGTTGTGTGTGATCGGGTTGGAGTGACATGGGGTGGTTGGTTGTGTGTGAACGGGTTGGAGTGACATGGGGGGTGGTTGGTTGTGTGTGAACGGGTTGGAGTGATATGGGGGTTGTTGGTTGTGTGTGAACGGGTTGGAGTGACATGGGGTGGTTGGTTGTGTGTGATCGGGTTGGAGTGACATGGGGTGGTTGGTTGTGTGTGAACGGGTTGGAGTGACATGGGGGGTGGTTGGTTGTGTGTGAACGGGTTGGAGTGATATGGGGGTTGTTGGTTGTGTGTGAACAGGTTGGAGTGACATGGGGTGGTTGGGTTGTGTGTGAACAGGTTGGAGTGACATGGGGTGGTTGGTTGTGTGTGAACGGGTTGGAGTGTCATGGGGGTGGTTGGGTTGTGTGTGATCGGGTTGGAGTGACATGGTCAGGCTGGTCAGGATAGATCAACACAACTCTGAAAAATTATGTCATTTGTTCATATGCTTGAGCGAGTCAATGACCAAGATCAACACACACCGAACACTCAATATACAAAACGTCATTAACTGTCCCTTTTCATACATACAGCCACTTAAGCCACTCAACTTGATAAGGGGACAAATAATCTGAAAATATATATATGTAAAGACACACACCCAATAATATGTATCGAAACAGTATGATGTAAAGACGCGCGCGCGCGCACGCACGCACACACGCACGCACGCACACACACACACACACACACACATAGATATAGCAAATACTGTATGATGTTACGGACCCCGACTCTGAGAAAAGAAAAGCACCGAAGGGCCTGTATATTCCTGTTTTACCACGGATACTGGGGCTTACTATTTGAAGCCTGTCTGATTTTAAAGGCGCTTCCAGCAGGACACCATCATGAATATGGTGTAAATACATTGGCATTCAGCTTAAGCTCCTCGCATCGACAGAGAGCCCATTTGGAGATATCACGCGCTGGGGCAGAGCTTCCAGTTAATGTTGTTGTTGTTGAATTAATGATATTTACCTGACAACTAATTTCAGTGATTTATGCCGAACAATGCATCTCGCCTGGACATGTAAGTCCATTACATCATCAGATGTTAACAGGCGCATTAAGAACACGCTACGTTGTGTCTTATGTACACTCAAACAGTGACATCGGCGTTTACCCACGAAAAACGTCTGTATTAAATCAGTGCTTTAATTGACTGACTTTTCACTCAACGGAAGATAGTAGTGTTCCATATGTAGTCTCTAGTAAATCGTTGTACGGCAAAGAACATGAAGGGTCTCAAGATGGCGTGTGCTATGTGTTGTTGTGGCAGCGGCGATCGAGTCCGTTTTGACGATCAAGAATACGGTAATACATTTCGGTCATTTTGTACGCGGGCATAGCAACAATGGTACTAATATTAATAGCAGACGCATTAAAATGTGTTGATATTGATGATATTAATAACAAATAAACGGTTAATCATTATTAAGCTTAATGAATGAATATATAACTATTTGTATACTTGTTTTGGTATTTGTGTGTCATCCAATCCGAATGTGGTGTACTGTATGAAATACCCTACATGTCAATCAAAGCATGACGAAATGGCTTGCATACTTCTACTTAAAACAGAGATATCTGTATTCATTCGTCCGATGTCAAACAATTCATTTTAAAGCCTCAATTAAGAGGTGATATGCATTCCAATATGTGAAGGGGCAAGTTGTTTGCAAGTAATTGTCTGCATGTAGACAATGCAGTGACTTATTATATTAACTAAACACTTTTGTGTCAATTTTAAGTTGCCCAATACCTTTTCAAAGATACAGGCAGGGTCCTATTATTGCTCGGAAATGGAGGGTCAAGTGTCCATTTATGGGTCAGCGACTATAGACCTGGGTGAGCTCAAACACGTGACTGAGCTGGAGGATTGTCACGCTTCACCAGAATGTGCGTGTAAAAAATTCTAACAGTGGAGAATATATGTCGTTGACCCTGTAATAGGAACTGGCATCATCCAAAGACGGCGACAACAGACGGAGCGGATAGAATGCCCTAAACACAGTCAGTTTGACATACCGTACACATACTGTCATATACGGACCCATCGATGAGGCCCTTGTCACATGTCCCCTCTCAATGAGGCCGTATTGCGACATACTTTTGAATACCAGTATTATACCTGGGAACAAGCGAGAGAGCAGGAGGTTGTTTGTCCGTTGCTATGGACGTAAACATTATTGAATGAACCATTGCAAATAGGTCAATAGTGACGGTAGCTGTCAGTGTACCACATATCGTTCTCTACGCAGGCCGAGGGAGAAGCGTGTAGTCTGTGTGACCTCGACACTGTGTGCACCCGACCATCTTATAAAGCATATTAAAAATTTGGACTTGTTATAGGTGATCTGGTATACAAGATGCAAAAGCATTACAGCACTACAACTTACTAGTTTAACAAAGCTCATCACGACTAACAAACACACATCCTGCACCTCCTATTGTAAAAAGCTGTATCCGCGCTTGTGGTAATGGGTTCGAATCTCAGGTTCTCCCTGATTATTTACCACACCAGTGCTGGCGGGTTTCACCAAAGTGGTAACCATCAGTGACCTAGATCACGCCCGTCTGTCCTCCCTCAGTTTACCTGAAACACGGTAATAGTTGGTTGGTTGGTTGGTTGATGCCTTTAGTCGCCTCTTGGGACAAGCATATGAAACACAGAGTATTGCTCAAAGCGGCGTAAAACACAACTCACTTTCTCACACTCATCTTCAAAGAGCCAACACGTCTTTGAAATCTACACACCCGTTTCTACTTCACCATTGAGTGAGTGCGAGAATGAGTGAGTCAGTGAGTGAGAGTGCGTGCGTGCGTGCGTGCGTGCGTGCGTGCGTGCGTGCGTGCGTGCGTGCGTGCGTGCGTGAGTGAGTGAGTGAGTGAGTGAGTGAGTGAGAGTGCGTGAGTGAGTGAGTGAGTGAGTATGTTGGTCTACTCCACAGTCAGCAATAGTACTCGGGGACAGTCTAGTCTGGGGTATAATGAAACACAATCTGACACATCACATCATGTCACCAACACTCATTTCTTTGCGTCTACGACAAACTGAGATTTCCTTTTTACACAATACGTTTTCCATAAGGATGAAAATGCTTTCTTAGACATTTTCGAGAAGTATCAGTCGGGATGTTTCATCGGGAATGGTGTTCAGTTTAAAAAATTATAGATACGATTGCTTAAAAAGTCGGTTACAGCCGAAAACATTTATTGAATATTTTATCAGAAAGCCTTCTAAAATGGTTTGATAAGATTTAGGCAAGGGTTAAAAGATTGTATGGTGCATGAAGGACAAAAATGGCAACGGAAAGACCAGCTAAAATATGCTAAGATATACGGAAAATGATCCATCTAAGAGATGATACCATTTCTATTGCTTTGTTCCCACAATGTCGTAATAGGTAAATAATTACAAGATCGTACATTGAGGAAGAAAATATGTCATTGAATAGAGCAACAATGGAATGCATCGGCGGATACAGCTTTTATGAAAAGGTGTGTGTGTGTGTGTGTGTGTGTGTGTGTGTGTGTGTGTGTGTGCACAATTAAGATCTATTTAGTTGTAATTTATACAGAAATAAAGATTTTTTCTAAATAAAAATCTATTTGGTGGTAATTTATACAGAAATAAAGACTTTTTCTAAATAAAAAGGGGGGGGGGGAGCCCCCCCCCCCCCCCCCTGTATCCGCCCATGGTATGCTTGATATGTCCCCAAAAAGGATTTGAAGACAAATACCAGTTTGTTTTTGTTACTTTACCCTCAATACAATGACATGGGATCAACTCATACCATAACTCATAAGAGATACCACCGCACACGACCAACCCACTCAACAACACAGTATCTGAGTGAGTGAGGTCGTACAGCAAAACACGGAGCTCGACACCAGAAATAGGCTGCACAATATTGTTCCCACGAGGGGAATCGAACACGAGCCTTCGGCGTGACGAGCGAACGCTGTAACCACTAGGCTATCCCACCGCCCCTAGTACCTGGGAGTATCAGCAGGAGTGTACTTGTCACCCACAGTGATTCACGTTTATAGTCAGTGTACAGTGTACGGAAAAGAACATACGATGAACATGTCATCAGTGACATACTGTTAAAGCGGCCTTTGACACGACTCACTCACTAGTGTGTCTCTGGTATGATTTCCAAGCTCTATATTCAGTACAAATCTGTTTAGGTTATGTTAGGTTTAGGATAAATGATTTTCTCCCTGGAGTGAGTGAGTGAGTGAGTGAGTGAGAGACAAATACATCAGAAAGACAAAACTCAGTCACGTAGAATGATAATCAAATAGTGATGATACCAGGTGCACGCGAAGAGGTGAGCACATCCTGCCCCGGCGGTGGCAGCCGTCACAAACACATGCAAAGAGAAGTCAACTGTTCATCTAAAAATACGGGAACATTTGGTACAAGTGAAAACAGGGAACTGCATCATGACATCATGTCCACCACATGTCTGCCGTAAAACGTTTTGAGAGCTTTACTGAGGCCTTGAATGTCGTAACCCTGATCAAACAGTTTTGTTTTAGCGAGAATCATATTTGTAGTTAGTTAAAACAAAAATGCAGCTTGGTGTGTATACCTAAAACTTTTGATCGTTGAACAGTTTCACTGGAGTTCCTATTAGAAAAATACGACATGTTGGCAATTGGCAATGATGAGCGGCAAGAGTTAAGAAGCGAGTTGGAACGACACACAAGCAAGTATGAGGCTGAGGCAGGCGAGGAGGATGTGCTTGCGGCGTTCAGTTTGCTGAGGAAGGGGGTGTGTCGACCAGACTTCCCTGGACAGTACACGACACAGTTCTTCGTCGTACAGGACGTCCTGGCCTACCTTATGACCTTGTCCAAGTAAGTATACAGCTTCCATAAACTACTTAAATCCCTCTCAATAACGCACAGGATACACTTCCCTGTAATTTGTTGTTGTTTGTTGATTAACGCCGCACTCTGCAATATCTTCCCTGTAATGATATGAGAAGACATTCATGTTGTAATAGGCTTGTCGTTAAAGGCGACTAGTTGGATCTCGTGGTCAGGGTCGGTTGGTCAGGGGCAGGCTTAAGTGTGGCGTAAAATACCATACACTCGCTCACTCACTAACTGTCTGATCAATACGGGCGGTCGGGTAGCCTAGTGGTTGAAGCGTTCACTCGACATGGGTACAATGTGTGAAGCCCATTTCTGGTGTCCCCCGCCGTGATATTGCTGGAATATTGCTAAAAGCGGCGTAAAGCCAAAACTCACTCACTCACTCTGATCAATACTCACCCGAACGACTGCTGATATTGAGGACAACCGCCGCTTCCCCGCATTATTACCTTGGGACGTGGATGTTCTCGCTCACCTGGGATGCCATGGTCCTAAGTCAGGTCTACCTTTACAGAAATTTGAGGGATTCCGGGAAGATAACTTCTTTGTCCCGCATCCACGACTTTTGCTTCGACTTCCTCCACGACCTGATCCAGCAGGGGCCGGGGACGACACACATGCAGCTGTGGACAAAAATGCTTAGTGACAGAGACTTCGGTTTCAAGGTCTACTATTGGGTAAGTCTTAATCGTGTTCCCCTACCCGAAATGTATCACTCACTCACTCACTCTCCCACGGCTCACACACTGTGATATTACTGAACTGCTGGTTCTATCACCATAAGAACTATAGTGTCGTTACCGTTCAAATCGAAATTTCAACTCGACGATTCAGAAAGTATGAATCACAGTTTTGAAAGTGCCACACGAAAGGACTACAACACACTTAAAGATTTAAAGTTGGCAGCGTGTCAACAGTGCATCTTATCAAGCATCTCGAGAAGCAATTACAGTCCTCCCAGGTTAGAATGCCACCTTTCGTGTAACGGGAAATGGGGCATTATACTCAGGGTGGTGAAAACCAGACCTTACTGACATGACATGATATATAGGAGGCATGTGGACGACAATTGGTGGCACTTTATTGTCAATACAGCCTATCGAATGAATAAGCTGGAGTTTACGGTATTGGGACTTCAATGATTGGGTGCAACCAGCATCAAGGGGCTGGAGGCTTGTTGCAGGTGCCTGACATGAATCTTAACTTGTGACAGCTGCTGAGAGGTTAGATGGGGGGCAATACAAGCATATCATTATCAAACTATTTTGTTTGTTATTTTAACAAAGTGAATAATTCTCTGTGTGAGGATCAGTTGTGAACACAAAAATATAACCAGGGAATTAGAACGTTTGTTCCGAAAAAATCCCATTGGCATTTTAACCAGGGACTTTTCCACTGCGGAACACAGTTCTGAGAAAAAACATGATATTATAACCAGGATGGCACTATAACCAGGGTGGCACTGTAACCAGGGTGGCACTGTAACCAGGATGGCACTATAACCAGGGTGGCACTATAACCAGGATGGCACTATAACCAAGGAGGCGCTATAACCAGGGTGGCACTTTAACCTGGGTGGCACTATAACCAGGATGGCACTATAACTAAGGTGGCATTATAACCAGGATGGTACTATAACCAGGATGGCGCTATGGCAAAGGTGACGCTATAACCAGGGTGGCACTATAACCAGGGAGGACTGTGTCAGCTCACCTGAGCAGTTTTTTTACTTGAATATTGCCGAGTGCGGCGTTAAACAACAAAAAAACAAATAAAAACAGTTTGTGACCGCAGTAAACCATCAAATGAATCCACACGGCGTAACGAAGTTTTCAGCCTCCCATGAATAGTCTTTTCTGTAGTGTCTTCAAAAATAATTATGTGTGTAGGGCCCAGAGCTGATCGTTTTTCATTTGTCTGTGGCATTGGTGATATGCCACTACCACGGTCTGATAAAATCTGTAGGATGTTACGCTAGGTTTTATTTCCAGGAGAAAGCACTTTTCATCCACAAACTCGTCTGACATTCTATTTCAAATGATATTATGATTCGCAACCCCGTTTCATATTAATGTTCTATAATGTTCTAAAATTATTTCTCCATTTGCAAGGTTTTACTCTGAGGTTTTACTTTTAAGTAAATCTTCATAGCAGGGTTTCCTGTGTTTACTATGGTAAACATCCGCAATAGATTTATGATACTTCAGAGCCTCACGGGATCCAAGCTGAAGAAACACATCCTGTTCCTGAAGAGGGAATACAGAAGTCAGGAACAGGGGACAGGCTGGGACGGCTTTAAATCCACTTTCGATGCTTGTATGAAACAACTCATTGACAAACAGAATCTGAGGTAAACCATCTTTTCAGTTCCGATAAGTTAAACTAATTTAGGGTAACATCGGGTACTGAAGACAATCCTACACGCTTGTGGTTCGAAGTAGCGTCCTATGTGAGCCGTGGGATGATAATATACTTGAGACATGCTGTCTTACTGTCCTCTGAGAAGAATACGCCCTTACTGGTGGACACATTTGTGCACCTCGCTACATAAGGGAAAGATTCTGGAACGCCTTTTTATCTCAACTCGCATATTTGTGGACGTGTTGATCCAGTATGTGAACTCCAGGTACCTTATTCACAGCGGTGATTTTATGTTCTGTGTTAAATATACCGTGTTCATTACTTGTATGTTCAGCTTGTGCAAGCATACCGAGTTTGTTCAAACGCCTCTTAGACCAGTGGGCTGTACCACGGAGTGTCTGGTTAGAAACCACGGTTGACAAACTAAGAGTAATAAAACAAGCATTTTGTCAAAATTCTTAACTTATGTTTGATGTATAGGAAACGCATTTTGAACAGTCGGTGTATCTGTTTAAGTATAAATGTTCACACACATGATGGCCTACGTATGTGTCACTTCAGCGGGAGAGCGTTCGCGGAGGCCCAGGCTGAGTTCATAGAGCTGTACCTCCACGCCCATCTCGGGTTTACCTCCCGGGAGAAGGAAGTCAGGGAGGTCCATGATCAGCTGGCATTGCTCATCTGTAACAACTACGACTACAGGAACGTATATGTGGTGACTATCGTCTTCCAAAACACAATATGGCAGTATGGACATTTCTAAGGCTCAATCTGTTCCGACACGTCATGCAGTCTAGTTACTGAGGCAGAATCTATTTAGCATCCTAATACTATAGACACTTACAATGCAGGCTGATTCTGTTCAGACACGCCATGTAGCTAAGACACTTATGCAGAGTCTATTCAACATTCAAGTAATTAGGCTGAATCTATTTAACATTCAAGCAGTATAGATACAATGTCGGCTGAATCTATTCGTTTGTTTGTTTGTTTGTTGTTTAACGCCGCACTCGGCAATATCCCAGCTATATGACAATGGGGCGATGTTATTAAAAGTAGTTAAACTCCCTTGGCCCATACACATAGATATTAATGCTTGGTCGTCAAATGCAAAATAAATGTCCCCAGTGTATACAGTACGAAGGCTGATAAAATAGTTCTAAGCCTGATTAACTTTCAACTATATATGGGCCATAACAAAGTGAACTAGTCAATCACGTGATTTGCACCTGTTTCCCAAACCTAAAGAACACCTTCGTGGGAAGCGCTATAACGACAACGATTACCTCAAAACTGTCGTGAATGGGTTTACAGGCTGTCTTCAGAATACTTCTTCCTGACTGGAATTGAAAAGCTTCACTATCGATTTGAGGAATGTATCGAAAATCAGGGAGATTATGTTGAAAAATAAAATTAAAAACACTTTCAAAATAGTTGGTTTTGTTTGTTAGACTTAGAACTTTTTGACCTTCTCTCTTATGTAGGTGAATGTGACTCCATGAATATCAGTCTGTATGTATCTTACTAAAGGGCTTGAAGGATCCCGAACAGCTGAAACACTTCTTAAAACAGATTGAGGACATCATTTGTCAAACGAATCTGACAACTGAAGACTGTGAAGCCGTCGTTAAGAGGCTGCACGATGTTGTGAAGATGTTGCTGACAGTTATAAAGTAAGTGACAACTGTAAAACTTTTATAACTGACACGAATCTGTATTTAACCCTGCATCTGTAGAGGCCCTCTGAAGTCCATATGCAGCACCCCATGTAACGACTGAAATGGGAATCGGGTGGTCAGGCTATGTGACTTGGCAGACTGAGTGTCATTGCACCTTATTGCAGTGGATCAGTGCTCTAATTGTTTGTCATTGTACCTAAAAGGCGTGGATCAGTGCTCTGATTGTTTGTCATTGTACCTTGTAGGCGTGGATCAGTGCTCTGATTGTTTGTCATTGTACCTTGTAGGCGTGGATCAGTGCTCTGATTGTTTGTCATTGTACCTTGATTGCGTGGATCAGTGCTCTGATAATTTGTTATTTTACCTTGATTGCGTGGATCAGTGCTCTGATTGTTTGCCATTGTACCTTGAAGGTGTGGGTCAGTGCTCTGATTATTTGTCATTGTACCGTGATTGCGTGGATCAGTGCTCTGATTGTTTGTCATTGTACCTTGAAGGTGTGGATCAGTGCTCTGATTGTTTGTCATTGTACTTTGAAGGTGTGGATCAGTGCTCTGATTATTTGTCATTGTACCTTGATTGCGTGGATCAGTGCTTTGATTGTTTGTCATTGTACCTTGATTGCGTGGATCAGTGCTCTGATTGTTTGTCATTGTACCTTGTAGGCGTGGATCAGTGCTCTGATTGTTTGTCATTGTACCTTGAAGGTGTGTATCAGTGCTCTGATTGTTTGTCATCGTACCTTGATTGCGTGGATCAGTGCTCTGATTGTTTGTCATTGTACCTTGACGGCGTGGGTGAGTGCTCTGATTGTTTGTCATTGTACCTTGATTGCGTGGATCAGTGCTCTGATAATTTGTTATTTTACCTTGATTGCGTGGATCAGTGCTCTGATTGTTTGTCATTGTACCTTGACGGCGTGGATCAGTGCTCTGATTGTTTGTCATTGTACCTTGATTGCGTGGATGATTAAATAACGTTAAGCAACACTAAGTCCCAATCCATAGGATATACTAAAACGTAAACTAATTTGTCTTTCAAATTTTGTTTTTAACACAGTTTATGTATCGTAACCAAAATATATCTGCCTCTCACAAGAAGAGTGTTTACTACGCAGATATATATTAAAAATGTTACAAATGATTCATTCCTAGTAATATGATTGTTCAGCTGTTATGATTTCAAGCGTCTCCCTGATAACGATTGGACTGATTGAGTGAGCATGGTTTCAAGTCTTTAGCAATATTCCACGGCGGTGAAAACCAGAAATGGGCTTCACACAATTTGCCTATATGGGGAATCGAACGCTTTAACAACTATGCTACCAAACGAACAGAACAGAACACCAAACGATTGGATATGATTCCACTGCAGGCATGGCCACATTGACCTCAGTGTGTACCGGGACATCCTGGATTTCGTGGCTGTGATCTGTGACACCAAGGCAGGAAGTCCAATCCACTCCATCGTAGAAGCAGTGGGAAGGTTCTACTACAGCGTCCGTCCCTTACAGGTAATCAGAAGGGTTTTTCGAATCTGCTTGTTTTTAACGCAGCACAATCAATAACTTGAACTTCGAAATGCCATGAGCTGTGTCCATTATTATAATGTTATACATAAACCTGTGGCACGGCACACCTGCACTTTGTTTCACTGATGAGTCGCAGCATACACCCCACACGAGGTCATACGTCATAAATTTACCAGATATATAGCACCAGATTACATCATTTTGAAAAGAGAGTTTGCAAGCCACATGTTTTGTGATCTGCCTTTTCTAGGGCAACTCTGAGATGTTCACCGTGATGACGACGAAGCTGATCGACTTTCTGACCAACCTGGAAGACCACACCCTGATGAGGGTCCATTATGTGGATTATGCCATCCATCCAGTCCTTAGCAATGCCATGGGCGAGACACTGTAAGCCATGACACTTTCTTCGACCAATTAATGCTATGGATGAAACACTGTAAGCCGTGACACTTTCTTCGACCAATCCATGCTATGGATGAAACACTGTAAGCCATGACACTTTCTTCGACCAATCCATGCCATGGGCGAGACACTGTAAGCCTTGACACTTTCTTCGACCATTCCATGCTATGGATGAAACACTGTAAGCCGTGACACTTTCTTCGACCAATCCATGCTATGGATGAAACACTGTAAGCCATGGCATGGGCGAGACACTGTGAACTGTCTTCGATCAATCATACCGCCATGGCATTGGCGAGACATTGTAAACTGTCTTCGATCAATCATACCGCCATGGCATGGGCGAGACACTGTGAACTGTCTTCGATCAATAACATCGCCGCTATCCGTGGCATGGGCGAGACACCGTAAACTGTCTTCGATCAATCATACTACCGCTATCCGTGGCATGGGCGAGACATTGTAAACCGTCTTCGATCAATCATATCGCCTCTATCCATGGTTTGGGCTAGACATTGTAAACCTTCTTCGAGCAATCATATCGCCGCTATCCATGGTTTGGGCTAGACTCTATTACCTAACTTCGATCAATTATAAAAACAAAAACATACGGATGATACACTCGGAATCGTGAAATGAAATCCTTATGATAACGGAAACAGTGTTGTCGCTTTTATTTACGAACGATATAAATCAGTAGATAGGTTTTATATACACAAATTGTAACTGAAATTCAAACAATTATTTTCTGTTTAGTTGCATATACAAATGGAAGCATGCATCAACTATTCGGAACAGGGTACTTTCCTCTTATTGGACGTAGGTCTATCCATAAATATCATCCACTTTTGCGATGCGGGTATGGTATTGGTTTAAATCTGTGAAAGCTAATGGCTGTTGGCATAAAAATCTTTCAGGACTCCTGCACATTGCCGGTTAACTATAGACCTGATCAAGGCGTGTATACGAATATATCAACCAAGAACAATCGAAGCAGCTAAGAAGATGATGTATGAATCGCAAGACAAGATGCAATGGAAGGTAAGATGTTTTAGAAGTCACAAGATCATTGTCTTGATCGTTGTCTTTCGCCTTGTCTTTTCGCGGAAACGTCTACCCATGATCAATATGTTTTAAAACGGTGTAACTTTCAGGCCAAGAAAATGGAGTCGTCACTTTATGCTCCAGAGCCTGCTCGATGGCCATTTTCGTCCATGAAACTGGTCGTGATGCAGACATCGGATGTCTGGGCTGTACTTTTCGCCTGTGAAGCTGATCTTGCACAGTGATTACATCCTGTTTGTAATAGTGGAAAAAAACATCCATGGCTGTTTCAGCCTCACCACGATCAAACCGTTTCCTGTACAACATTACTGTGGCGTCATATACAGTATGAGGTGTTCTCCAGATACTGAAGACCGCCTCTGTGGTCTTGTGGTAGAGCGTCCGCCCGGAGAGCGGAAGGTCCAGGGTTCGATCCCGGGCCGCGTCATACAAAAAGACGTTAAAAGATTGTACTTGTTGTTACCCTGTCTGGCGCTCGCCATTAAGGGGCTAAAACAAGGACTGGTCGGCTCGGAGTCAGTATACTGTGTCTGAGTGGAGTATTCATGTTAAACTGCGGCATGGTATCTCAGTGAGCTAGCACTATAAATCGGCATCAGTCCGGACTAGTACAAGCAGCGACAAACACACATACACGTGCATGCACGTCGCTATATAAGTGCAATAATCTTGGACGCGACGTAAAACCCAATTTCACCTCACCTCACCAGATACTGAACCTGCCTTCAGTAGCATTCAGAGCAAAATCAGACAAGTGAATTCATCTCCAGGTCGAAGGACATTGACGATGTTGTGCCACACATCACATCGGCCTTGTTGTTGTTAGTCTGTACAGGACAGTCAGTTATCTAGATATCCAGCAGCCTTGGAGCGATTCCTCACTGGCCTGCAGACAACCGACTTGTCGGATTCCGATCCGGTGTGGGAGAAGAGAGGCACATTTCGTGCAAATTCACTTGCCGACGAAGACGTCAGGTGTTGAATAAATAATACATAAAGTAGTTTGTGTTTTACCACTTAAGCCACCTCCGTGTAATTTAGGATCACTTGAAGGATGCGTGTGACCTGTTTGACCTCCTGACACAAGTCCAAGTGATTGGGGATGATAAGCAGACAAGGGAGTATTGCAGTAACTTCAGCGAGCTCACGGACCATTTCGGGTATTTGTTGGAGTGAGTACACAATCATTAATTCAAAATGTTAAACAAGTGAGTGAGTATGGTTTTATGCCGCTTTTAGCAATATTCCAGCAATATCACGGCGGGGACACCAGAAATGTGCTTCACACATTGTACCCATGTCGGGAATATAACTCGGGTCATCGGCGTGACGAGCGAACGTTTTCACCACTAGGCTACCCGACCGCCCAAATAATAAACTAACATCAGGTTCTATGATCGAAAATTTGAATCACATTTTCGCCCTGATTAATATTCTTAATTTGTGAGCACCACGTCCGTGCCCGTGGTTTTCACCAAAGTGAGAAAAAATCGACAACACACCTGGCTAAAGCTGACACATAAAGCTGACACGCCGAGACATAACTGAAATACTGTTTAACGCGGCATAAAACACTCACTCCCTTACACACTCCATCACTATGTGGTACCAGTCTATTGTTATGTGACATATGACTTTTAATCCTTCTGTAAAGCCTAGAACTCATGGATTGGATGTCTTATTTTATAGACGAATATGTGTAACGACTGAGTGAGAGGTCGCCGTCATGTGTTAGAGAGGTGAAGCCGTTACTTTGTCTGCATGTTCCGAACAATGATGATTCATACAGATTCCGGGTCCGAAAAGGACCTCGGCGCCCAATGGCTGTGAAACCAGATTAAAATGAGGATCTGGTGGCCACAATGTGTGACCTGGTTGATGGTGTTTCAGCTTACCGCCACGACGTACACCTTGCTTTCATATCACGGCCATACACGGCCAAGGCTGAAATGTCTACAGGCCGTTGTGTTGTAGCTGACATAGTGATGATTGCGACGCTCCCTCCCTCCCTCACCTCACCTCACCTCACCTCATCTCATCTCACCTCACCTCACCTCACCTCACCTACTCACTCACTCACTCTGTGCCGTGGCATTGTTTTGTAATCTTTTGTTGTCCAGTATATTTATTGACTATGCAATGAATGACATCGAATTCGTTTCAGACGGGAGCAGGTTCTGCCGAAAATGATTGCAAAAATGGCGGATTTTTCTTTGACACTACTTGAAAAGAGGGAGCCGAAATTATTCAAAGCAGCAAGCGACACAGCACACCGAATCGAATTTAAAGGGAGGGTAGGTAAATGGGTCATGTGATCTCAGGCAATTAGAAAGGTACGCCCTTGCGCCCTCTCTCTACACGTTTTGTGCGTGTTTAAAACAAGAATGTTAAACTCGGTTTCCTTTGGCAATGCGTGATCAAGCTGCTTTGATACAGCTGTATAGTTGCATTGTATGTTGGCAGTGCTTCACGAGGTGCACGCTATCTTCATCTAATGACGTCAGACAAAGCAGCTCAAGTACACACACTGTCAACCATAGGACACAGTTCAGGCCCAACCCTTAAACTTTGCTAAACAAGGGGCGGTGGGGTGGCCTAGTGCTTATAGCGTTGGCTCGCCAATCCGAATGCCCCGGTTCGAATCTCCATAAGGTTCTCCACATGGTTGAAATGTGGTTCATTGCAAAACGCCCATTACTGGTGTCCCCTGTGATGTTACTAGAACGTCGCTAAAAGCGGCGTTAAACTCCCGAATACTCACTCCCTGAACAGCTGAAAAAGGTACATGGGAAACATTGAACGGATCCGACGTGTATACCTTGTACGTCATGAAGCATGATGACACTCAACTTCACGTAACGTAGAAACGTCAGCACGGAAACATCCTGATTGCCTACACTATCCTTAGGACAATGAAAACTTTCCAGTCGACTTTTAGATACACTGACACTTCGTTGTTACTTGATATCGTTTTGCTGATATGCGTTCATTTTCCATCAGAACCACTGTGGTCTTTTTGAATTACCCTACTACATGTTCATGGCCCACAGAGCTATGAATAAACGGATTGCACTGTGTATGTCAAACGTGTGTTGATCCATGTCATGCCATGTAACCTATACAGTAAACTACGGTTATAACGAACTCGAAGGGACCACTTAATTTAGTTTGTTATAACCGTAGTTCGTTATAAGCATATATACAGTATAACTATAGCAAATAGTCGGGACAAAAAAAATCAGTTCGTTATATACGTCAGTTCGTTATAAGCATGTTCGTTATAAACGTACTTTACTGTATGTCAAACGTGTGTTGATGCCATGTAACCTATATTTGCGTTGCGTATGTTTCCAGTATCACAAAGGCGTGATCATATCGACTATGGCACGGGTACTCCCACTGCTTGAAGACCCCAGGTTCGACTGGAATGACGATGCCTCCAGTACCGTGAAAGACCTAGCAGGGGTCGGGATGGACACCTTGTAAGTACGGTTTCACAAAGCGATCTTAGCACTTAGATGATCGTTAGGCCCTCCCTCCCTGTGTGATACAAAGACACAGATAGAGTGGTACCTCGTTCCCCAAGATATCGCCTGTATTCAGCAATCAGGCACACAGAGTATTGTCCTGCGAATAGTTTAGGTATTCCACACAGTATCATTTGTATAGTGGGGTTTCCGGGCAAACGGAGTTCCACTGGACAGACACAAGGAGTCACCACATGTAACGAAACACGCACTGACCCCCAATTATGTGTAATTGGAAAATGTAACCTCAATCACATGAACGTATTGCCAGACACATACTGGTGCTCGTATGTTTCACCCAAAGGTTGCACGTCTCACAGCGGCGATATACAGATGTCACACGGAGACAAAGACAGTGGCACCAGACATGACCATTCAGAGACAAAGACAGTGGCACCAGACATGACCATTCAGAGACAAAGACAGTGGCACCAGACATGACCATTCAGAGACAAAGACAGTGGCACCAGACATGACCATTCAGACACAAAGACAGTGGCACCAGACATGACCATTCAGAGACAAAGACAGTGGCACCAGACATGACCATTCAGAGACAAAGACAGTGGCACCAGACATGACCATTCAGAGACAAAGACAGTGGAACCAGACATGACCATTCAGACACAAAGACAGTGGCACCAGACATGACCATTCAGACACAAAGACAGTTGTACCAGACTAGATTGAATAGACACTGACTTGCGGGTTGTCATTAGCAAGTGAATAAATGTACCTATTTGCCAGCTTCGAATACTAATAGCCGACTTAGGTAAACTTTCCACCAACGTTTTTTTTGCAATAAGAGACATTAATCGACAGCCATGTTAAGATATTTGTCACTTCCTGCTGCTGAGCTCTGTGTGGGATCTGGGTAAGAGCAGGTCCCCAGCTACATTTAGAGGCCATCAAATGGACAGGGTGGCCAAGCTCTGTGACTTAGTTGATGTGTGTAATCGTACCCCGACGGCGTGGGACGTTGCCCATGATATCGATCATTAGTTTGGTCCATGTAGCAGTGACGCAGCTGTAATGTTGCGGTGTGCAGCGATAAGAAGCACACAAACAAAATCATACAGTAGATGGAATAATAGCAATGTGGTTGTCTTCATTACTGAGTAAAGCTTTTATTATAGAGCGTCCAAGTCGCCGGACGAGAAAGAGTTCATTGTTCTGATCAAGTTCTTCCGAGCAGTGTTGAAAGACGGTTTGGTGGGTGAAAACCCTAAAGAGAAAGAATCAATGCGCTATCACCTTTTCTACGAGCAGGGATCCACGTTCGTCCGACTTGTACGTTACATGTAAAAGTACCTCAAATAAACTCTTCATCATAGCATCACGCTCAACTTCTGTCATGCATGTACATCCATTGGCTTTTCATCTAAATGGTTCATCTGATTATATTGCACACAAAGTCCTATTCAACCACGCTCATAATAGCAAATCATTAATAAGAATGTCTTCTTTCTGTAGCTTTCTTGCGACGACGCTTCGGTGCAGTTACTTACTACCAAGTCTAACATGTTCTGTCACTTTGCCAGTTGGACGATCCTCGGAAAATACAGAGAGCTATGCCGGTGGTGAGACAATTGATCAGCTTGATGTCTCACGAGAGCCCCAGCATCGCAGATCAGGCTATGTGGCAGGTCCAGAATCTAGTGAACCATGGGACCAAGGTCATGACACAATTCTTCCCACAAATCCTTACTGCCTGCATTAACACAGACAATTATTCCTTAATTGGTAGGTGAAACTATGTTATCATTTACATGTTGGAGGCCACAGTTAAACACATGTGCTACAACAAACTCAGGACACAGTCTTTAGTGCTTTTGGGATTGTTTACTATCAATACACAAGGCAAGTTCCAAGTTGCGTCTTACGTTTAAGCTTTTCGTGGCAGTATATGAGTGAGTGAGTGAGTGAGTGAGTTGGGTTTAACGCCGCTTTTAACAGTATTCCAGTTATATCATGGCGTGTCAGCTTAATGTGGGAGGAAAGACCGAATTGATGCAGGTCTCAGATGTTAACCGCTTTGGTGAAACCCACGAGCATGGGTATGGTGCAGACAAACCTAGAAACATAATCGGGGCGAACCGGGATTCGAACCCACAATCATAGGTTTCTGGCGTGCCCAAGAGACGCAACTCTGCACAGCGAATCGCGCCGCCTTAGACGACTGGGCCACCCGGTAGTATGTGAGTTTTCTAAGAAGCAATTCATATATTTGTCTTTAAATATGACTTTCAGGCATCATCTGGTAAAAAGGTTTTCTTCTTTAATATATATTGTTGGTCTTTTCAAAGGGAGTAAGCATAAGATGTATGGAAGAACAACTTCTTTACTCCACTTACTACAACTTCAAAATGTTTCTCAAAGACGTTTTTCAAAGCTAGTTTCCTTTTTCTAGATCCCCTCGCATCACTCTATCCACACAGTCCCAACCTTCTGGAGTCACAGTTTGAGGCCGTGTTCTCGTTCATTGACACCAACTATCGACACCAAGCTTTACTGTGGTTGCACAAAATCGCCAAGAAACAGTCAATTGTAAGTATTATACGCCATCCAAGCAAAGCATTTGGATGATTATGAAATGAGCCAACTTGATCTTATTTAACAACTAAATATTGCTTATTAATGAAAACCAAAGGACATATTATATTTGGACCTCAAGTCTGATCTTGATCTGTAGGGAAAAAGTAATTTTAAAACCCTGACTGTACAACTCTCCACCATGAGCCAACTTCCCCTTTAGGTCGTGCAAAACTTTCAATAGGTTTTATGATAGACACGTGGATAACATTTCCAAATTTGAATATGGTGTCCGATGCTATTCCCTATTTTGACTTGTGTTCCCGTCTTTGCTCATGTTAACACTTGCTTTTGCTTAGGCATGTGTTTGTTTGCCACTGGCGGAGCAGGATACGGTATCAGTACTGTTTGACAGTGATTCATAAGCACATGATTTTGGTACAGACGGAATCGTACTATGGACTCTGCTTTGAGTAGAGAATTCATAAGGTTATGGAAAGGGTTGTGTCACTTATTTACATATGGAGACAACGTAGCCTTTATCTGATTTGCAAAAGAAAGAGAAACACGTGTACCTTTTACTGCATCTGTTAGTTGACCAGAGGCTACGCTGTAAGAAGAGTATGAATGTATAAAGAATAAACATATTAATATAGCATTATGTTGGAAATAGTCACATGCAGAAACACTTGTACATATTGTTTGGGGATTTGCTCTTTACAGCTGTTCAAGGAGAGGCACTTTGAAAGACTGATTGATGATTTGTTGCAAGCCGACGACGACAATCAGAATTCGTATTTGCATATCATGGATCCTCTGTCTACCGAGATGCCTCTCAGATTCATTCCCTACTTGAAAACCTTGATGGATATGGAACCAGACAGCGCAACTGGAGCCTGGTACTCACTCCTCCAGGTCTTAACGAATGTGGCCGTCAGCAGCAAAGATGAGGTACTTCCTCATTCATTACAGGCAGACTGTTATTAAACACGGGTCACCCGTGCACCCTTTGGAATCAAGAGGCATTGGTTGAAGTCATGACCTCGTGACTTACAATTTATATTCAAAATATTTGATATATGATACAGAATAACACTCAGCAAATAATCTCTATTCATTCACTGTAATGTACAAACCTTTCTTGGTAATACCAGGCCCTGTGTGAGAGAATGATGGCATTTCTAGAGAAGAAGATCCGGGGCCCCGAAGTACATGGCGTGACAGTTTGTTATCTTTTGGGGATGCGTAATGTAGGCCAAGTACATCGACATGTCCTGGAGAGCCGCAAGCCTGCCTTAGAGGACCTGAGGGAGAGATCTACTGTTGTGACAACAAAGGATCACTGTACTTATATAATTGATGTCTTGGAGGGAAAAGCGTGAGTGTCATTGCAACTTTCTAACGTCATGTACCACATACAACGGCTAAATTACACCTGAACGATGCAAGCATTTATCTTTTTGTCATTCATTTGCTCAACATTCCATATGTTCAACTTGATCTGCCTTGTACCTACGTCGTCTTATGTGCTGACCCCTTGGACCTTCCATAATATAAATCCCAAGTGTTCCGTCCCTGAGATAAGATGTAGGAATCATACCATGGACATTTAGAACGGATTTCTTACAATTATGGAAAGGTTTTTTTCACTTTCATTTTATTGAAAACAATTACAGTATTCCAAATTATCCTTTTCAAGTAATATCCAGTGGTGATGTAAGTAAATGATTTTTCTCTCATTTTGAAATCTATAGTCCTTCGGATTATGATAGATGATGGAATTGCTGTTGTAGAACATTCTGACTACGATTTTAGTGCTATGACGGATTATCTAATTCTCTCAGTGAAAGCCTGGCCGAGGACATCAAGGAGGTGAAGGAAGATGTGGAAAAACTGGATGTACGAGTGACGAACACTGAAGAGGGTCTGGTGCAGGTCAACCAGGAACTGGGGCAACAGAAGGGGGAACTGGACGAAGTCAAACATGAAGTAAAAGAACAGGTGGAGAAGATGGGTCAACTGGAGGAGACGGTGGATGACACCAAGGCTAAAGTGGAGGAACTCGACGAAAAGGTCTGTCATGTTGGTTGGACCATGTCTAGCCATCATTTATCCTCATGCAAAAATAATAATAATAGTAATAATAACAGTTGGGGTTGCAAGGATCAACTGCTGGTTAAAAAATTATCCTTGAAGAGCCAAAACGTACCAGAAAACCTCTCAATGTGTTAGACTGACTACAGAAGAGCTTATAATTCTGTACCTCATGAATGGATTCTGAAGTCACCGGAATGCATTGACCTCCGTGAGCGACTTCTTGTTTTCAAGTCTTTAATGTATTGTGGGCCAACTGTACTTGAGATGTATTCGCAAGGTCAGGTGGTGACTTTGGAACCCATTTCTGTTAAAAGAGGAATATTTCAGGGCGATTCTTTTAGTCCTTTGCTTTTCTGTTTGTCACTGAATCCTTTAAGGTTTTTGTTGGTAGTACATTGTCTAGTCATTGTTTATCCTCATTTGGGTCATCATTAATATTATTGTTGCTGTTGCTGCTGTTGTTGTTTGCAATATTATATAAATGAAATAATGCTCAAAGGGGCATTATACATTTGTAACTTTTATCACATACCTCGTTTACAACCATACCCAGACATTGAGTCATGCTCCCATCTGGTCAAGAGACGTGGCCAGACTACTCAATCCTGAAGGCTTTCTGGATTGGACAAATCTATCAAGTCGTCTTGGCTACACCAATGATGACATCAGGAGCTGGGCTCAGATGCACGACCCATGTATGGCTATGCTGAATGAATGGTACGCCACTCGGAAGACGAGGGAAGCCACATTTGCTGTGCTGACAGCACTGCAAGAGATTGACAGAATGGATGCTGCTGTGATCGTGGAGAATGCAATGAAGATGTCAGGTATGTGATCTGTTAAAGTTGATCAAGGTTAATCTGCTTCATTTTATATATGATGACAGTGATGGGTGAGTGAGTGAGTTTATGTTGCTTTTAGTAATATTCCAGTAATATCATGGCGACACCAGAAATGAGCTTCACACATTGTATCCATGTGGGCAATCGAACCCGTGTCTTCAGTGTGACGAGCAAACATTTTAACCACTAGGCTACCCCACATGTTCCTATTGTCAAATATTGTCTCCGACTTGTATCTAAAAAAACTAATATAATCCTTAGCCATGCCTATTCATATCAATACAATCTGGGAGAAAAAGGAATAAATTGCTGGGCACTGAAAGTAAAACAACTTCTTTATTCATTTGGTTTTGGCCATGTTTGGAATAGTCAAGGAGTAAATCATATTGGTTTTATTGATAACTTTAAAACAAGATGTATTGATATAGATTACCAACAGTGGTCTAGCAGTTTAAGAACTTACTCAAAACTTTCTTTTTATTCTTGTATTAAGCAATATAATGTATTTGAAAATTATCTAGATTGTATTCCAGTAAGTGCCTATTGCTTTGAGTAAATTTAGATGTTCTGGTCATACTTTGCTAATTGAAAATGGAAGGAAGTACAATATACTTTGAGCTTATAGACTATGTCCATTTTGTGTAAGACCTGAAGTGGAATCTGAATATAATTTTAGTTTACAATGTCCATACTATGACAGTTTGAGACGTAAGGTTCTACCACATCAGTTTTACACAAATGTAACTTTTGATAAATTTGTAACACTCTGTACATCTAAAACCCCATGCATAAAATGCTTTAGCTAAATTTATATTTCTTGCTTTTAAAAAGCATAATAACTTTCTCATTGGCGCTGAAATTGTCTAACTCTGATATCATGTATTGTATAATGGGCCGGTGGCCCCTTTACTGAAATAAAGCTCTCTCTCCCACTAGGCTACCCCACTGCCCTGATGAAGTGATGAAGGTGTTAGATTCTTAGTGGCGGACCATTTCATATTTTTTCATGGCACTTTTCAAATTCAAATTGGAAGGAATGTTAACATTTTCTCACTGTTCACTGAAACATAATAACTACAGATGTAGGTGATTTTGAAACAGAACAATGACAATAGCCGTATAATAATGCATTTTTATATAATAAAATACCATATGTAAGATCAGGCGATGTAAGGAAGTGTTAATTAACATTTATAGATAGCACTGGGGATTAAAGGTCCTGCCAGGAGGGGTCTTTTGATAAGAGGGGATATGCTGAAAGTTTGCTGTATACATTAAACAGAAAAAGGAGATAGAATTTCTGGGCACTTTGGAATCATGTTGAAACAATTAGGGATTTAGGAGTGGTTTGCTATTCATAATACCCCTCATCATAGTGGAGCTTTTGTCACCAAAAGCGTTTTTAAAATAGTGACAATATTGATAGTATTCAGTAAAATGCATTTCTCCAATCACAAAGATAATTTTTTGACCCAGATTGGTCAGGACATACTCACTCATACTTACATAATAGAAACAGGTGACGCCAGACCCATTAGACTCCCTTTTTATAAGCAAAATGCGGCCATTAGGAAAGAATGTACCAGGCAGGAGCAAGAAATGTTAGAAGCCAATATCATTCAGCTTAGTTATTCTGAATGGCATTCTCCTGTTGTCATGGTTTAAAAGGGGTAGTTCTCACCGCTTTGCAGTAGATTATAGATGCCTCAATGCAGTTACCAAGCCTATATATTCCCTCTACCACGTATTGAAGATGTCGTTGATGCCACATATAGGTGACAGCCATGTCAACATTTTTAGTGTCCTTGATTGTACTAGTGGCTTTGCAAATACCACTCCATTCAGATACAAAACACAAGTCGACCTTCTTTACCCTCGATGGTGTTTTTGAATGTAATCGCCTCAATTTCAACCTAATATATTCTCCTGTTGCATTTCAGCAAACCATTTCAGACACTAAAAGAAAGGAATTGAGGTTACATATTAATATATGTAGATGACATCAAAATATTTTCTAAAACGTTTTCAGAACATTTGAATCCCCTCAAGGCAGTATTCCAAAAGATCAAAGAAGCAGGACTCACTCAAATGCAAATGCAAATTAGTGACAAAACAAGTCACCTTTTTAGGGCATATCTTCATCAAAGATGGCATCCATGTAGATCCTTCAAAAATAGATTCATAGATTCAGTCACATAGATCCCACCCACTAACAATGTCCATGACATGCATCATTTCTTAGGTTTGGCCTTGTGTTATCTCAATTTTGTTGCAAACCTTCTGGCATCGACCCTTTATACAACCTTCTGAAAAACGATGCGTCTTTCGAATGGTCTAACAATTGCCAACAGGCAGTCGAAAAAGCTAAAGCAGTGCTTTCAACAGCCTCCGTCCTTGCATATCCCAACCAAAACAAACCCTTCTATCTCACAACTGATGCATCTCAAACTGCAGTAGGGTACATTTTAGGCCAACTTGATTCTTATGACATAACTATTAATGATGTTGTTAATTCATGTCTTTTGACAAAGTATCTTTCTTGACATTCTGTTTTTAGGAACGTTTCTTTTGCTTAGTTTAGGTTATTGCAATTAACTATTTTTATATATATGTTGTATTATCATTACACCTTGCAGTCAACAGCTGTTTCAGTCATATCAAAGTGGGTCAGTAACCTTGTCCAATGTTACAACACAGTGACCTGCATATGGCCTTTTAGAATGGAAGATTTGATATGATTTGAAAAGGGTTACAGCAACAGTAACTGAAACAATCAGTCTCGTTTCATATATCATTGAAACCTCTATTAAGATGTATTATTTATGATGATAAATGTTACCTTATTTTTTGGTAATTGTTTTGCATTCTTTGCTGTTATAAAAATATTAACTTCTCTCCCCAGAAGCTGTAGTCGAGGACGAAGAGTTTGAGTACCCGGAGCCTCCAGAGGTGTTCCTCAGCTACCAGTGGGGAATCCAGAACGAGGTGAAGCTTCTGAAGCTGCACCTGGAGAAGGCGGGCTTCACCTGCTGGATGGACATTGGTCAGATGGGAGGCGGAGACAAGCTGTTCGAGAAGATTGACAAGGGAATCAGGGCAGCCAAGATCATCATCTGTTGTGTCACTGAGAAATACACAAAGTCTCCCAATGGCATTAGAGAGGCAAGGATGTGGTTGCACAAGTCAAAAATATGATAAGACATAATCTTAATCTGTCCCACCACTCATCTTTGTATAATTGAAGTGGCAGCTTGAGATTTCAAGTTTGTAAGGGTGGGAAACATAACATTCATCGTGCATATAAAATGGGTATGGTTGACCCCCTTTCTGCAATTAAAGCAAATGCACAGATAATTTCTGGTGATTTGTGGATGGAGTCTAATGTTTGTGGTTGGTTGTGGATTATAACTAATGGGTCATCGATATCAGGAAGGAAGAAGTGTCAACAGCCATTATGATAAGCTTTGCAGCCTAAGCATCATGAAGATGTTACATAAATGCGTCCCTGTCCTAAATGTAATGCTCACATCCGTTCTGGGAAACAAGAATTTCCATTTTGTAACACACATTTACTTATATCAGTACAGCTTCCTACCAATGAGAAATGATAAACACGTTCTGTATCTTGATATTTCCTCACTATATGCAGTGGCACAACTTCTTAAAAATTGATATAGTTCCTTGTTGTGGTTTGAAACCAATGACAGAATTGTAATTGGTTACCTACACTGGGTACTACAATTACACTTTTGTTTAACTTTCTCCATTTCCACACCTTTACGAATATATATATTCAATATGGATTCAGGTGAACCTCTCAGTAAGCCTGGGTAAGCCCATCATTCCTCTGTTGATGGAGAAACTATCATGGCCACCACCAGGCTCAATGGGGCCAATCTTCAGTGAGTATCTGTTCATCCGATTCTTCACCCGGCCTGGGGAGGAGACTGGTGACGTCAGGTACTGGTCAGCAGCTAAGTTCCAGGAACTCCTGATGCAGGTCAACTACAACAACGTCAAGCAGGATGAAAAGAAGGTGGGAAAAGGTAAGTTTGTTGTGCTTTGGTGTCGATTGTGATATGGTGGAAGGTGACAGTGTGAACTGTGAGTGTTGAACGTTTAATGACACTGAGGGGTAAATAATACCCACCAAAACAATTATGTTAAGACTTAATTATTATTGGGGTTTTGTTGTGGGATGTTTTGCTCAGAAATGTGGAACAAAATTCACAAAGTAATGAAATGAATATATACAACTCTGAAGAAGGTACAGAACACCCAATTTTATATTTCATATGACTAAAGTTCATTGCTTGTGGGTATTGCCACACACAGCCTTCTAACTGTGGTCGTTCTTTAACCTGTTTTCATAAGTACTCCTGGATCTCATTAATGGATTATAACACAAACAAAGGTCATGAGTTGTGCGTTTAACAGGTATTGAACTGGGAAGATATTACATGGGAAGTGAATGTTTATTGAGTCCAAGTTTACCTTCCTGTACATAGAATACAAGAACTGGTGGTGTCCTGTGGCTGAAGTCATCAAGATAGAAAAGAAGGACGTGAAGGCGATGACGGCTGCCAGTCAGAAGACACAGCAGAACGTGGAGGTAGGTGGAGCTGGCTGACATGAAACAGCAATACCCAATATGTATGATTCGTTCATATATGTAAATGACAGTTTTATTGTGCATCTTGTTACATTATTACACAGAAATATTTTCTCTTACAGTCTGGAGCAGCCTCTCCTGATGTATTCATCTCCTACCAGTGGGGAAAACAGAAGCAGATTCAACTCTTGTACAAGCGCCTGACTGAGATGGGCTTCACCGTCTGGATGGACATCTACCAAATGGGAGGTGGGGACTCCCTCTATGACAAAATTGACAAGGGCGTGCGAGGGGCAAAGGTCGTTCTCTCATGTGTCACTTCGAAGTATTCTTTGTCGGCCAACTGCAGGAGGGAAATCAGTCTCGCTGATGCCCTCAAGAAACCAATAGTGCCTCTGTTGCTGGAGAAGATGACATGGCCACCATCTGGCCCAATGAGCATGGTGTTCACTCAACTTTTGTATATCAACTTTACAAAGGATAAATCCGTTCAGGACCTTTGGAGTGGAAAGAAGTTTAATGAATTATTAATTAAATTGAATCAATACGTGCCTGATATTATACTTTTTGGTAAGGAGGACGAAGAGACAGAAGTGAATGCTTCTCCAAATCCAGAAGAAACTCCAGCAGTCGGCGACACACTGGACACAACACCCCAGTCACAAGACAACACCACGACCATGGCTGAACAGATGCCTGATGTCTCTGATTGAACCTCCTCGACAACCACCGCCATAACAGCATTAACCTCTGCAGAACCCCAAACATAGTCAACCTTCTCAAGGACATTAAACAATTGCTCAAGGGAGACAGGAGCCCGATCAGTCGTTTTCATATATAATTTTGTAGTTTATTATAAGTTGTTCATTGCAGGCCTGTGATATTTTTATTCTTGTGATATATCTATCCAATGTTTGTTGTCCTCTTCAGTGGCGAGTGAAGTGAGACATGACCAACGATTTCCTACATCCCTCATCGGCTCCCGTTAGCCCTCATTCAAGTTGTGACCAGGAAGTCAGTAGGACAGTGGTTTAGCCTCGTGGGGCAAGCTTTCACTCGTGCTGCCAACGACACGGGTTCTATTCCTGATATGAATAAAACACGTGACCTTCGTGATGTGGACAGGCTAAGTTACCCATGCTGTATAGAACTTCATAAAGTTGATATTATTTGCCTTTGAAAATCTATTGAAGATTCTGTAAATGTCGAGGTATCAATGATTAGATGGATATCAGCGTACAGGCAGGATGCATGTGTATTAGTGTAAATGACAATCAACCCTCGTTATTTTCTCGTATGGTTGTCTTGTTGAAGCAATTGAGTGACCATGCATCAGGAAACACATTCTGGTCCAATCACTGAGGTTTGCAGTGTATGATTATCATTGTACCCAACACATTTTAAGCTCATCTGTGATATTATTATTATTATTGTTTAAACTGCTGATAGCATCGGTTTGTTTACATTGAATGTATTGTTCTGTTTGTTTTTCCTTGCTCAGGTGTTTTCTCTATGTTATACTACTCAACTTTTGATAGGGATAATCAAATATGCCAGATATATTTAAATATATTCTTGACATATTATGAATATATGTTTGTGTATCATAGAATGATAAAACAATATTCCTATAAACAAATGGAGTAGTATATTTTCAATTCATATAGAATTTGGAAAAATTGATATGTTAGATAAATAAACAATCATTTTTTGTACTCCCGTTTCCTTGTTAACATGAAAATATGATAATCGAGAAAGGGTTACAAATAACGGTAATATTATGTAAGCGATATTTTCAAATCACACACATATATGTTGTGACCTTTCTATCTGGAAGACCTATGCAGTAACTGCCCACATTGTTTCTACCAGTAGTGGGCTTTTTTCTTTGATTCGATGATTTGCCTGCTGCGTTCATTTTATAGATTCTAAACTCTGAACTAACACGTGTAAAATGACACCCTTACTCAAAAATGGCCAATCACTTTCAACAAAAATCGGCATTACATTTTATATATGTACACTGCATAAAAGCAATGTCAGCTATTGCAGTGTATACGTACCTTCCGTTATACACATGCTGGAAATTGGGAACTACTTTTTATCACCAATGACCAAGATCCTAATTGCACAGATCGATTATCATGATATCAATCACTGGATTGTCTGGTCCAGACTGGATTATTTTCAGACCACCGTGATAACGGAATATTGCTGTAGGCGACGTTAAACACCAAACAAACAAAACAAGTCGCAAATATCCTTTCATACACGAGGTTGGCTTCTGTATTTCGAAATAAGTTTGTCACCCTGTTAACATTGACCCAGGGTAGGATTTCAAATATTGCTATTTTGTTTGAAACGTCAGGGTAAGCTATGTTTTTCCAGGTGAATGTTTAAACTGATATGTTGACTTCTGACCGTCTCACTATGTCTCATAATCAGTACGAATCTGGGATTCGAACCCAAGCTCATTACATAAACATATACTCGTACCACTACCCGATTCGTTCATATTACTATAGTTAATGTCTTTTTACTTCAGTGCGGTTTTACTTATCTTGCAGGGCGTCTACTGTCCTTAATGAGAATGAATTCAATGCCATTTGCTATTTCCTAAAGCCGGCGATGAAGGGAGAATTCATTGACGTAGAGAGGGACACGCCGACCACTGTCTACTAACTGCTCTGCAACAGTGTTGGGGTGTATCGATTTAGTAATCCTGTGAGCTATGGAACTCGGAAGCTATGCATTTCTATTGTCAACACAGTCTCCTTTATACTTCAATACTCGACACCATCGCTTCATACTTCGATACTCGTCATATTATGCTTCTATACTCGATATCATACTTCAATACTCGACACCATCACGTCATACTTCATACTAGATGAGACAACATGTTTCAAAATAGGACCTTACTGCTTCAATACTCGCGTACATTGTGTTCCTTATACATTATTCCATGAACTACCACACTGAGACCTATCTTACTCCTCTACCAGCCACGTGTGGTCATCGTGGATACATATCATTGATACAGGAAATCTAAACTAGTAGATTATATTGTCTTAAAATTCACGAAAATACTTCATGGTTCACAAAAGATGAAACATGAAAAGAAATCCTATATGGTTTGTTTACCTGTTGCATCCCGTGAGTAAGCGTGTGTGTCTTATCATAAAACTATGAACGAGGACCACACAGAATGTTCATATTACCTTATACTTGCCAACGATGTATACAATGGTTTATCATTTTTTTTAACATTACTTGAGATTGTGTTGGGTTTGAACCCGAAGCAGATAGACATCCATTTAGAAAGGGCTCTATGTTGTAGATGGTGTAAATCGTAGACAGAAAGAACACAAGGGCATGTCTATCAATATTTAGAAGCATGTCAATCAATATTTAGAAGCATGTCAATCAATATTTAGAAGCATGTCAATCAATATTTAGAAGCATGTCAATCAATCCACGTCCAGGAGCATGTCAATCCACGTCCAGGAGCATGTCAATCCACCTTCAGGAGGATGTCAATCCACCTTCAGGAGCATGTCAATCCACGTTCATGAACATGTCAATCCACGTTCATGAGCATGCCAATCCACGTTCATGAGCATGTCAATGCACGTCAAGGAGCATGTCAATCCACCTCCGGAGCATGTCAATCAATCTACGTTCAGCAGTATGTCAATAAATCCACGTTTAGGAGCATATCAATCAATCCACGTTCAGCATGTCAATCCACGTTCAGTAGCGTGGCACATAGAGTGTCGGTTATAGGAACACATACATGACAATACTATGGAATACTATACTGAAAGTGATGAGTTGGTTTAAGTGATAAGAAACTGGTTTTTGCCTGTACATTGTTATAAATGGCTTATATTATTGTCTCCGTGGCAACTATGAGGCAACTGACAAAACACATACTTAAAAACATCAGTGAATACATAGATGCATCAATATACATTACGATGTAAAGACACACACACACACACACACACACACACACACACACACACACACACACACACACACACACACACACACACACACACATATATATATATAAAGATGTATCTTAATACAGTACGATGTAAAGACACACACACACATATATAAAGATGCATCTAAACAGTATGATGTGAAGACACACACATATATAAAGATGTATCTTAATACAGTACGATGTAAAGACACACACACACAAACACACACACACACATATAAAGATGCATCTAAACAGTATGATGTGAAGACATTCACACACACACACACACATAAAGATGCATCTTAACAGTATGATGTGAAGACACACACATATATAAAGATGTATCTTAATACAGTACGATGTAAAGGCACACACACACACACACACACACATATAAAGATGCATCTAAACAGTATGATGTGAAGACACACACATATATAAAGATGTATCTTAATACATTACGATGTAAAGGCACACACACACACACACATATAAAGATGCATCTAAACAGTATGATGTGAAGACATTCACACACATATATAAAGATGCATCTAAACAGTATGATGTGAAGACACACACATATATAAAGATGTATCTTAATACAGTACGATGTAAAGACACACACACACACACACACACACACATATTAAGATGCATCTAAACAGTATGATGTGAAGACATTCACACATATATATATATATATATATATAAAGATGTATCTTAATACAGTATGATGTGCAGACACACACATATATAAAGATGTATCTTAATACAGTACGATGTAAAGACACACACACACACACACACACATATATATATGTGTGTGTGTGTCTTTACATCGTACTGTATTAAGATACATCTTTATATATATATATATGTGTGTGAATGTCTTCACATCATACTGTTTAGATGCATCTTTATATGTGTGTGTGTGTGTGTGTGTGTGTGTGTGTGTGTGTGTGTGTGTGTGTGTGTGTGTGTGTGTGTTTACATCGTACTGTATTAAGATACATCTTTATATATGTGTGTGTCTTCACATCATACTGTATTAAGATACATCTTTATATATATATATATGTGTGTGAATGTCTTCACATCATACTGTTTAGATGCATCTTTATATGTGTGTGTGTGTGTGTGTGTGTGTGTGTGTGTGTGTGTGTGTGTGTCTTTACATCGTACTGTATTAAGATACATCTTTATATATGTGTGTGTCTTCACATCATACTGTTTAGATGCATCTTTATATATGTGTGTGAATGTGTAAAGATGCATCTAAACAGTATGATGTGAAGACATTCACACACACACACGCACACACACATAAAGATGCATCTTAACAGTATGATGTGAAGACACACACATATATAAAGATGTATCTTAATACAGTACGATGTAAAGGCACACACACACACATACACACACATATAAAGATGCATCTAAACAGTATGATGTGAAGACACACACATATATAAAGATGTATCTTAATACAGTACGATGTAAAGGCACACACACACACACACACACACACACACATATAAAGATGCATCTAAACAGTATGATGTAAAGACACACACACACACACACACACACATATATATATATATATATAAAGATGCATCTAAACAGTATGATGTAAAGACACACACACACACACACACACACACACACACATATATATATATATAAAGATGCATCTAAACAGTATGATGTGAAGACACTCACATACAGATGCACCAAAACACAATATGATGAAAAGAGACACATATAGATGTATGTAAATACACTTAACAAAAATAGGTGAAGTCAGCAGTGTGAACATAAAGGCTCTCACTGACCCCTTAATTTGGCACTTCAATAAGCCCAAAAGGATCCTAACAATACAGCGTCACTTTGAACATAGCTCGATCAGCATTGTTACTCCCAAGTCATGCATACAGGGCAGATGATGTTTACTTCAAGCAGCTAAGAGACGGGAATAAACAACCCCCCATCGACTTATTGAAGACATGTACTGTTAGGTAGGCTTGTTAATGATTGCAAACATAGGATAAACACGAACCAGGTTATGAAAATCAAACATTACTCAATAGTGCCGTTTTTATAGAACCCGCCAGAGTATAATGCATTGGCAGTTCTACAAAGGCTGCGACTGAAATCATTCAGCAGCGACAGGAGCCGAGTCAAGGTCGGGTATTTGTAGGTATCGTAGTACACATTCTGTGTCAATGAAGCGCACCATACAACGCCGCTCTATTCAGTAATCCAATACTCTATTAACAGACGCGTGTGTGGCGTGAAGTGTTTACATGTTGCCTTGGTAGCAAACAGCTTGAACGCATCACCGAACTCCTGCTATAATAATACATAGGTATCTGTAGGAGGAAATCACGTGTTTCCATAGCCAATATGGCGACCACGACAGGGACTAGCCGACACGCAAGTCGGGGTAGTTCTGTACAGCGACAGTCGCTGTGAGGTACATACACAGGCGACATACGACATCGCGCACACGAGCTGTACGCCAAACAGCAAAGTATTCACGCACCAGGACATAGATTGGAAACGCGGCTAATCGGATAATGGTGTATGCGATCAAGTTTTAACTGTTTTACGCAACGATATCGGACCCTCAAAGGTAAATAATTTGCTCATGGATATCGTGTTAATAGACACATTTCACGGTAGGTGTGACATCTGTACAATCCCTGCACGCATTGAACCTGAGGCAACATGAAAAGCGCTATATCAGAACTAAATAAATCGATAGTCTGAAAGAATTGTCGATGCCACATCGCACAATAACCCAACCTCGTGTCTCTATAGTACCCCTCCGTGAACCTGCCGTGCATCCGCTATGGTTATTGTAAACTCCAGTTACTAGAAATGTTGCCACATAGTTTGTATAGAGCACCACGCATCATGAGCAGCATGTGAAGTGAACAAAAATAATATCCAAATAGTCGGTACACTGTGGCACCAGGGTAGGTTAAATATGATAAAATGTGCATGTTTGATCATACTATTTATGCAGACATAGTGAGTTATGAATATTGGAATGTAAGTTCATTATTGTCACGCAGTATGCCTCTCTCTAAAACTTCTTAGACGCCATGCAACGACAAGTCACGTGTGCTCAGGACACGATATTTAACAATACCTGTACAGAATAATTGCCTAAATTGCGAACCTTGTTTATCTGAACGACTAATATGGTATCTTTACGCTTGAGCATTCATTTTATCTGAACGTCTTCAAACCCAACCTCAGCTATTAATAAATCCCACTTCATCGACTAACAATACCATTTTGATCATCAACAAACCCCACTTCAACCACCCTCAAACCACACCCACCACATCCACAACCAACTCCTCCCAAGCAGTAACCATCAATACACCAACCCGTTCACCCACTAACCCCTCTCTGCATCCAGTGATCAGTGACCATCAACACACCCATCCGTTCCCCTCACTCACCCCCTCTCTGCATCCAGTGATCAGTAACCATCAACACACCCACCCGTTCCCCTCACTCACCCCCTCTCTGCATCCAGTGATCAGTGACCATCAACACACCCACCCGTTCACCCACTCACCCCCTCTCTGCATCCAGTGATCAGTGGCTATCAACACACCCATCCGTTCACCCACTTACCCCCTCCCCCCCCCCCCCCTCTGCATCCAGTGATCAGTGACCATGAACACACCCACCCGTTCCCCTCACTCACCCCCTCTCTGCATCCAGTGATCAGTGACCATCAACACACCCACCCGTTCACCCACTTACCCCCTCCCCCCCCTCTGCATCCAGTGATCAGTGACCATCAACACACCCACCCGTTCACCCTCCCCCCCCCTCCCCCCCCCCCCTCTGCATCCAGTGATCAGTGACAATGAACACACCCACCCGTTCACCCACTCACCCCCTCTCTGCATCCAGTGATCAGTAACCATCAACACACCAACCCGTTCCCCTCACTCACCCCCTCTCTGCATCCAGTGATCAGTGACCATCAACACACCCAATCGTTCACCCACTCACCCCCTCTCTGCATCTAGTGATCAGTGACCAACAACACACCAACCCGTTCCCCTCACTCACCCCCTCTCTGCATCCAGTGATCAGTGACCATGAACACACCAACCCGTTCACCCACTCACCCCCTCTCTTCATCCAGTGATCAGTAACCATCAACACACCCACCCGTTCCCCTCACCCCCTCTCTGCATCCAGTGATCAGTGACCACCAACACACCCACCCGTTCACCCACTCAACCCCTCTCTGCATCCAGTGATCAGTGACCAACAACACACCAACCCGTTCCCCTCACTCACCCCCTCTCTGCATCCAGTGATCAGTGACCATGAACACACCCACCCGTTCACCCACTCACCCCCTCTCTTCATCCAGTGATCAGTAACCATCAACACACCCACCCGTTCCCCTCACTCACCCCCTCTCTGCATCCAGTGATCAGTGACCACCAACACACCCAATCGTTCACCCACTCACTCCCTCTCTGCATCCAGTGATCAGTGACCATCAACACACCCACCCGTTCACCCACTCAACCCCTCTCTGCATCCAGTGATCAGTGACCATGAACACACCCACCCGTTCAACCACTCACCCCCTCTCTGCACCCAGTGATCAGTGACCATCAACACACCCACCCACGGCCGTTCACCCATCCACCCCTCTATGCATCCACAGTGATCATGGAAGCCCTGGTGAGGAGGTACGACTTCATGACGGCGGACTACAACGCCCGCTGCGATTTCGGCAAACGCCTGGAGGAGATCTCCCGTGACTTCCAGGCTATGCCAAACGAGCAGGATATGCTGGGTGCGTTCAGGGTGCTGAGGGCAGGGGTGTGTCGGCCAGACTTTCCCGGGCAGTTCACTGAGCAGTGTGATTTCGCAAAACTTGTCTTGCACTCCCTGATGACGTGGTCACAGTAAGTCGCAAACTTTTGCATTTTGAATTTTGTTTTTAAACGTTTGTTTGTTTGTTTGTTGTTTAACTCCACACTCATCAATATTCTAGCTATATGACGACGGTCATTAAATAATCGGGACCAGATAACCCAGTGATTGATATCATGAGCATCGATACACGCATTTGGGATACAATGACTTGCATCAACTAAGTCAGCGAGACTGACCACCCGATCCCGTTCACACATTGTACCCATGTCGGGATTCGAACCCGGGTCTTCGGCGTGACGAGCGAACACTTTAACCACTAGGCTACCCGACCGCCCCACATCAAGTTAGAAGTGTCATTTGAAAAAATTAACGTTCATGATGAGTACCAAATATCAAAATATGTATTTCCAATTTCTTTACCGCAAATGCAATTGTGCATAATCAGATTGCCAGCCTTTTTATTCACTCTTTTTTCTTTTTATCCGAGTCACGTTTTGTGTGTAATTCTATTTCAAAATACCACATGATATTTTATTGGGCATGACACTAAACGCCAGTTCCAAGAGGGTCGTTTAAATAAATAAGTTCTCCGAAACCGACTTAACCTTAATTGTGTCTTGCACCTTTTAGTTTGTTTAGATGAATAATTCCTAGGTGAGCTTTAAAAGTGATGTTGGATATAGTCGCAGTATAACATGGGTTTAAGTTCACACAAATAACGGGGGCTGAACACAATGTAATTATTGATATTTATAAAGTAGACACAATTTATGGAAACTTCTTTCATACTGTATCCATAACACGTGTCTACTTTGTCATCCATCAACTTCAAAGTAATGCCTTTCAAACAATTGATTTTTATAAACCAAACAACTTTTCAGGAATTTTGCTGGGGCGGGAATGACGACGTCAATGACCAAAATCCACGACTTCATCCTCGACTTCCTCCATGACATGCTCCAGCAGGGGCCGGGGACGACACACATGGAACTGTGGACCCGGTTGATGAACATCACCACATTCGGATTTAGTGATTACTATTATGTACGTTCACCTTAACCTGTGACTGTGCGTTATTTGAAGAGAGTATTTGTTCCGCCAGTTCATATCCACATACAGCCTAGGTCTAGACTTTGGCGTGAATTGTCGTGAGATTATGAATCAGTTAATATACAGTATATTTTTTTTTATATACAATTTGAAACTTCGTTAGCTAGAATCCGTTTTCTTCAACATATTCTTTTAGACTATGTAAAGACATACACATACAATTATTTTCCTTGTCATATTATTTTTATCACCTAACCATCCCTAGAAATCAAATGGTCGGTCCCTTAAGCCCACAATCCCTACAGGATCTTAGTAGGCGCGAAGATGGTACTCCTCTTCGACTTTTCAATTTTTCCTTAATAATAATGATTATCCGATTGGGTGTTCTCGGTGGTCGAGATAAGCATGAACTACATGGATGCAAAACATGTAGATTTGGGTTCCTGTTGCAGAACTTGACGGGAGACAAACTCAAGAGTCACATACGAATGTTCATGAGAGAATTCTGGAACTCGGAATCCAATTTTGAGACAACGTTTATATCAGCTATCAGATGTCTGATCAGCAAAGAGTGCTTCAGGTAAGTTTGTTGGTTGGTTGGTTTGTTGTTTAGCGCCGTACTCAGCAATATTACAGCTATATGACGGCGGTCTGTAAATAATCGAGTCTGGACCAGACAATCCAGTGATTAATATCATGAGCATCGATCAACGCAATTGGGATCGATGACATGCATCAACCAAATCAGTGAGCCTGACCACCCGATCCTGTTAGTCGCCTTTTACGACAAGCATAGTCCCCTTTTACGGCAAGTATGGGTTGCTGAAGACCTATACCCGGATCTTCACGGGTAGCTTCGGAAGAGTGTACATCACATCATACTCCACGACTCAACTACTTTACTCCGAGCCATTCTAACACAAATAACCGTTGATCTCTGTTAAGTCTCTGTTTCCCTGGTCAGCATTCAAAGCTGTTCGGTCCCAGATTCGTCCTCTGTGTGATTGGTGCTTTGGCAGCACCATCCCTGTGTTGGTGTGTTTCATCAGAATGGTAAACGTCTTCAATATAACAACTCACAGATTCATCCCGTACTCAGCTGACGTGCCGTGATGTTTGTTATAAGGGTAACGCTATTTTTCAGGGCATTATCATTTGCAGAAGCCCGAGGTCTTCCATTAACTGCCCAACGAAGGAGGGCAGTTGAAAAGACCGAGGGCTTCTGCAAATGATAATGCCCTGAAAAAGAGCGTTACCGTTATTATAGCTAAAATGGATGGAATTTGTTATCAAATAAAAAGAAACAACATCGGTTTTGAAACATTTACTGCAATCAGCACGAATGTCACTGACCACATTTTACAAATATGGAAACGCCATAGAACAAACCAGATGACGTCACTATAATACGTGACGTCATTTTCTATACCCTATGACGTCACCTAACAACGGGCTTGATAATGGCCCGTCGTCAAGCAATACGAGGGCATTATCAAGTTACAGTGGCCCGCTCATTTCTGATAACATTCGGGCGTTTTAATGATAATTCTATCCGTTTTAGCTATAATTGTTGTTTAACGTCGCATTCAGCAGTATTCCAGCTATATGACAGCGGTCTGTAAATAATCGTTCAAAGACACAACACTGGCTGATGCTTACAAGATATGCTTAGTAAAAAATGGAAAAGGTATTAAAATCAATCTACGAAAAAGATACGAAGTGGTGACAATTATTCAACACGCATATGTTTGGTTTTCCGGTGGGAGTACGGCAAGGATGTGTACTCAAACCTTCTTGTCTACCCTTTCATCAAATGAATAAGTTCATATAATTCTTTCGAGGTGCAAACGTGAAATTCAGCTATATTCAGATATTACTGAATTGGTTATCATACTAGTTGCTGATGTTTGTCGTGCCTCTCAATGATACGGCTACTGGACTGCGATTAATTTGAAGAAATAAAACATTCTTGGAGGACATTTATCGAAATTGAGAAATGGACAGGTTACAGGTTACATGTTATTTCGTATATCTGTCTTGGACTAAACTTGCACATGCAGTTCTTTTGCTCGTGAATATTATAACTAGTTAGTCGACAATGAGTGTTGTTATGAGTGAGTGAGTTTGGTTTAACGCCGCTTTTAGCAATATTCCAGCAATATCACGGCGACACCAGAAATGGGCTTCACACATTGTACCCATGTCGGGATTCGAACCCGGGTATTCGGCTTGACGAGCGAACGCTTTAACCACTAGGCTACCCGACCGCCCCGTGGTGTTATGAACCAACCCATATCGTTCATGCAGCCTGGTGCAACGTTTGCTTGAACCGGATATAAAGACGATAATTGATAGTGATTCGTTAACACATGCTTGATACACTCCGAACCGTACTATAGATTTGGAGATTCCTCGTGCTCATGTAAAGGATTTGTCGCTTTTATTGCCAGACCGTTTAGTGTTGTCTGGCATCAAATGACATCGGAAGGATGTGGCAACCACTAAATTGTAACTTTATTTATGTTACATTCGCTTATAATTATGATGTGACACGTTCAGTCGATTCTGTTGACTGGGCACTTATTCTGCCCTGAACTCCACACGAGGTCGATAGGCTGGACGATGACAAACAGTTAAAGCTTCATTAGTTATGAAAATGTGTGAAACTTGAATTATATGTCCTTATTTGCAGAGAGCAGGCTTTCAAGGAGGCCCAGGCTGAGTTCGTAGAGCTGTACACATATACAACCGTGACTAACTTGAACCTTCCCGAGCATATACGGAACGTTCACAAGTACATTTCAGACGCAATTTCGTACATATACGACGGTGATGTACTCAAGGTGGGACATTTTGTTTTTTTATGTTAATCATAATAAGACAGCGAAGTTTGAAGAATATATAAAAGAAACTGAAAGCGGCATGTCTGAGTGTCAACAAACATATGAATCTGAGCGTACCTGGCAACGCATTGTTGATGGTCCTACCATTCTTCCTCTGACGGGTGGCTTTGAAAAACGTCTTTTTAGAAGAATTTTGAAGTTGTAGTAAGTGGAGTAAAGAAGTTGTTCTTCTAATATATTATGCTCACTCCCTTTGTAAAGACCAACAATATATATTAAAGAAGAAAACCTTTTTACCAGATGATGCATGAAAGTCATATTTAAAGACATATATGAATTACTTCTCAGAAAACCGGCCGGCCAAGTCGTCTAAGGCGCCGCGATTCACTGTGCAGAGTTGCGTCCCTTGGGCACGCCAGAAACCTATGATTGTGGGTTCGAATCCCGGTTCGCCCCGATTATGTTTCTAGGTTTGTCAGCACCATACCCGTGCTCGTGGGTTTTACCGAAGTGTTAAACGTCTGAGACCTGCATCGGGCTTTCCTCCGACATTAAGCTGACACGCCGCGATATAACTGGAATACTGTTAAAAGCGGCGTTTAAACCCAACTCACTCACTCACTCACTCTTCCTCAGGGCATGGATGACTCTGAGATGATGAAACAGTCACTGAAGCGTCATGAAAGGGACATCCTCCGTCTCAGTCTCACCACGAAGGACTCCAAAAAGGTCGTGGAGAAAATTTCGAGTGGTCTCTATGTGGTGTTGAATGGTATCAAGTGAGTTGACCCTGTTTCTTCAGTCCGTCCGACACATGGTTTCCACTGACCACATCATGCGAAGCCAGTTTTATAGTGTTACTTGTCAAACCAGTACTCAATTGACCAAGAACCTCTCGTCAAATACTATTCATGAATTCTATAGCTCAACAGCTCCACAGAAAATCTTCATCACCTAAAATGACTTCATGCCTATTCCATGCTGTTTCTTGTTCATAGTTGTTATCCCATTAAATAAAGCATTTACTTCACTTTGAACAAGAAACAGTCAGTTTACATTCCACGGGAGTTTGGCATTAACGAAAATAATGTATACAAAAATATACATTTACTGTCAAATGTTTGTACGAGTACTTGTTAACGAGGGTCGGCCTTTTTCTTATTCTGGCTGCTCGACAGATATGCTGTTTCATATCTGAAACCTCGCTATCTATGAGTTGTTTATCTATGTAATGTACATACTCCAGCTACTCATACACCTACCCTTCAGGTACTGATTGTCTATCTAGTGAGCGCCTCCTAACTAAACACCCGCTCCATGGTGTAGTGGAAAGAGCCTTCCCGGGGAGGAAACGCCGGTAATTCGATCCCATCGCCGCGTCCCACCAGAATGCATTAGAATATAGTACATGTACCTGTAATTACCCTTCCTGACGCTCGGCATTATGGGTATATAACGATGACTTGCCAGATAATGTGTCTGCGTTGGGTATGACATCTCCGTGGGCTGGCACTATAAAACCAAAGGGGCCGCAATACTATAAGGGTAACGCTATTTTTCAGGGCATTATCATTTGCAGAAGCCCGAGGTCTTCCATTAACTGCCCGACGAAGGAGGGCAGTTGAATAGACCGAGGGCTTCTGCAAATGATAATGCCCTGAAAAAGAGCGTTACCGTTATTATAGCTAAAATGGATGGAATTTGTTATCAAATAAAAAGAAACAACATCGGTTTTGAAACATTTACTGCAATCAGCATGAATGTCACTGACCACATTTTACAAATATGGAAACGCCATAGAACAAACCAGATGACGTCACTATAATACGTGACGTCATTTTCTATACCCTATGACGTCACCTAACAACGGGCTTGATAATGGCCCGTCGTCAAGCAATACGAGGGCATTATCAAGTTACAGTGGCCCGCTCATTTCTGATAACATTCGGGCGTTTTAATGATAATTCTATCCGTTTTAGCTATAAAGAGTGTTATCCCCTCTGCCATCAGTGTCTTCAACCCCACCTAATCCTCTGACCATTCTCCTTCCAGCAATGCGTTCCTGTTTCACAAGGTGTACGTGGAGATCATGGACTTCGTGACTGTGATCTGCTACAAGAAGGCAGGCAGCCCTATCCATCCTATTGTAAAGGCTGTAGGCGATTTCCTCTATCACGTCGAAGAGAAGGAGGGGACTCAGACCATCACGGTAATGATACAACCGGTTATTTGTTATGTATCTCGATACTGTAAGAAAAAAGAATCATGTTCTGTAGTACATGCCTGTACAGCGAGACAAGGTTTCTCCAATAAAACCCTGCTTTGGCCGAAAAGCATCATCTGTTGGCCCCGCTATAACGGTTTATTGAAATAACCGATATTTTAACATTAAATTTTTAACAATTTTTCTGAGTAATTCAATATACTTAACAAAATGTCATACTCTTAAAGGGCAACTCCGAGCTGTTCACTGGGATGACGAAGAAGTTGATTGCCTTTTTGAACAACCTGGAGGACCACACCCTGATGAGGGTTACATTTGTTGATGCAGCTGTAGGCAATGTGCTCACGAAGAGCATGAACAAGTAGGTGACTACACTCCGTGAACTTGTACCATCATGTACCATCTTGTACCATCATGTACTATCTTGTACAATCGTGTACCATCTTGTACCACCATGTCTCGTCATGTACCATCATGTACTATCTTATACCATATTGTACCACCACGTACCCTCATGTACCATCTTGTACCATCATGTACCATCTTGTACCACCACGTACCCTCATGTACCATCTTGTACCATCATGTACCATCTTTCACCATCTTGTACCACCATGTACCATCATATTTAGTGGATGCCATTCACAGGTTTGGGAAGACGATTCTTGACGATTCTTGAAAGCCGAGTCATAGGTGTAGATGCGATTTTGTGAACGTCTTCAGTAAACAGTGAAGAAAGGGAGCGGTTTGGTTTTAGGTGTGGTAAGGTTGGTTTGGATGGAAGATGGGGTAAGTGGGGTATGTGAAGTGATTGGTTGCTATGTGTGGTTGACGTGGAAGACGGATTGGGTTAGAGTGGGGTAGATTTGGGAGGTGAGTGCTTGGTGTGGCCTGAGATGTTCAGTTGGGTTGGGGGAGATTGGGAGTTGAGTGCTTGGTGAGGCCTGAGATGTTCAGTTGGGTTGGGGGAGATTGGGAAGGTGAGTGCTTGGTGAGGCCTGAGATGTTCAGTTGGGTTGGGGGAGATTGGGGAGTTGAGTGCTTGGTGAGGCCTGAGATGTTCAGTTGGGTTGGGGGAGATTGGGAGTTGAGTGCTTGGTGAGGCCTGAGATGTTCAGTTGGGTTTGGGGAGATTGGGAAGGTGAGTGCTTGGTGTGGCCTGAGATGTTCAGTTGGGTTGGGGGAGATTGGGGAGTTGAGTGCTTGGTGTGGCCTGAGATGTTCAGTTGGGTTGGGGGAGATTGGGAAGGTGAGTGCTTGATGTGGCCTGAGATGTTTAGTTGGGTTGGGGGAGATTGGGGAGTTGAGTGCTTGGTGTGGCCTGAGATGTTCAGTTGGGTTGGGGGAGATTGGGGAGTTGAGTGCTTGGTGTGGCCTGAGATGTTTAGTTGGGTTGGGGGAGATTGGGAGTTGAGTGCTTGGTGTGGCCTGAGATGTTCAGTTGGGTTGGGGGAGATTGGGGAGTTGAGTGCTTGGTGTGGCCTGAGATGTTCAGTTGGGTTGGGGGAGATTGGGGAGTTGAGTGCTTGGTGAGGCCTGAGATGTTAAGTTGGGTTGGGGGAGATTGGGGAGTTGAGTGCTTGGTGTGGCCTGAGATGTTCAGTTGGGTTGGGGGAGATTGGGGAGTTGAGTGCTTGGTGTGGCCTGAGATGTTTAGTTGGGTTGGGGGAGATTGGGAGTTGAGTGCTTGGTGAGGCCTGAGATGTTTAGTTGGGTTGGGGGAGATTGGGGAGTTGAGTGCTTGGTGTGGCCTGAGATGTTCAGTTGGGTTGGGGGAGATTGGGAGTTGAGTGCTTGGTGAGGCCTGAGATGTTCAGTTGGGTTGGGGGAGATTGGGAAGGTGAGTGCTAGATTTGGGAGGTGATTAGTTGGTGTGGCTAGTGGTGTTGAGTAGGGTTGAGGTAGAATTGGGAGGTGAGTGCTTGATGTGGCTATGGTTCAGATGGGTTACGGTAGGTGGAGCCGGTGGGGTAGGTGAGATGCACCTGTCTCTGTTACAGTCCAGGTTGCCGATGTACAAAGCGATCTTAGCGATAAGGTGATCGTAACCATATCTTAAAAACAGACTGAGGACAGTCGTAGCGCTCAGGTTGTATTGTTCAATGTCACCCTGATAATCAACTCCGTGGACCGGTTTTGCAAAGTCTGTTAATGGCACGGCTGCTCCTAACCTCGACCTGACCTTGTTCCAGAAGCCCTGAACACTGCCAGCTGATGATGGACCTGATCAAAGCCTGTCTGAGGATCCACCAGCTCGAGACGGCCAGGGCGATCTACAGTGCCGCCAAGGGGATAGGGAAGCTGCTAAAGTGGAAGGTACACCCTTAACCATGACAAAATCAGAAGTTGTTTTTTCTGCGGCAATGATTGGACTTATACTCATATGTTGACGATTATCGTTTATCTGAACGATAAAACCACCGAACAGTAATTGAATGAACAGGGAAACCTCGTCCGATATTCGCTTTCGACAATATAACTTTATGACCCCGGAACGTCTTTATTGCACTATGATTCCCGTTTGCACAAAACGACAGATTTTCGATTTTCCAAAGACGTTGCGCTAAAGAGGAAACATTATTTTAATGAAGTTTGGTATGACAATGCTACACACAGGCTTATGTTAACAAGCTTTCACCATATGTGGATGTTTAATCCTATTTTATCTTTTTGTCAGGAGCACGTGAAAGATGCACGTGAGATACTAGACCTCTTGATGAAAGTGCGATTATTTGGGAGTAAAGAACAGACCAGACAACCGGCTGCTTTTTACATCAACTTCGCCTCGGATTTCGCTAATCAAATGCAGTAAGGCCCATATTGCTTCTAGGGGACTGTCAGCAGTCTCTCAAGAACACACGACCAGTGAAGATCCGGGTTAGAATAGGTCTTCAGCAACCCATACTTGTCATAAGAAGCGACTATGCTTGTCGTCAGAGGCGACCAACGGGATCTGGTGGTCAGGCTCACTGACTGGGTTTATGAATATCATCGTTTCCCGATTGCGTAGATCGATGCTCATGCTCATATCATAAACTGGATTGTCTGGTTCAGACTGGTTTATTTACAGACCGCCGTCATACAGCTGGAATATTGCTGAGTGCGGTGTTAAATAACTTCACACATAAACACCCAAACAAAATGGGAGTTCATCAATGCAAAAACACCTGTAATGTTATGAGAATCAGTAACAAAATCGTGTACCTGTCTAGTATTATCGTAATGAATTCCCCTTCTTTTCAAGACGGGACCGCATTCTTCCTGATATGGTTGAAAAAATGGTAGAATGTTCCTTGACAATTCTCGAGAGAAGAGAAACAGCGCTGTTTCGGGTCTCGTATGCAATGGCGACGTTTGTATGCTTTAATGGAAAAGTAAGTGTTCGAGCCTGAAAGAATTGTTCCTTAAGTTCCTTGTAGTTCAACTACAACAAACATAAATCATTGTCAGTGTCAATAATGTAATATAAGGTCATAAAGATAATATCATCATGAAATATAGATTGAGTGTACCAAAATAATGTATTGTGAAATTACAAAATGTGTTATTGGTCGGATGTTATACATTAGACTAAAGTATTTAAAGTATCTTACCAATCAGCGTACTATACTGAAGCAATAACCGGAACCACATCAGCTTTTTGTTTACCATGACCGTATATGTATCTGGTATTTACCTCTAGAATTGTATGTTACCAGAAACACAAGGGGCTGATCATGTCGACATTGTCCACCATACTGATGTTCCTCAAGGATTCCGCATTTCCCTGGGACAAGGGCACTTCCGGGAGCTCGAACGTGGCCGTTTGCAGACTGGCAGAGCTGGGAATGGATGCTTTGTGAGTAGACTGACAGATTCACAGACACACAAAGACAATTACAACAGACGTTGTAGGTATCTGTATACAAGACATGCAGAGACATACACATTCAAATACACATGTAACTCGGACTTGCACGCAGGTAGACACAGTCAAAGACCCCGACAACACCCAACACAGATAAAATAGACTGGCAGACAACCAACACAGATTCAAGACACTGACGGACAACCACCATAAATTAAACATACTCTAGAAAAAAAGAAACGCAATACGGATATTTTTAGCCATAAAAGCAAAATTAGCGGACCAAGAGGTTTTATGGTGTCAATGGCAAATTTCCCGGATCAAAATGATCACAACATGGACATGCAATCCATCAGTCGCGAAACACGTACGATTCGGAAAAAAACCTAAACCCCGTGCATTAACAAAGGGATCATTGAGCTACACGCACTGCACGTGCAGCAGCACTATGAAAGGTATAACAGTACAGGCATCTGAGTGCCTGGCATCTACGTCAATCAAACAGTGACAGTTCAACAATAAGCCAAGATTAACAGAAGTGCAAAGAAACAACGTCATAGGCCGGTTGCAGGCAGGGGAATCAGCTGTAGCCAGGGTTTTCAATGTAGAGCCCAGCACAATCACAAAGCTATGGGATCGGTTTCAACAGCATGGGTCAATGATCGGCCAAGATCGGGGCGACCAAGAGTAAACGACCCCGCCCAAGATCGCTACATCCGATTGTGCCACCTGCCTGAAAAGACGACCACAACCATATCAACCGCATCCCAAATACCCAGACTGTGCACAATCTCCGACCAGACCGTACGAAACCGTTTAAGAGCAACAGGTCTACGAGCAAGACGTCCTGTTCGACGCGTCATATTGAATCGACAACATCGTCAACAACGGCTACATTGGCGTCGTCAACACAGGGAATGGCATCAACTGCGATGGAGAGATGTCTGATTCAGCGACGAATCAAGACTTCACCTCCGTCGAGGGGATGGAAGAGCACGGGTCCACAGACGTCGGGGAGAACATTATGCCGGAAATTGCGTACAGGAAGTGGACAGTTTTGGTAGGGGTAGCGTTATGATGTGGGCGGATATCTCTCAACATGGCAGGACAGGTTTGGTCCATATCCCGGGCAATCTTACGGCTCAGTTTACATCAACGAAATTCTCCTACCACACTTCCTCCCAATTGCAGACAACGGCAACGCTGTATTCCACCAGGACAGCGCTCGACCGCTCACAACACGGATCCCCAGAACCTGTATACACAACAACAACGTTAGGATGAATTGGATAGACGGCTGCGCCGACGTCAACTACACTATCAGACGTTGCAGCAGTTGGCTTTTGCGTTGCAGCGTGGGCTACCATTCCCCAGGAAGTGATTTGCATACTCGTCTCTTCCATGGTCAGGAGATCTCATACCATTCTGGCTCAATACCTTGGACTGTTCCTCGTATAAATGTATTTTCCTTCCTCACACAAATCTGGTATCCACTGAGAGACACCCAGATTAAAGACAATGTTGGAGGACCAGCATAGAGTAAAGACACTGACAGGCAACCAACATAGATAAGACACACTAACAGACAACCAACACAGATAAAACACTGACAGACAACCAACACAGATAAAACACACTGACGGACAACCAACACAGATAAAAAAAACACTGACAGACAACCAACACAGATAAAACACACTGACAGACAACCAACACAGATAAAACACACTGACAGACAACCAACACAGATAAAAAACACTGACAGACAACCAACACAGATAAAACACACTGACAGACAACCAACACAGATAAAACACACTGACAGACAACCTACACAGATAAAACACACTGACAGACAACCAACACAGATAAAACACACTGACAGACAACCAACACAGATAAAAAAACACTGACAGACAACCAACACAGATAAAACACACTGACAGACAACCAACACAGATAAAAAACACTGAAGGACAACCAACGGATTAAAGACATGAACAGACGAGCAACACAGATAAAAACACTGACAGACAACCAACAGTTTTGATCATGATCTGAACGTTTGATACAGGTATTTTAATAGTTTTGGCCAGGGCCAGGGCGGCTGACATTTTGTTCCCAACTCTTCAGACCTGCAGTGGGTACCCGGGTAGGGTCGGGTAATAGGGGGACAGGTACCCGGGTAGTAAAGATGGACTCGTCCCAGCACTAGTTTAACGTCGCATTCAAGATTATTCCTCTCAGCGACGGGCATTCATGCATGTTAGACTGCTTGCACTGGTGCCAGCCTACTGAGATACCATGCCCCAGTGGATGGATAGCCTACCACTCAGACACGGTATACTGACTCCGAGCCGACCAGTCATTGCATTATCGCCTTAATGGCGAGGGCCAGGCAGGGTAACAACAAATCACCATGCCTCCAGTGGTCAGCACCCCTCTACGGACAGACGCTCTTCCACACATGATTTATAAGATATGGACATATTTTAATAAACAGATAACTGTTAACTGATACCATCACGCCAAAGTAGTTCTATCCCGTTCTACCCGGTTCTAAAAGAAATACTAGAACGGGCTGTGATCACGGTGGAACACGTAATTGGCGTAAAATACGATGCTAGTTCGTTTATAAGCAGTCCTCAATACGTCTATCGCGTCCTTTTCTCGTTCTTGGCCAGTCTGCAGTCCGTTTGTGTCCAGTTCAGATCGTGTAAAAGTGCCCGTTCACCTAATGCCGACAACGTTTCGAAGCAGTTCGAGCACGTCCATAGCCGTTCTCCACCCGTTCTTAACCAGTTCAACTTCGTTCTACCTCGTTCACAATACGTCCAAGCCAGTTATAACTAATTCTTAACCCGACCAACTCGTTCGCACTACGTCTTCATCTTGTCAATAGTGCGTGTGTATTCGCGTCCTGACCCGTCCTGTCCTATGGATACCGAGCGCGTTGTGGTCAGTCTTCATTTAAGTTCAGGGCTCCGAGCTGTATACATCATGACTCCAAAGAGAAGTCGACTCGGTCGGTGTGCAAACACATACTGAAACTTATGTCCGACTGCACCACGTCGAAACACGTCCCTAGTAGGTTCGACGTACTGCAATTCCGTTCGTAATACGTCTTTCTCGTTTTAAGTATGTTGTCAATCCGACTAATTGCAGAACGGCATAAAATTGTGAGCAGACTCATAGTTCTTGAGCACCCTCCCCGTCCGAGCCCGTCCATGAAGTTCGTAAAAAGACTGTCAATAGTTGCTACTACGTCCACTACGTTCATACACAGCATTCAGAGCTCCAGATAAGCTTTTGGTGTTGTGGGTATTTTACCCATGCATTTTAAAATCACTGGGTATCAGTAATTCTATCTGGGTATTCAAGTTTCTATTACCCACTAGTTTTTACACAATTGTGGGTATTTAAGTTAAATATTTAAAAACACTATTCATCTAGTCCCTGCAAACTGGTGTTGTGTGGGTTCGAGAGCTTTATAGGACTCAAAAATACCACGATATTTCCACAAGAAAGTGTGATGGCAAATGATCATGATGTAACTGTCACCGTGGAGTTTGGCAAGGTTGACGGAATGCCCGTTTATAATTTCAAAATAAGTTGCTGATTTGCCAATCGAATACGCAGGGTTACTTGACAATATTTTGATGATACGCACAAGTTTTATTTTTGTAGCGTATCTGTAATGTTCGTTGCGTATTTAATACGCTGGGATATTATTTTACTGCGTATTTCTGCATTTCTGATGCGTATTTTACGCAGATTCGCAGCTTATCTGGAGCTCTGCAACATTTCACGAACATATTGAGAACTGGTTTGGTGTGATGGGGGGTATAACTGATAAATGCCGCTGCTGCAGGGACGCCAAGACTATTACCGAAAAGGACCTAAGCGCTCTGTCCTACTTCATGAAGACAGTGATGAAGGGAGACTTTGTCCTGGACGAGGAGGAATCTAACAAGCCTGACACGGTCTTCTTTGCACTGTACGGAAGCTTGGGGACAAGGTTTCTCCGACTTGTAAGTAGTTCGAGGCGTTATTGTTATTGGGGGGACGCCCTGTTGGAGGATGAACCTCTAGTCAACCTGCAGCTGTAACTCTTCTCTGTAGGGTTCCCTCGGGACAGTTGAGGTATAGAAGACCACGAATGGTGTCCACGCTGATGGAGCTGGATTGTTGCAAAAAGTAACGTAAAACCCAACCGTTTGTCTGTTGTGGTTTCGAGCAGTAAATTCCAGCTGTATGTAGAAGGTCTGTACATAACCGAGTCTGGACAAGACAATTCAGCGATTGATGTTACGATCACTGATCTGGGATACGATGACATGCATCGACCAAGTCAGCGAACCTGACCACCTGATCCCGGCGGTCGACTCTTACGACAAGCATAGGTTGCTGAAGATCAGTTCTCATCGTCACGGGACCAACCCTTTTGGTCCTTAGGTATTCAATGCTTCCTAATTCGTTCCTACTTCAGGGATACAATGTGCACAATGCTGATGTCTGTATATTTATATATTCATTTGCCTTCTTAACACTTAGCTGTCAGTTTGTAACTCATCGTTACATGTGTTGTAGAAACTAGAATAACATTAATTATTCCTTTACTTTCTCCAGCTGGACGACCAGGAAAAGACACAGAGAGTTATCCTGGTGGTGAGGGAAAGTGTCAACCTACTGTCCAGCCAGCATACAGGGGTCTCAGAGCTCGCACTGTCACAAGTTTCAACACTGATCCTGAATGGAGCAAGGGTCATGACACCATTCTTCCCCCAAATCATGGATTTGTACATGTACACAGAAAGCCCAAGATTACTGCGTAAGTCTTAACCATAATATAAACTTGTTATGCCAACAAAACAATAAACTCTAAAGGCAACAACTTCTCCAGTAGTGAGTGAATGAGTTCGCGCGTCGTTCAGTAATATTGGGCTTAAGTTAATGTCATAATTCCGGGCATTTTACGATGAGGAACATCAGAACTAGGCTTCACGCAATGTAATCACTTTGGGAATCGAATCTCTGATGTGTCAAGCGAACACTTCAGCCACTAGGCTACCACCACAACGTCTCAAGGATAAGCTGGATTATAAACAATGTCTAGACAAAATAATGCATCATTGCGTATTCACATAGTGGTCTTCAGTGGATATGCTATAACCGTCAGGTATTACAATGCATACTGAAGTAGGGGCGGTTAGGTAGTTTAGTGGTTAAAGCGTTAGAAAGTCAAGTCAAGTTCCGGGTTCGATTCCCCACATTGGTACAGTCTATAAAGTATATTATCGGTGTCTTCCGCTAGGATATGATGGCAGTAATACTAAAAGAGGCATTAACATTGACTCACTCACTAACTCACTTCATGGGAGGATATCGGCACAGATTAGTTTTCACACGACAAGCCCTGGCAAACAGCCTTCATGGTATGGAGGATAAATCTTTTTTGAGTGCTACCCCTTTCGAGAACACCTGGTGTCATCATTGATTTTCAGTGATCCATTCGCATAATTTTCAACGCTACTTTGCCGTTTAAACCCAACTTGATATGTTTCGTCTGATAATCGAGACTAGTTATTTCCTGGCGTTGACGTTTTATATTTGCCTGTTCAGTGGTTCCATGTCTGTCTGGAACCTTGACTCTGAGACGACCCATGCTCTTTTCTACAGCCATCGTCAGTGCAATCTACCCATACTACCCAGAGCTTGAGGAGAAACAGTTCCAGGCTCTCTTTGAGTTGATAGAAACACACGATCGATCGTATGTTTTACCATGGTTTACACAGATTGCCAAGAATCAACCATCTGTAAGTTACACCCTTGCACTCATGAATCGTGGATCATTAATTACTGTTAGACGCATGTAATATTAATCGTAAAGTTTACGAGAAATACTTATCAGATTAAGATGCAGTTGCTTTTTCCCAGGAGTTCAGGATGCAAGAGTGAACATCTTTTGTTTTTGTTTACAGTAAACTACGCTTATAACGAACACGCTTATAACGAACTGATCGATATAACGAACTTACTTTCTAGTCCAAGCCATTGGTGGTGTATATGCTGTATATATGCTTATAACGAACTACGGTTATTACGAACTACAATTAGTGATCCCTTTGAGTTCGTTATAACCGTAGTTTACTGTATTATGTTCCCAACAGGGAAGTTAGTGCTTCATGGTTTAGCCGATTGAAAAACAATTTTGACAGGTACATTGAAGATAAAGGTGGTTCTATAGTCATACATACCTTGATGATATGGGCAATTATTCACCAATGCATAGAAACAATTGACCTGTTAAACTGTCTTATCAAAATACACTGAGAACTGTTTATCACTTTCAGCTGTTCACTGAGAGAAACCTTAAGAAGCTGATTGCAGAGATGTTCGAAGGCGATGACAAACTTTACATTATGTATCTGACGATCATGGACCAACTCTCCAAGACGATGCCCAAGTCGTTTATACCTCACCTGCAAACCATGATGCAAGATGACATGGAAACTCAGCCTCATGCCAAGATCCAGCTGTTCACACTCCTGAAGAACGTAGCCACCAGGAGCGAAGATCAGGTACCGTTGTTCTTACCTTTGAACATTGCAATTCACTTTATAACTAAACTCTGAGGCGTCAGTGAATACTCTTTTCATACTGTTATTGTCACATACTTGAAACAACATATCAATATTCATGTTAATGCGTAAAATATGCATTCTCGCTGACAAAACTGGACGGAAGTTTTAAAACACAAAATGGCTTATTGTTATGTAATGTGTAGGCAAGGCAAATTGAAATAGTTCGATATTTATATCAGCGTAGTGTACATCTAGTGGGATAAATCAAATCACGATCATCATGCTTGTAACACAGGCTGCCGCAGAGGAAGTGATGGCATACCTAGAAAAGGTCCTTCGAGGTCCTGAAGATGAGCTTGTGACTCCATTCTGTCTTGGCGCCATGCGTGCTATAGGAGGTGTATACCGACCAGTGTTGGAGCGTCGTAAGCCCGCCATAGAGGACTTGAGGAAACGATCTACTGTCCAGACAACAAAGGATCATTGTATCTTTATTGTGGATGTGCTAGAAGGCAGAAGGTGAGAATATTATGGCACTGACCATGCCTATGTGCGTTAAGGTAGTGTCGAAACCCCTTACGTTAATGATTAAATTCATTGTCCAGAACCCTTGTGTTAGTGCTTAAACTTACTGTCTACCAAAATATATTCTTCATACGTGTGTTAAAATCTCATATTGCACAAAACAATATCCATGAAACCACAAACTTCCTATTCACCCTCGTAGTTGTATGACTTGATTCGATGATTTGAGAGTTTAAGCTGTTGTCGTGGTGAGATTTAAGCACCACTATGAATTCTACTACCATAATAACGATAAGGTTATTTATGTTACCAATACATGTCTCACCAGCATGAAATCCCTGATCGACGATATTAAGGAGATGAAGGGGGACATAGCCAAACTGGACACACGAGTGACCAGAACCGAGGTGGGCCTGGTGCTGCTGCACCAAGATGTGGATGAACAGAGGATGGAGCTGGATGGCGTCAAGGTTGATGTGAAGAAACAGGGGAATAAGATGGTCAACCTGGAGAAGACGGTGAAAAAGACCAAGGCTAAAGTGGAGGAACTTGACGGAAAGGTAGTCTGTTGTTTTGCTTGTCTCTGGGAAACAAAGGGTGGTGGTACTGGGCGAGAGGTTGAGCAATAAATCAATCCTGATTGACAAGAAATAATGGGTCATGTCTTACATGACGTTACTGAATATGATTTGTTTAGATTATTAATCTGGATTTTGATTATATCTTGACATAAATGCAAATAATATATTCAATATCATTAATTTCTTAACTTTTATTCATACTCATCATTCGCACAGACATTGAGTCATGCTCCCTTCTGGGCAAGAGACGTGGCCAAACTACTCAACCCTGAAGACCTTCTGGACTGGACGCTTCTCTCTAGTCGACTTGGCTACACCAATGATGACATCAGGAGCTGGGCTCAGATGCACGACCCATGTATGGCCATGCTGAATGAATGGTACGCCACTCGGAAGACGAGGGAAGCCACATATGCTGTGCTGACAGCACTGCAAGAGATTGACAGAATGGATGCTGCTGTCATTGTGGAGAATGCGATGAAAAGGACAGGTACATACATGTATATATGTCACCACATGTACATATATATTTATCATCTGACAAGCGTAATTAATTATGATTGATTCTTTTAATATTGACAACTTGATTTATGAAGAGATCTCTCAAATGGCTCTAGTTTATGGAAGGAGTTGTTCCTTTGCTTATTTAAATATTTTCAGGAAAGACATTATTTGTATACATGTGTATAACACATTATCTGATTATTAACGTTAATGTTACGAAAAAATAATTTTCCATAGTCTGATAAAGGTATTGTCTGTTTTTTTTCAGAAGCTGTAGTCGAGGATGAAGAGTTTGAGTACCCGGAGCCTCCAGAGGTGTTCATCAGCTACCAGTGGGGAATCCAGAACGAGGTGAAGCTTCTGAAGCAGCACCTGGAGAAGGCGGGCTTCACGTGCTGGATGGACATTGGTCAGATGGGAGGTGGAGACAAGCTGTTCGAGAAGATTGACAAGGGAATCAGAGCAGCAAAGATCGTCATCTGTTGTGTCACTGGCAAATATGCCAAGTCTCCAAACTGCAATAGAGAGGTAAACACTGAAACAGTTTAACCTTGTACAAGTGTCAACGTTTCTATGAGGACAATAACTATGTCATTCCTGTGTGTACAGGTTCCAAGTGTATGGGTTTCGATATTGAAAGTAAGTAATGTAAACTAATACCCTGCAATACCTGTATTGACCCTTCCTAAGATGCAATAGGACTGAGTAGGACTGAGAAGGAGCAATGGTGATATTGAGACAAAAATTGACATATCCGTTCTGAATACGGTTTCAACTGTATCGCCAGGGAGAAATGGTTCAAATGAAACTTACTTTAGAACATACTCAGAGTTGCGTAATGTTTCACATTGCAAATATATTTGTCTGAACACAAGAATTGCAAATAATGAGTCATGTTTAGTTGGGGACTTGTATATGTTTACGATTTCAGGTGAACCTCTCAGTAAGCCTGGGTAAGCCCATCATCCCTCTGTTGATGGAGAAACTGTCTTGGCCACCACAAGGCTCAATGGGGCCAATCTTCAGTGAGTATCTGTTCATCCGCTTCTTCACCCGGCCTGGGGAGGAGACTGGTGACATAAGGTACTGGTCAGCAGCCAAGTTCCAGGAACTTCTGATGCAGGTCAACTACAACAACGTCAAGCCGGAGGAACAGAAGGTGGAAAAAGGTATATAACTCAAATATGCAATTTCCAAGTGTAGAGAAATCATGAGTAATATGCCACTTGCCAAGAAATGGTGATGCCAGAAGGGCAGGTCATGTTTATTATAATAGCGTACGTCTGGTGTCATCACTGATTTTCAGTGATCCATTCATATAATTTTCACATCTGTTTTGCCTTTGAGGCGCAATGGAATCTGATTCGGAGGTTAATCGAGACTGGTTATTATCTGTCGTATATTTCCAAAGTGGTTGATATGTTTCAGAACAGTTTCGTATGTTATTTTAAAACTTAATTGATTATGTTTATCCTAATCCAATAGACTTGGTATCACATACTTTCGTGTACATAGAATACAAGAACTGGTGGTGTCCTGTGGCTGAAGTCATCAAGATAGAGAAGAAGGACGTGAAGGCGATGACGGCCGCCAGTCAGCAGAAGCAGGCTGAGGTTGAGGTAGGTTATCTGCACCAACCCAGAAAAACCAGACATGAAAGATGTACTCATAATTAAAGTGACAATTGATGAGATAAATCTACCTGCGATGTGTGAACATTTATAAACAAAAATATGTTTGTTACAGCGGGGATCAGCCTCTCCTGATATATTCATCTCCTACCAGTGGGGAAAACAGAAGCAGATTCAACTCATGTACAAGCGTCTTACTGAGATGGGCTTCACCGTCTGGATGGACATCTACCAAATGGGAGGTGGGGACTCCCTCTATGACAAAATTGACAAGGGTGTGCGAGGGGCAAAGATCGTGCTCACGTGTGTCACCTCAAAATATTCCCTGTCGGCCAACTGCAGGAGGGAAGTCAGTCTCGCTGATGCCCTCAAGAAACCAATAGTGCCTCTGTTGCTGGAGAAGATGACATGGCCGCCATCTGGTCCGATGAGCATGGTCTTCACTCAGCTTTTGTACATCAACTTTGGGAAGGATGAAGCTGTTCAGGAAAGATGGGATGGAGAAAAGTTTGATGAATTGTTGACCTCAATAGATCAATATGTGCCGAATATTATAATATTGGGAAAGGAAAATACTGGTTCCCAATCGATATCTCAACCGCCACAACCACAAAGGCATCAGCAACAACCTCAACAGCAGCAACCATATCAACAACCCTATCAGCACCAGCAAGTACAACCTCAACGATACCCCCAATACAATCAACCTCAAAAAAGTTCGTCCTGTATAATTTTGTAGAATCTACTACACTCATGCGAAGCAACTGTGATACTGTGATGGTAATGATTTTGCCTTGGACTTATTTGTAAGGATAATTTTATATATTTCAGAGTAGATTTCCACACCTATGCTGTGTAGGATATGTCATGCAATGTTCTGTGTATTGTCTCAGATTTAGTATGAAATGATAACTGAAGGCTAATGGTAACTGTTTTACACTGGCGTTATTTTTGGTTGGCTGATGTTAATGTTCTGGCTTTTTTGTATGATGATCTTGACAATTTAATTTGTAGGGATACTTTAAAAGCATCTATGTTATTTAAATGCACCTGGGTTACGTGCTTTAAACGAGTGATCAAACCATTTACCTCTGCACATGAGAAAGACATTCAAAGACACACTGGACTATCAAACGCTGAACTATTATGTAAGGGAAAATATTGGATGAATGACAATGTCAGATGTATAATCGCAATTTGATTTTAGCCTTCGTAATATAGTGTGAAAGACTGTATAGAAGTGTCCCTACCGTTCCCAAGGACTGTGACAATCACGCGGGTCTTACTGCTGGTGAGATGTACTGATGGCCTTAAATGTTGACACAATCGTCATCGTTTACCACTTTCATATAGGTAGAACTTATATATTTATGTTCATTTCTCTTTTGGTTCTTGTGAGGGTTGACCCCAACCTATGATGGCTTGGAATAAGCATCTTGGCTGAGCTTGGTGAAGAACTGCCTCACCGATCTGATTGATTGATCTATTGGTCGAAAATATTTAGTGCTCATGATAACTGCTTTTGACAATGTGGTAGCGTAATGTTCCAGGACTCATTAGGATGAAGAGACAGAGGAACACAGTCGTTATTTGCTGCTGGCGAGGGCTGTGCCAGATGGTGACGTGTTAGGGAAACTGTGCAGTCGGCAGTATCGTAGAGGAGTTGTTTGCTCATTGAGATCTGTATGTGCTGGATACCATTGTTTTTAAGGATAATTTCCCGATCACATTTATCTCATCCGCTTAACACCAATAATAAAACCCCATCGCCCTTCAGTGTAGCCAAGCTCCACAGGAATATGATGCCAAAGGGCAACCCGATGTATGAAATATGTTTTTCATGTTGTCGTCAACCATTTTTATGTATATTTTATAAAGCAAACTGTGATGGATTTGAAATGTTATGATCTGCAACATTCTTGCAATTTCTGTTTTCCAGTGCTCGTGTTATTGTTATTGCCGTGATCACGTGTTCATGTTTGTATTTACTTGTGTTGAGTAGGTGAAATGCACAAGTAAGAAGTCTTTCTTATATCTGTATGGTGTTTAATAGTGCATGATACACACTTTCTGAAGGAAGATCATATAAAGTACTCGTGCTCTGAGCACACAGAATGATTTGTTGAGTCCTATACTGTCTATTTGTTAAAAAAAAATAAATCAATTTTTAAAAACTCAATACTTAATTTTGAATGAATAATGCTACAAATGAAGTTTATTTAAATTCTTTTCCTGGAAGGAGAGCCTGTAATTGTGTCATCTGTGTGTACTATATTGTATATTGTATGTAGTTTATAATGAAATGAAAAGCAGAAATGCAAAAAAATGTATATATTACATGAGTGACCTGGCTGAAATGATGCCGATGCGACATACATTTTAACTCACTCACTCACTCACTCACTCACTCACTCACAAGTGACCTGTTGTCCATAAATCTACATATATACATGTATGTTACATTGCTTTTAAACTGATTATTTTAAATGACTTGAAATAACCTTTAACACCGAAGATTGCTTATTTACTTATTTTTTAACCTTTATAGAAAATAAAAGTTGTATGTCTATATATTACATATCTTTAAAAGTGTTTCATTTTAACTGAGATGTCACTGTCACGAAAACAGATTCGAAGACAGACATTCAACTCACACACACAGACAATGACACGCGCGCACGCACGCACGCACGCACACACACACACACACGCACGCACACACACGTACTTCCACCCACACAGACATTCAGCAACACACTCACACCGAGACACACAGACATGTATGACAGTGACACACACACGCTCGCACGCACACACAGAGGCATACTATGTCTGCACCGTATGGGAAACTGCTGACAACACTAAACTAAGTCCCAGTCGTGATGCAGGCCATGTTAAGTCTGTACCAAGTATGACAGCGTTTGTTTTGAATAAATACAGAATTGAGGCAAACCTGGTTTATATCTCTCACATGTGTTGACTGTCGTACAACGAACTGGTTTGTTTCTGTGGAAAAGCTAATTCTATGTTGCTGAAGAAACTGAATATGACATTTATGAGCATACCCGCTGTACCTGGGGATGGTGATCACATGAAGTGTTTTTCAGAAAGAGGTCAATTGTGTTTAAAATATTATAAAAGACAAAAATTCATGACTACCAGATGTTGCGCGTGAATTAAATGCACCCAGGGCCTATAAATGGGACACATCGTTGGTCAGTTGTCAAACATATGCCATGATCCTCCAAACGGGTGATGGCGTTACGTCAACATCACAATCGATCTTTTGCATTTACAAAACGGTTTCCATACTGGATTTATAATTTATAATTTTCTGTTGTTATGCCGAGATGGTTGCAGACATGCACCAGGGCCCATGATGGACACCCACGTCATGAGGCAAAGGCACCAATGACGTCATTGACAACCAGATCCACGATTGTAAAATGTCGCATCATGTTTCTCATGTACTCTGTGGACTGAAGGTTGTGTGCCACAAGTGTAAATGAATACAACTTGGTCTGAACCTCATGCTTTCTTGTTGAATGCCTTATGTATATTTGCAATATGTTAATGTGGACGTTCATTTTCTTAACAAGTGACCATTTAAAAGTCAATACATAGAATTCGTATCCGACTTAATAAAATCAGTGTTGTGGTATCACGGCAGCCACATACGACCTAAGTCACATTCCTCACACCGTGATGCGCGATGGAGGCTGGTCAGTTTTTGTTTGTTTGTTGTTTAACGCCGCACTCAGCAATATTCCAGCTTTATGACGGCGGTCCGTAAATAATCGAGTCTGGATCAGACAATCCAGCATCATGACCATCGATCCACGCAACACGATGATATGCATCAACCAAGTCAGCGAGCCTGACCACCCGATCCCGTTTGTCGCCTTTTACGACAATCATAGTCGCCTTTTACGGCAAGCATGGGTTGCTGAATACCTATTCTACCCCGGATCTTCACGGGTGTACACTGTATGAAGCCTTTGGTGTCCCCGTCATTATATATTGATAAGAGCGGCGCAAACCACATTTTTTCAACTCAGAAAGAATGCTTGGTTTAAGTTACACGCGTCGCAGTTCTGTTCAGTGCACAACATTGATCAGTCAGGCCCCCGCTAGCGTGGAGGAATACGCTTACACGTAACTACGGTACCAGTCATTAGTTGCATGACATAGACAGCAATCACGCGATAGGTTTATCCCCAGTATGGCGTTCAGCTAAATTGTAAGGGAAGCCGACCGGTTTCAGTTCATACGCTGGAAGACAGCGTGGATCACAGTGTTGAGCTACAGATAGGGAGGTAGCAGACTGTACGAGGTGATTGTAAGTCCCATACTTTAACATAGGGTTTAACCCTTACCTTTTCGAAAACACCTGGTATCATCACACATACTAATGATATAGTCGGAATCATACACTGTTTTTTAGCAGAGTTTTCTTTTACCATTATGGAAAGGGTTGTGTCCGTTTTGCCTCAATTCATCTTCTGCTAGCTGCCTCCTCTTTGTTGTCATCACGCTTCTGATCCGTGAAGATCCGGGTGCTTGCCGTAAAATACGACTATGATTGTCGTAAAAGGCGACTAACGGGGTCGGATGGTCAGGTTCGCTGACTTGGTTGATGCACATTTCATCATATCCCAATTGCGTGTATCGATGCTCATGATGCCAATCACTGAATTGTCTGCTCCAGACTCGATTATTTACAGACCGCCGTCATATAGCTAGCATATTGCTGAATGTGGTGTTAAACAACAAACAAACAACAAAAACATCTGGCATCTTCACAATATATTTTACAATTTGCGACGGTTTGATGGGACCCAGCTCAATTAACTTGGACAAACGAATGTCCGGTAGGGCAGGACATGCTGACACCCGGTGTCATCACTGGTTTTTAGTGATCCATTCATGTAATGTTGACCACTAGTTTGCTTTGTTCGCCCAATTGAACCTGTTTCGGCGGATAATCGATAGTTTTTTATTTATATATATTTGAGAAAGAAGGAAAGGCTAATGAGAAATATCACGAAACCTCGACTATACCGCATCCAAGTAGTGATCTTATTATTCTGTGAATTACGGGATCGGATTTAATGAAATGATTGTCTACAGGAGTTTGTTATACGCGGGGTTGACTGTAACGTGAATAGTGTTCATTGTTGTGAAGAATGCACATCCCATATGGTTGATAATTGTTCATATTTAAGACATACATGAGTTGTTAATACTTCGTTCATGTCTCGTTTAATACTGATATTGATTGTTTGACAACTATACACTAATAGACACAGTGTCACATTCTATTACCCAGAACTGTGATCTATCAGCTCATATGCACAACTACAGCTGACATTCGAAATCGTCTTCCTGATCTCAGTACTGTTAACTTCTGTCCATCGCCATTCTCTATCTGTTCTTCAGTAAACGATCACATTCTCCTGTGTTGGAGCTCGAACTGCTGAATGAAAACCGCAGCATGGGTGTTTCTTTGTTTACCCTTCACACCTGTCCAGCTGACCAAAAGCCAAACATGGAACAATGCCTCATCTATTGCCTTCACACACACGCACGCACGCACGCACGCACGCACACACACACACACTTTAGAATTAATCATGTGATATCATTTACTCTGCATTCGTTGAAACGAAGGTTACACTTCCCAACTTTTTATCATTATATCAAATATACGTGAATCATTACGCAACGAGTTGACAATTCTTTAAGCTATGCCCGTTTGTTTTTACACGGAGCCCAGTCGCAAACAGGGCGGTCGGGTAGCCTAGTGGTTAAAGCGTTAGTTCGTCATGCCGAAAACCCGGGTTCGATTCCTGACATGAGTACAATGTGTGAAGCCCATTTCTGGTGTCCCCCGCCGTGATATTGCTGGAATATTGCTAAAAGCGGCGTAAACACATACTCACTCACTCACTCACTCACTCACTCAGTCGCAAACAGGGGCACGAGTCGCTATTCGGCTTGTTCCTGAATAACACGAGTTTGTCACGAATGTGTCCAGATTACATCATACCCTAGTCATGCACCTCCAAACACGAAATGTCGATAACTACCCTATAAGGACATATAGCCTGTGACTATACAGACTCGTTATCTTATCAGTAGGTGACTCACGGAACATTATCAACTGTTATCATGCTAGCATATGACGTAGTTATTACTTCATGGAAAAGGCATACCTTGTGTGGTCCCCATATTCTGTAGGCAGTGCAGACATCTTGCTGGGACGTGAACGTGAGTATGTCTATCTTGGTAAATGAATGATGGTAACATTGTTTTACAGCAATATTTTAAACATTTGCAATTATACTTTTTTTCTGTAAAACGACGTTCTATCATGACAGAACCTTTTGTTTCCAAACTAAAACAAATACTGACTGTATTTGACCCTCTGTACCATACATGTACAAATCCACCATTTGTAGATTTGTGTCCTCTACAATATGGTTTACAATGTATCAACGGGTATATATATATGACCCATGAACGCCCTGACTCATTTTTCCTGGAATCCATTGTTGTCCCTATATGGCATCGCTAAGGCCTTATTACTTGACTACAGATACCCTGTCACGTACACAGTTCAGTCAATAGCTGTAGGGAGCACATGTGAGTATGGAGATCTTTAGATATTAACTTGTTTACCAGATTAGATGTGGTGTTATTAGGCTTTGCAGAACAAGAAATATGTCTGTCTAAACCGACACCATGATAAAAATATCATGTTCAGCTGGAAGTGCAAGTCCCAAGCATGTTGCTATGGTGACGCAATATATACGCAGCACCAGGCGTGTCAAACTGACATTGATGTAGCAACGTCAAGTTGGCTCATTGTCAGGTACCGTTGACAATATGTTTTGCATACACAATTTTAAGGTATCGTCTAATACAGATTCGGCACAAGTTGACAACTAGCTAGTCCTTCTCCTTAGGCTTACATATTTCAACAACATCGATAACCACAGGCCTAGAAATTGCAATTATAAGATTTCTGATATATTACATACTTCAGCGTCAAAACATTTTCTGAAGTTGAGAAAAGTGATATTTATACTGCAGTAAACCAGAGACGTATATACGTCCGTCCGTGTTGTTAATTAGACGTTTCAAAACCCATGGGGAATAGCCTGCCACTTGCTTGGAAGGTGCTGTCCTAATTCCCGTATATTTGCTGGTGGTCCATGGCTGTTTCTCCCTACCTCGTCCCATGCATGTTCAATCGCAGCCGAATCAGGAACTCGGTCACCACTATAACACGATGTGGTGTGGCGTTACCATCCTGTAATATGGACTTTGATCAAGCTGGCAAAGTGCAGGAAGGACTCAGGGTTGAGTAATCTCTTTTAGATAACAGTGACAAATTTAAAACAGTAACCCAATACAGTAGATTAATCCTAGGTTAAGCTTGAGCGCTACCGTATGCAGACTGTTACTTGTGTGGATCAACTTGTTTTAAGAGTTGTGTTTCCTACTGAGGAGTCATCAGGAGTTGCACCCGAGTATAGACTGCATACTTTGGAGGGTATGCTTAGCCCAGGTCAAGATGAATTATCTGATCCTTTGTCATCTGAACCTAATCGATTTCTGTTACTGTTTCAGGTTGCCACTGGACATTGTTCGGCATAAAACTTTGGTGACACTCAGCTCAAGATGGACCAAGATACACAGTCAGCTGGTGAGTTACAATCAGTTGAAGCAAATTAAAAGATTCAAAAACATCAATGTATTCAAATCGTCTACTTGTTTAAAATATAAAGTATGCATAATAACCATCAACCATCAATATACATAATTCAACTTGGCTAAAGAAAAGAAAAAGAAAGTACTCAGTAGCATGTATACTGAACTGCAAAAGAAACGTCACCCCAAGTAAATTTGCATGAAAAGTTGTCATTTAAATATGTGGGTACTTTTTGTCAAAGTTTCTAAAATTTAACATTACCATGTCCGGAAAAATGAAATTTGATGATAAAAAACAAAGCAGATGACAATAAAACCAATCGCCTAAACGCATCACGGCAATGGCCATGGTAAGCCGATACACGTGAGTTCTGTGCAAATTGAAATGCACATGCGTTCCCCCATTTCTTGCCCTATAAAAATGCACCCAGATCGGTTAACATTCGTTCGTTATTGAATTTCTACCACATGCCAAGATTGACAAAAAATCAGTGACACCAAGCTCTTGGCCGATTGCAAGCTGGACAAAGTCTTGAGACCACACGCCATACCTCATTTGGCACGTCGCCGCAGCCACGAGATTCAGCATGATAACGCCCATGTCCATAGTGTGAGAGCAACAAGAGACTTCCCCCAGCAGAATGGCATCAGAACCATGCAGTGGCCGCCTCATCCATTCCATGTATCGACGTTGCACGGCAGTCATCAATGCACATGGCGGACACACGAGATACTGACTTGTGATGCCATTTTCTGAGAGACTAGTGTTGTGTTTCACTTTAAGAACATTTGACACTTTAATTTCAACCTTGATGATCAGTTTTGTCAGGTTTAATCTTTTTAATATGTCTCCAAGTATGTTTTCAGTGTTTGGACAAATTGGGCTTCTCATATATCTATCCATGGTGACGTTTCTTTTATGGTTCAGTATATATACGAACACTCGAATGATCGAAACGGGGAAGGGTAACATATGTATTTTATTAAGAAGACGTTCTTTTACAAAGAATCAGACGATGATGGCTACACATGTATGGAGCTGCCTACCCTTGTCAAGCAATTGCAGGTCGTTCTGGACCAGTACCCTGATGATGGCCAGATACTCAAGGTAGGTCAGCGTTGGACCAGTACCCTGATGATTGACAGATACTCAAGGTAAGTCAGCGTTGGACCAGTGACAAGATGATGGACAGATACTCAAGGTAAGTCAGCGTTGGACCAGTGACAAGATGATGGCCAGATACTCAAGGTAAGTCAGCGTTGGACCAGTACCCAAGTGTTAGATCAGTATCCAACTGTTGGAGTATCTAGATATGCAATGTTAGTCTATGTTGGACAAGTACCAGCGTGTTGGATCAGTACCCAATTGTTGGGGAGATACTTATTGTGAGTCTACGTTGGACGAGTAGCCACGCGTTTGATCAGTACCTAATTGATGGGAGAAATCCCATGGGAGTCTATATTGGACCAGTACCAGCGTCCTGGATCAGTACCCATTTTGTTTTAGATACTCAATGTGAGTCTACGTTGGACCAGAACCTACTTGTTGGATCTGTACCAAATTGATGGGGAGATACTCAATGTGAGTCTATGTAGACCAGTACCCACGTTTTTGATCAGTACCCAATTGTTTGGAAGACACTCAATGTGAGTCTATGTTGGACCAGTACCAGCGTGTTGGATCAGTACCCAATTGTTGGGGAGATACTCAATATGAGTCTATGTTGGACCATAACCCATGCGTTGGATCAGTACGCAATTGTTGTGGAGATACTCAATGTGAGTCTATGTTGGACCATAACCCATGCGTTGGATCAGTACGCAATTGTTGTGGAGATACTCAATGTGAGTCTGTGTGGGACCATAACCCATGCGTTGGATTAGTCCCCAATTGTTGGGGAGATACTCAATATGAGTCTATGTTGGACCATAACCCATGCGTTGGATCAGTACGCAATTGTTGTGGAGATACTCAATGTGAGTCTATGTTGGACCATAACCCATGCGTTGGATTAGTCCCCAATTGTTGGGGAGATACTCAATGTGAGTCTATGTTGGTCCATAAGCCATGCGTTGGATCAGTACGCAATTGTTGTGGAGATACTCAATGTGAGTCTATGTTGGACCATAACCCATGCGTTGGATTAGTCCCCAATTGTTGGGGAGATACTCAATGTGAGTCTATGTTGGGCCATAACCCATGCGTTTGATCAGTACCCAATTGTTGTGGAGATACTCAATGCGAGACTATGTTGGACCAGTACCCACTTGCTGAATCAGAACCCACTTATTGGGTAGATATTCAATATGAGTGTATGTGGGACCAGTACCAGCGTGTTGGATCAGTACGCAATTGTTGTGGAGATACTCAATGTGAGTCTATGTTGGACCATAACCCATGCGTTGGATTAGTCCCCAATTGTTGGGGAGATACTCAATGTGAGTCTATGTTGGCCCATAACCCATGCGTTTGATCAGTACCCAATTGTTGTGGAGATACTCAATGCGAGACTATGTTGGACCAGTACCCACTTGCTGAATCAGAACCCACTTATTGGGTAGATATTCAATATGAGTGTATGTGGGACCAGTACCAGCGTGTTGGATCAGTACGCAATTGTTGTGGAGATACTCAATGTGAGTCTATGTTGGACCATAACCCATGCGTTGGATTAGTCCCCAATTGTTGGGGAGATACTCAATGTGAGTCTATGTTGGACCATAACCCATGCGTTGGATCAGTACCCAATTGTTTGGAAGACACTCAATTTGAGTCTATGTTGGACCAATACCCACTTGCTGGATCAGAACCCACCTATTGGGGAGATACTCAATATGAGTGTATGTGGGACCAGTATAAGCGTGTTGGATCAGTACCCAATTGTTGGGGAGATACTCAATATGAGTCTATGTTGGACCATAACCCACGTGTTGGATCAGTTTCCAATTGTTGTGGAGATACTTAATGTGAGGCTATGTTGGTCCAGTAGCCACTTGCTGGATCAGAAGCCACCTATTGGTGAGATACTCAATATGAGTGTATGTGGGACCAGTACCAGCGTGTTGGATTAGTACCCAATTGTTGTGGAGATACTCATTGTGAGTCTATATTTGTCCAGTGCTCACGTGCTAGATCAGTACCCAATTGATGGGGAGATACACAATGTGAGTCAATGTTCGACACAACCCACGAGTTGGATCGGTAGCCAATTGTTGGAGATACTCAATGTGAGTCTATTTTTGACCAGTACTCAAGTGTTGGATCAGTACCTAATTGTTTGGGAGATACTCAATGCGAGTCTATGTTGGACCAGCACCCACTTGCTGGATCAGAACCCTTGTGTTGGATCAGTACCCAATTGTTGTGGAGATACTTAATGTGAGGCTATGATGGACCAGCACCCACTTGCTGGATCAGAACCCACCTATTTGGGAGATACTCAATATGAGTGTATGTGGGACCAGTACCAGCGTGTTGGATCAGTACCAAATTGTTGGGGATAAACTCAATGTGAGTCTATATTTTGACCATAACCCACGTGTTGGATCAGTACCCAATTGTTTGTAAAACACTCAATGTGTGTCTATTTTGGACCAGTACTCAAGTGTTGGATCAGTACCTAATTGTTGGGGAGATACTCCATGTGAGTCTGTGTTGGACCAGTACCCACTTGCTGGATCAGAACACACCTGTTGGGGAGATACTCAATATGAGGGTATGTGGGACCAGTACCAGCGTGTTGGATCAGTTCCCAATTGTTGTTGAGATACTAAAAGCGAGTCTATGTTGGACCAGTATCCACTTGCTGGATCAGTACCCAATTGTTGGTGAGATACTCAATGTGAGTCTATGTTGGACAAGCACCCACGTGTTGGATCAGTACCCAGTTCATGGGGAGAAACTCAATGTGAGTCTATGTTGGACCAGTACCCACGTGTTTGATCAGTACTTTGTTGTTGGGAAGATATTCAATGTGAGTCTTTGTTAGACTAGTACCCACATGTTGTATCAGTACCAAATTATTGGTGAGATACTCAATGTGAGTCTATGTTGGACCAGTATGCACGTGCTTGACCAGTGCCCACCTATTGGTGAGATACTCAATATGAGTGTATGTGGGACCAGTACCAGCGTGTTGGATCAGTACCCAATTGTTGTGGAGATACTGAATGTGAGTCTATGTTGGACTATTACTCCGGTGTTGGATCAGTTCCCAATTGTTGGGGAGATACTCAATGCGAGTCCATCTTAGACCAGTACCCACTTGTTGGATCAGAAGCCACCTATTGTAGAGATACTCAATATGAGAGTATGTGAGACTAGTGCTATCGTGTTTGATCAGTTCCCAATTGTTGGGGAGATACTCAATGCGAGTCTATCTTAGACCAGTACCCACTTGTTGGATCAGAAGCCACCTATTGTAGAGATACTCAATATGAGTGTATGTGAGACCAGTGCTATCGTGTTTGATCAGTACCCAATTGTTATGGAGATACTCAATATTAGTCTATGTTGGACCACTACCAAAGTGCTAGATCAGTACCCAATTGTTGGGTAGATACACAATGTGAGTCAATGTTCGACCACTACCCACGAGTTAGATCGGTACCCAACTGTTGGGGAGATACTCAATGTGAGTCTATGTTGGACCATATCCCATTCGTTTGATCAGTACCCAATTGTTTGAAAGACACTCAATGTGAGTCTATTATGGACCAGTACCCAGTTGTTGGGTAGATACTCAATGCGAGTCTATGTTAGACCAGTACCCACTTGCTGGATCAGAACCCACCTATTGGGGAGATACTTAATATGAGTGTATGTGGGACCAGTACCAGCGTGTTGGATCAGTACCCAATTGTTGGGGAGATACTGAATGTGAGTCTATGTTGGACCAGTACCCACGTGTTGTATTGGTACAAGATTGTTGGTGAGATACGCAATGTGAGTCTATGTTGGACCAGCACCCACGTGTTGGATCAGTACCCAGTTGATGGGGAGAAACTCAATGTGAGTCTATGTTGGACGAGAACCCATGTGTTGGATAAGTATCCAATTGATGGGAAGACACTCAATGTGAATCTATGTTGGACCAGTACCCACGTCTTTGATCAGTACTGAATTGTTGGGAAGATACTCAATGTGAATCTATGTTGGACCAGTACCGACGTGTTGGATCAGTACCCAGTTGATGTGGAGAAACTCATAGTGAGGCTATATTGGACCAGTACCCACGTCTTTGATCATTACTTAATTGTTGGGAAGATACTCAATGTGGGTCTGTGTTGGACCAGTAGCCACGGCTTGGATCAGTACCCAATTGATGGGGGGATACTCAATATTAGTCTATGTTGGACCACTACCAAAGTGCTGGATCAGTAGTTAATTGATGGGGAGATACTCATTGTGAGTCTATATTTGTCCAGTGCTCACGTGCTAGATCAGTACCCAATTGAAGGGGAGATACACAATGTGAGTCAATGTTCGACCACTACCGACGAGTTGGATCGGTAAGCAATTGTTGGTGAGATACTCAATGTGAGTCTATGTTGGACCATAACCCATTCGTTTGATCAGTAACCAATTGTTTGAAAGACACTCAATGTTGGTCTTTTTTTGACCAGTATTCAAGTGTTGGATCAGTACCCAATTGTTGGGTAGATACTCAATGCGAGTCTATGTTTGACCAGTATCCACTTGCTGGATCAGAACCCACCTATTGGGGAGATACTCAATATGAGTGTATGTGGGACCAGTACCAGCGTGTTGGATCAGTACCCAATTGATGGGGAGATACTGAATGTGAGTCTATGTTGGACCAGTACCCACGTGTTGTATTAGTACAAGATTGTTGGTGAGATACTCAATGTGAGTCTATGTTGGACCAGCACCCACGTGTTGGATCAGTACCCAGTTGATGGGGAGAAACTCAATGTGAGTCTATGTTGGACCAGTACCCACGTGTTTGATCAGTACTTAGTTGTTGGGAAGATATTCAATGTGAGTCTTTGTTAGACTAGTACCCACATGTTGTATCAGTACCAAATTATTGGTGAGATGCTCAATGTTGGTCCAGTACCAGCGTTTTGGATCAGTACCCAATTGATGGGGAGATACACAATGTGAGTCAATGTTCGACCACTACCCACGAGTTAGATCGGTACCCAACTGTTGGTGAGATACTCAATGTGAGTCTATTATGGACCAGTACCCAATTGCTGGATCAGAACCCACCTATTGGGGAGATACTCAATATGAGTGTATGTGGGACCAGTACCAGCGTGTTGGATCAGTACCCAATTGTTGGGGAGATACTGAATGTGAGTCTATGTTGGACCAGCACCCACGTGTTGGATCAGTACCCAGTTGATAGGGAGAAACTCAATGTGAGTCTATGTTGGACGAGAACTTATGTGTTGGATAAGTACCCAATTGATGGAAAGACACTCAATGTGAATCTATGTTGGACCAGTACCCACGTGTTGTATTAGTACCTAATTGTTGGTGAGATACTCAAGGTGAGTCTATTTTGGACCAGTACCCACGTCTTTGATCAGTACTGAATTGTTGGAAGATACTCAATGTGAATCTATGTTGGACCAGTACCCACGTGTTGGATCAGTACCCAGTTGATGGGGAGAAACTCATAGTGAGGCTACATTGGACCAGTTCCCATGTCTTTGATCATTACTTAATTGTTGGAAAGACACTCAATGTGAATCTATGTTGGACCAGTACCCACGTGTAGTATTAGTACCCAATTGTTGGTGAGATACTCAAGGTGAGTCTATTTTGGACCAGTACCCACGTCTTTGATCAGTACTGAATTGTTGGGAAGATACTCAATGTGAATCTATGTTGGACCAGTACCGACGTGTTGGATCAGTACCCAGTTGATGGGGAGAAACTCATAGTGAGGCTACATTGGACCAGTACCCACGTCTTTGATCATTACTTAATTGTTGGGAAGATACTCAATGTGGGTCTGTGTTGGACCAGTAGCCCCGGTTTGGATCAGTACCCAATTGTTGGGGAGATACTCAATATGAGTCTATTTTGGACCACTACCAAAGTACTGGATCAGTAGTTAATTGATGGGGAGATACTCATTGTGAGTCTTCATTTGTCCAGTGCTCACTTGCTAGACCAGTACCCAACTGTTGGGGAGATACTCAATGTGATTCTATGTTGGAGCATAACCCATTCGTTTGATCAGTACCCAATTGTTTGAAAGACACTCAATGTGAGTCTATGTTGGACCAGTACCCAATTGCTGGATCAGAACCCACTTATTGGGGAGTTACTCAATATGAGTGTAAGCTGGACCAGTACCAGCGTGTTGGATCAGTACCCAATTGTTGGGGAGATACTGAATGTGAGTCTATGTTGGACCAGTACCCACGTGTTGTATTAGTACAAGATTGTTGGTGAGATACTCAATGTGAGTCTATGTTGGACCAGCACCCACGTGTTGGATCAGTACCCAGTTGATGGGGAGAAACTCAATGTGAGTCTATGTTGGACCAGTACCCACGTGTTGTATTAGTACGAAATTGTTGGTGAGATACTCAAGGTGAGTCTATTTTGGACCAGTACCCACGTCTTTGATCAGTACTGAATTGTTGGGGAGATGCTCAATGTGAGTCTATGTTGATCCAGTACCAGCGTTTTGGATCAGTACCCAATTGATGGGGAGATACACAATGTGAGTCAATGTTCGATCACTATCCACGAGTTAGATCGGTACCCAACTGTTGGTGAGATACTTAAGGTGAGTCTATGTTGGACCATAACCCATTCGTTTGATCAGTACCCAATTGTTTGAAAGACACTCAATGTGAGTCTATTATGGACCAGTACCCAACTGTTGGGTAGATACTCAATGTGAGTCTATGTTGGACCAGTACCCACTTGCTGGATCAGAACCCACCTATTTGGGAGATACTGAATGTGAGTCTATGTTGGACCAGTACCCACGTGTTGTATTAGTACAAGATTGTTGGTGAGATACTCAATGTGAGTCTATGTTGGACCAGCACCCACGTGTTGGATCAGTACCCAGTTGATGGGGAGAAACTCAATGTGAGTCTATGTTGGACCAGTACCCACGTGTTTGATCAGTACTTAGTTGTTGGGGAGATATTCAATGTGAGTCTTTGTTAGACTAGTACCCACATGTTGTATCAGTACCAAATTATTGGTGAGATGCTCAATGTGAGTCTATGTTGGTCCAGTACCAGCATTTTGGATCAGTACCCAATTGATGGGGAGATACACAATGTGAGTCAATGTTCGACCACTACCCACGAGTTAGATCGGTGCCCAACTGTTGGTGAGATACTCAATGTGAGTCTATGTTGGACCATAACCCATTCGTTTGATCAGTACCCAATTGTTTGAAAGACACTCAATGTGAGTCTATTATGGACCAGTACCCAATTGCTGGATCAGAACCCACCTATTGGGGAGATACTCAATATGAGTGTATGTGGGACCAGTACCAGCGTGTTGGATCAGTACCCAATTGTTGTGGAGATACTTAATGTGAGTCTATGTTGGACCAGTACCCACGTGTTGTATTAGTACAAGATTGTTGTTGAGATACGCAATGTGAGTCTATGTTGGACCAGCACCCACGTGTTGGATCAGTACCCAGTTGATAGGGAGAAACTCAATGTGAGTCTATGTTGGACGAGAACTTATGTGTTGGATAAGTACCCAATTGATGGAAAGACACTCAATGTGAATCTATGTTGGACCAGTACCCACGTGTTGTATTAGTACCCAATTGTTGGTGAGATACTCAAGGTGAGTCTATTTTGGACCAGTACCCACGTCTTTGATCAGTACTGAATTGTTGGGAAGATACTCAATGTGAATCTATGTTGGACCAGTACCGACGTGTTGGATCAGTACCCAGTTGATGGGGAGAAACTCATAGTGAGGCTACATTGGACCAGTTCCCACGTCTTTGATCATTACTTAATTGTTGGGAAGATACTCAATGTGGGTCTGTGTTGGACCAGTAGCCCCGGTTTGGATCAGTACCCAATTGTTGGGGAGATACTCAATATGAGTCTATGTTGGACCACTACCAAAGTGTTGGATCAGTAGTTAATTGATGGGGAGATACTCATTGTGAGTCTATATTTGTCCAGTGCTCACGTGCTAGACCAGTACCCAACTGTTGGGGAGATACTCAATGTGAGTCTATGTTGGACCATAACCCATTCGTTTGATCAGTACCCAATTGTTTGAAAGACACTCAATGTGAGTCTATGTTGGACCAGTACCCACTTACTGGATCAGAACCAACTTATTGGGGAGTTACTCAATATGAGTGTATGTGGGACCAGTACCAGCGTGTTGGATCAGTACCCAATTGTTGGGGAGATACTGAATGTGAGTCTATGTTGGACCAGTAGCCACGTGTTGTATTAGTACAAGATTGTTGGTGAGATACTCAATGTGAGTCTATGTTGGACCAGCACCCACGTGTTGGATCAGTACCCAGTTGATGGGGAGAAACTCAATGTCAGTCTATGTTGGACCAGTACCCACGTATTTGATCAGTACTTAGTTGTTGGGAAGATATTCAATGTGAGTCTTTGTTAGACTAGTACCCACATGTTGTATCAGTACCAAATTATTGGTGAGATACTCAATGTGAGTCTATGTTGGACCATAACCCACTTGCTGGATCAGTACCTAATTGTTGGGGAGATGCTCAATGTGAGTCTATGTTGGTCCAGTACCAGCGTTTTGGATCAGTACCCAATTGATGGGGAGATACACAATGTGAGTCAATGTTCGACCACTACCCACGAGTTAGATCGGTACCCAACTGTTGGTGAGATACTCAATGTGAGTCTATGTTGGACCATAACCCATACGTTTGATCAGTACCCAATTGTTTGAAAGACACTCAATGTGAGTCTATTATGGACCAGTACCCAATTGTTGGGTAGATACTCAATGCGAGTCTATGTTGGACCAGTGCCCACTTGCTGGATCAGAACCCACCTATTTGGGAGATACTCAATATGAGTGTATGTGGGACCAGTACCAGCGTGTTGGATCAGTACCCAATTGTTGGGGAGATACTGAATGTGAGTCTATGTTGGACCAGTACCCACGTGTTGTATTAGTACAAGATTGTTGTTGAGATACGCAATGTGAGTCTATGTTGGACCAGCACCCACGTGTTGGATCAGTACCCAGTTGATAGGGAGAAACTCAATGTGAGTCTATGTTGGACGAGAACTTATGTGTTGGATAAGTACCCAATTGATGGAAAGACACTCAATGTGAATCTATGTTGGACCAGTACCCACGTGTTGTATTAGTACCTAATTGCTGGTGAGATACTCAATGTGAGTCTATTTTGGACCAGTACCCACGTCTTTGATCAGTACTGAATTGTTGGGAAGATACTCAATGTGAATCTATGTTGGACCAGTACCCACGTGTTGGATCAGTACCCAGTTGATGGGGAGAAACTCATAGTGAGGCTACATTGGACCAGTTCCCATGTCTTTGATCATTACTTAATTGTTGGAAAGACACTCAATGTGAATCTATGTTGGACCAGTACCCACGTGTAGTATTAGTACCCAATTGTTGGTGAGATACTCAAGCTGAGTCTATTTTGGACCAGTACCCACGTCTTTGATCAGTACTGAATTGTTGGGAAGATACTCAATGTGAATCTATGTTGGACCAGTACCGACGTGTTGGATCAGTACCCAGTTGATGGGGAGAAACTCATAGTGAGGCTACATTGGACCAGTACCCACGTCTTTGATTATTACATAATTGTTGGGAAGATACTCAATGTGGGTCTGTGTTGGACCAGTAGCCCCGGTTTGGATCAGTACCCAATTGTTGGGGAGATACTCAATATGAGTCTATTTTGGACCACTACCAAAGTACTGGATCAGTAGTTAATTGATGGGGAGATACTCATTGTGAGTCTACATTTGTCCAGTGCTCACGTGCTAGACCAGTACCCAACTGTTGGGGAGATACTCAATGTGATTCTATGTTGGACCATAACCCATTCGTTTGATCAGTACCCAATTGTTTGAAAGACACTCAATGTGAGTCTATGTTGGACCAGTACCCACTTACTGGATCAGAACCAACTTATTGGGGAGTTACTCAATATGAGTGTATGTGGGACCAGTACCAGCGTGTTGGATCAGTACCCAATTGTTGGGGAGATACTGAATGTGAGTCTATGTTGGACCAGTACCCACGTGTTGTATTAGTACAAGATTGTTGGTGAGATACTCAATGTGAGTCTATGTTGGACCAGCACCCACGTGTTGGATCAGTACCCAGTTGATGGGGAGAAACTCAATGTGAGTCTATGTTGGACCAGTACCCACGTGTTTGATCAGTACTTAGTTGTTGGGAAGATATTCAATGTGAGTCTTTGTTAGACTAGTACCCACATGTTGTATCAGTACCAAATTATTGGTGAGATACTCAATGTGAGTCTATGTTGGACCATAACCCACTTGCTGGATCAGTACCTAATTGTTGGGGAGATGCTCAATGTGAGTCTATGTTGGTCCAGTACCAGCGTTTTGGATCAGTACCCAATTGATTTGGAGATACACAATGTGAGTCAATGTTCGACCACTACCCACGAGTTAGATCGGTACCCAACTGTTGGTGAGATACTCAATGTGAGTCTATGTTGGACCATAACCCATTCGTTTGATCAGTACCCAATTGTTTGAAAGACACTCAATGTGAGTCTATTATGGACCAGTACCCAATTGTTGGGTAGATACTCAATGCGAGTCTATGTTGGACCAGTGCCCAATTGCTGGATCAGAACCCACCTATTTGGGAGATACTCAATATGAGTGTATGTGGGACCAGTACCAGCGTGTTGGATCAGTACCCAATTGTTGGGGAGATACTGAATGTGAGTCTATGTTGGACCAGTACCCACGTGTTGTATTAGTACAAGATTGTTGTTGAGATACGCAATGTGAGTCTATGTTGGACCAGCACCCACGTGTTGGATCAGTACCCAGTTGATAGGGAGAAACTCAATGTGAGTCTATGTTGGACGAGAACTTATGTGTTGGATAAGTACCCAATTGATGGAAAGACACTCAATGTGAATCTATGTTGGACCAGTACCCACGTGTAGTATTAGTACCCAATTGTTGGTGAGATACTCAAGGTGAGTCTATTTTGGACCAGTACCCACGTCTTTGATCAGTACTGAATTGTTGGAAGATACTCAATGTGAATCTATGTTGGACCAGTACCGACGTGTTGGATCAGTACCCAGTTGATGGGGAGAAACTCATAGTGAGGCTACATTGGACCAGTACCCACGTCTTTGATCATTACTTAATTGTTGGGAAGATACTCAATGTGGGTCTGTGTTGGACCAGTAGCCCCGGTTTGGATCAGTACCCAATTGTTGGGGAGATACTCAATATTAGTCTATATTGGACCACTACCAAAGTGCTGGATCAGTGGTTCATTGATGGGGAGATACTCATTGTGAGTCTATATTTGTCCAGTGCTCACGTGCTAGACCAGTACCCAACTGTTGGGGAGATACTCAATGTGAGTCTATGTTGGACCATAACCCATTCGTTTGATCAGTACCCAATTGTTTGAAAGACACTCAATGTGAGTCTATGTTGGACCAGTACCCAATTGCTGGATCAGAACCCACTTATTGGGGAGTTACTCAATATGAGTGTAAGCTGGACCAGTACCAGCGTGTTGGATCAGTACCCAATTGTTGGGGAGATACTGAATGTGAGTCTATGTTGGACCAGTACCCACGTGTTGTATTAGTACAAGATTGTTAGTGAGATACTCAATGTGAGTCTATGTTGGACCAGCACCCACGTGTTGGATCAGTACCCAGTTGATGGGGAGAAACTCAATGTGAGTCTATGTTGGACCAGTACCCACGTGTTGTATTAGTACCAAATTGTTGGTGAGATACTCAAGGTGAGTCTATTTTGGACCAGTACCCACGTCTTTGATCAGTACTGAATTGTTGGTGAGATGCTCAATGTGAGTCTATGTTGGTCCAGTACCAGCGTGTTGGATCAGTACCCAATTGATGGGGAGATACACAATGTGAGTCAATGTTCGATCACTATCCACGAGTTAGATCGGTACCCAACTGTTACTGAGATACTTAATGTGAGTCTATGTTGGACCATAACCCATTCGTTTGATCAGTACCCAATTGTTTGAAAGACACTCAATGTGAGTCTATTATGGACCAGTACCCAACTGTTGGGTAGATACTCAATGTGAGTCTATGTTGGACCAGTACCCACTTGCTGGATCAGAACCCACTTATTGGGGAGATACTGAATGTGAGTCTATGTTGGACCAGTACCCACGTGTTGTATTAGTACAAGATTGTTGGTGAGATACTCAATGTGAGTCTATGTTGGACCAGCACCCACGTGTTGGATCAGTACCCAGTTGATGGGGAGATACACAATGTGAGTCAATGTTCGACCACTACCCACGAGTTAGATCGGTACCCAACTGTTGGTGAGATACTCAATGTGAGTCTATGTTGGACCATAACCCATTCGTTTGATCAGTACCCAATTGTTTGAAAGACACTCAGTGTGAGTCTATTATGGACCAGTACCCAATTGCTGGATCAGAACCCACCTATTGGGGAGATACTCAATATGAGTGTATGTTGGACCAGTACCAGCGTGTTGGATCAGTACCCAATTGTTGGGGAGATACGCAATGTGAGTCTATGTTGGACCAGCACCCACGTGTTGGATCAGTACCCAGTTGATAGGGAGAAACGCAATGTGAGTCTATGTTGGACGAGAACTTATGTGTTGGATAAGTACCCAATTGATGGAAAGACACTCAATGTGAGTCTATGTTGGACCAGTACCCACGTGTTGTATTAGTACCCAATTGTTGGTGAGATACTCAAGGTGAGTCTATTTTGGACCAGTACCCACGTCTTTGATCAGTACTGAATTGGCGGGAAGATACTCAATGTGAATCTATGTTGGACCAGTACCGACGTGTTGGATCAGTACCCGGTTGATGGGGAGAAACTCATAGTGAGGCTACATTGGAGCAGTACCCACGTCTTTGATCATTACTTAATTGTTGGGAAGATACTCAATGTGGGTCTGTGTTGGACCAGTAGCCCCGGTTTGGATCAGTACCCAATTGTTGGGGAGATACTCAATATGAGTCTATGTTGGACCTCTACCAAAGTGCTATATCAGTAGTTAATTGATGGGGAGATACTCATTGTGAGTCTATATTTGTCCAGTGTTCACGTGCTAGACCAGTACCCAACTGTTGGGGAGATACTCAATGTGAGTCTATGTTGGACCATAACCCATTCGTTTGATCAGTACCCAATTGTTTGAAAGACACTCAATGTGAGTCTATGTTGGACCAGTACCCACTTGCTGGATCAGAACCCACTTATTGGGGAGATACTCAATATGAGTGTATGTGGGACCAGTACCAGCGTGTTGGATCAGTACCCAATTGTTGGGGAGATACTGAATGTGAGTCTATGTTGGACCAGTACCCACGTGTTGTATTAGTACAAGATTGTTGGTGAGATACTCAATGTGAGTCTATGTTGGACCAGCACCCACGTGTTGGATCAGTACCCAGTTGATGGGGAGAAACTCAATGTGAGTCTATGTTGGACCCGTACCCACGTGTTGTATTAGTACCAAATTGTTGGTGAGATACTCAAGGTGAGTCTTTTTTGGACCAGTACCCACGTTTTTGATCAGTACTGAATTGTTGGGGAAATGCTCAATGTGAGTCTATGTTGGTCCAGTACCAGCGTGTTGGATCAGTACCCAACTGATGGGGAGATACACAATGTGAGTCAATGTTCGATCACTACCCACGAGTTAGATGGGTACCCAACTGTTGGTGAGATACTCAATGTGAGTCTATGTTGGACCATAACCCATTCGTTTGATCAGTACCCAATTGTTTGAAAGACACTCAATGTGAGTCTATTATGGACCAGTACCCAACTGTTGGGTAGATACTCAATGTGAGTCTATGTTGGACCAGTACCCACTTGCTGGATCAGAACCCACCTTTTGGGGAGTTACTCAATATGAGTGTATGTGGGACCAGTACCAGCGTGTTGGATCAGTACCCAATTGTTGGGGAGATACTGAATGTGAGTCTATGTTGGACCAGTACCCACGTGTTGTATTGGTACAAGATTGTTGGTGAGATACTCAATGTGAGTCTATGTTGGACCAGCACCCACGTGTTGGATCAGTACCCAGTTGATGGGGAGAAACTCAATGTGAGTCTATGTTGGACCAGTACCCACGTGTTTGATCAGTACCCAATTGTTTGAAAGACACTCAATGTGAGTCTATTATGGACCAGTACCCAACTGTTGGGTAGATATTCAATGTGAGTCTTTGTTAGACTAGAACCCACATGTTGTATCAGTACCAAAAATATTGGTGAGATACTCAATGTGAGTCTATGTTGGACCATAACCCACTTGCTGGATCAGTACCTAATTGTTGGGGAGATGTTCAATGTGAGTCTATGTTGGTCCAGTACCAGCGTTTTGGATCAGTACCCAATTGTTTGGGAGATACACAATGTGAGTCAATGTTCGACCACTACCCACGAGTTAGATCGGTACCCAACTGTTGGTGAGATACTCAATGTGAGTCTATGTTGGACCATAACCCATTCGTTTGATCAGTACCCAATTGTTTGAAAGACACTCAATGTGAGTCTATTATGGACCAGTACCCAATTGCTGGATCAGAACCCACCTATTGGGGAGATACTCAATATGAGTGTATGTGGGACCAGTACCAGCGTGTTGGATCAGTACCCAATTGTTGGGGAGATACTGAATGTGAGTCTATGTTGGACCAGTACCCACACGTTGTATTAGTACAAGATTGTTGTTGAGATACGCAATGTGAGTCTATGTTGGACCAGCACCCACGTGTTGGATCAGTACCCAGTTGATAGGGAGAAACGCAATGTGAGTCTATGTTGGACGAGAACTTATGTGTTGGATCAGTACCCAATTGATGGAAAGACACTCAATGTGAATCTATGTTGGACCAGTACCCACGTGTTGTATTAGTACCCAATTGTTGGTGAGATACTCAAGGTGAGTCTATTTTGGACCAGTACCCACGTCTTTGATCAGTACTGAATTGTTGGGAAGATACTCAATGTGAATCTATGTTGGACCAGTACCGACGTGTTGGATCAGTACCCAGTTGATGGGGAGAAACTCATAGTGAGGCTACATTGGACCAGTACCCACGTCTTTGATCATTACTTAATTGTTGGGAAGATACTCAATGTGGGTCTGTGTTGGACCAGTAGCCCCGGTTTGGATCAGTACCCAATTGTTGGGGAGATACTCAATATGAGTCTATATTGGACCACTACCAAAGTGCTGGGTCAGTAGTTAATTGATGGGGAGATACTCATTGTGAGTCTATATTTGTCCAGTGCTCACGTGCTAGACCAGTACCCAACTGTTGGGGAGATACTCAATGTGAGTCTATGTTGGACCATAACCCATTCGTTTGATCTGTACCTAATTGTTTGAAAGACACTCAATGTGAGTCTATGTTGGACCAGTACCCACTTGCTGGATCAGAACCCACGTATTGTTTGAAAGACACTCAATGTGGGTCTTTTTTGGACCAGTACGCAAGTGTTGGATCAGTACCCAATTGTTGGGTAGATACTCAATGCGAGTCTATGTTGGACCAGTACCCACTTGCTGGATCAGAACCCACCTATTGGGGAGATACTCAATATGAGTGTATGTTGGACCTGTACCAGCGTATTGGATCAGTACCCAATTGTTGGGGAGATACTGAATGTGAGTCTATGTTGGACCAGCACCCAGGTTTTGGATCAGTACCCAATTGTAGTGGAGATACTCAATGTGAATCTATGTTGGACCATAACCCACGTGTTGTATTAGTACCAGATTGTTGTTGAGATACTCAATGTGAGTCTATGTTGGACCAGTACCGACGTATTTGATCAGTACTTAGTTGTTGGGAAGATATTCAGTGTGAGTCTAAGTTGGTCCAGTACCAGCGTGTTGGATCAGTACCCATTTGTTGGGGATATACTCAATGTGAGTCTATGTTGGACCATAACCCACTTGCTGGATCAGTACCTAAGTGTTGGGGAGATGCTCAATGTGAGTCAATGTTGGTCCAGTACCAGCGTGTTGGAACAGTACCCATTTGTTGGGGAGATACTCAATGTGAGACTATGTTGGAGCAGTACCCACATGTTGGATCAGTACCCAATTGTTGGGGAGATATTCAATGTGAGTCTTTGTTGTACCAGTATCCACGTGTTGTATCAGTACCAAATTGTTGATGAGATGCTCAATGTGAGTCTAGGTTGGACCATAACCCACGTGTTTGATGAGTACTTAATTGTTGGGAAGATACTCAATGTGAGTCTATGTTGGAGCAGTACCCACATGTTGGATCGGTACCCAGTTGATTGGGAGAAACTCAATGTGAGTCCTTGTTGGACCAGTACCCATGTGTTTGATCAGTACCCAATTGTTTGGGAGATATTCAATGTGAGTCTATGTTGGTCCAGTACCAGCGTGTTGGATCAGTTCCCATTTGTTGGGGAGATACTCAATGTGAGAATATGTTGGAGCAGTACCCACATGTTGGATAAGTACCCAGTTGTTGGGAAGATACTCAGTGTGAGGCTATATTGATATCAACGAGTTAGATCAGTACCCAATTGTTTGGGAGATATTCAATGTGAGTCTATGTTGGACCAGTATCCACGTGTTGTATCAGTACCAAATTGTTGATGAGATACTCAATGTGAGTCTATGTTGGTCCAGTACCCACGCGTTTGATCAGTACTCAAGTGTTGGGAAGATACTCAATGTGAGTCTTTGTTGGAGCAGTACCCACGTTTTGGATCAATACCCAATTGTTGAGGAGATACTCAATGTGAGTCTATGTTGGACCTGTACCCAAGTCTTGGATCAGTATCTAATTGCTAGGGAGATGCACAATGTGAAGCTATGTTGGACGAAACGCACATGTTGGATGAGTACCTAATTGATGGGGAGCTATTCAATGTGAGTCTTTGTTGGAGCAGTACGCACATGTTGGATCAGTACCCAATTGTTGGGGAGATACTCAATGTGAGTCTATGTTGGGAGCAGTACCCACATGTTGGATCAGTACCCAATAGTTGGAGAGACACTCAATGTGAGTCTTTGTTGGACCAGTACCCACGTTTTGGATCAATACCCAATTGTTGGGGAGACACTCAATGTGAGCCTATGTTGGACCAGTACTCAAGTCTTGGATCAGTATCTAATTGCTAGGGAGATGCACAATGTGTAGCTATGTTGGACAAACGCACATGTTGGTTGAGTACCCAATTGCTGGGGAGCTACTCCATGTGAGTCTTTGTTGGAGCAGTACCCACATGTTGGATCAGTACGGAATTGTTGGGAAGATACTCAATGTGAGTCTATGTTGGGAGCAGTACCCACATGTTGGATCAGTACCCAATAGTTGGGGAGATACTCAATGTGAGTCTTTGTTGGAGCAGTACGCACATGTTGGATCAGTACCCAATTGGTAGGGAGATACTCAATGTGAGTCTTTGTTGGACCATTACCAACATGTTGGATCAGTACCTAATTGTTGGGGAGATACTCAATGTGAGTCTATGTTGGACCAGTACCCACATGTTCGATCAGTACCCAATTGTTGGGGAGATATTCAGCGAGAGTCGATGTTGGACCAGTACTCACCTGTTGGACACATTATCATGATATTGTGTTCGACCTTGGTGATGGGGAAATACTCAAGGTAAATCTATTATAAATCAGGTAAGGATACTCTAGGTGAGTCTATGTTGGACCTGTACCTAGGTGATGGGCAGAAAACCCATGTTGTACCAGGTCCCAAATGTTGGACACATTATCTTGAGTTAGTGTTAGACCATTACCCAGGTGATGGGGAGACACTCAAGGTGAGTGTTGGACCTGTACCTAGGTGATGGGCAGATAACCCATGTTGTACCAGTTCCCAAATGTTGGACACATTATCATGCATTAGTGTTAGACCATTACCCAGGTGATGGGGAGACACTCAAGGTGAGTCAGTGTTGGACCTGTGCCTAGGTGATGTGCAGATACTCACAGTAAGTCTTTGTTAAACCAGAACCAAGACGATCGCAGATACTTAAGGCGTGTGATCGGAAAGTACTCAAAAAAAGTCTGTGTAAGACAGATACCTAACATAAGTCTTGATAATCTTAGACATTTAATTAGTTTCAGGGGAAAATGGAGACATTAGCTGGCAGTGCTCATCAGTTCTTATAATGAGATATATATTGCTGCTGTAGCTATGATAATATTATATAACTATGATAACATAATAACGGTATAATATAACTCTTTGCAGGAGCTGATACAGAATGCTGAAGATGCTGGAGCCGAAGTTGTCAACATCATGTTTGATGGAAGGAATATTCGTCCTGAAATAGATCCCCAGGAATTGAAACAGAACACTTTTCTTAAATCTTTGCAGGTACATATGCTTATATCACATTGGCAGGCAATGTTCTCAGTTAGTGTTTAAATCGGGTTTGAGGTAGAAATGTGTAAATAGCAACAACCAGAATAAAATTGCTTATGTAAATATCTCTTCTTGCCAGTCTTGGTTTTACCATGTCAATTGTAATGTTGGATTTTAGTCTTTAACCATAACTAAATACAATGGGAGAAATGGTCTAATTAAGGGTTGTGTGTTCTTATTTATTTGTGTGTCCCGAGGACAACATGTTCAGTGTTACCAATAGGTGTAAATGACTTCATCAAACTTTCAAATAAATTGATCCATTCTTTGGCAGGGTCCTGCGTTGTGTGTCTTCAATGATGCTTTATTCAGGAAGAAGGATTGGGCAGGTATCAGAATGTTGCATACTAGCCTCAAGAATGAGTCACAGAATATAGGACAATTCGGACTTGGTTTCAAATCTGTATTCCATATTACAGGTTAGTACTAAACTTGCAAATCGCAAATGCACATTTCCAAAGCAGCCTGTTTATAATATTTCTATTCCCTAGTTTAGAAATTCCTTTCTAGGAGTTACAACCCAGAAACATATTCACATGAATAGAATTACAATACATAATGTGGTGAAAAGTGATGTCCCCCATTTGTAGAGATATTTCGAGAGTATTAACGTTCATTCCTTCAACATATTGAAGGTTAGATGGTCAATATGTCCACCAAGGATAAAGGACAATTCGACATCGTCATCATTTGTTGACCCCAAATAGTGCACTTGGTAGTAACACTCTTTCCGGACACAGTCAGCTGCTAGTGGGATCAATCCTCCATCATAAAGGCCATAGCCATGCATGATTAATACAAATGAATCATCCTTTTAAACATTTTGCTATATATTTCAGATTATCCATGTATCATCAGCGGTGACCACATCCTTTTCTTCAATCCAGAAGAAGTAGCACATAAAGTGTGTTTCGCCAAAAAGTTAAGGAATCTAACAGATAGAGTGAAAGATATTTTAAGTCAGGTCCTGAGTGGTACATTTGGGTTCTCAGACGAGTGTTTGACAGCTGGTTATGACGGAACTCTATTTTGGTTTCCTCTGAGGGTTCAAACATCACAACTTTCTGGAAATATATATACAGAAGAGAGTGTAATGGACCTATTTCAGGCGTTGAGATCGGAGGCGCCAGTTACACTACTTTTTCTCAATTCCATACACAAAGTTCAATTATTCCAGAAGCATGCAGCTACGGAAGAGGTGATTTTCTGTGTACAGCTTTCCAAAAGCTGTTTAGCATCTGTTAAACGTCAAAGGATGGATTTTGCCTCAAAAGTGAAACGCATTGACTGTGAATTGACATGCCCTTCCATTGAAAACAGACTTAATGTTGAGATAGAAACTGAAGATTTCATAAAGTCACAAAAATTAAGCCAGGAATGGGTAATTCTCAATGTGTTCAAAGCCAGAGATATGTCTGAAAGACTACAAAGACTCTGCAAGGAAATGTCACGGTGTCCGCGTGTGGGCCTGGCTGTTCCTCTTGGTAAGAAATGTGAAGGTCATGTGTTCTGTTTCCTCCCTCTTCCCATGGAGAGTCACAGTCCCACAGGTCTGCAGGTTCATGTAAATGGCTGCTTTGCCTTAAGTCAGAATCGAAGGCATATCAAATGGCCAACAGCAGATCAGCTACAGAATCAGTCTCATACAGACAAGGATATTGAGTGGAACAAGTGTCTTGTGAGTGAAGTGCTACCAGAGGTTTATTGTAATATTCTAAACGAGCTGATTCAGCATTCTCAACAGGAACAGAATCCAGATGACCTGATACAGCAGGTGTATTCCTTGGTTCCAAGTCAAGAAAATGTCAGTGTACATTGGAAACCAATGGTGGATGGAGTTTTAAGAGAACTGCAAAACATTCCAATCTTTTTCACAGAAAATGCTGGTGGATGTTGGATAACAGCCGAATGTGCCACTGTGCTTGATTCCAGCCTGGCTACTGATGTCAAAGCAGTTGTCAAGGATATTTATCTTTGGTGTAATCAAAACATTGTTGATTTGCCTGGATATGTTTTGGCATTGTTGGAAGAAATATTGAACACATCCTTAACAATGGTTTCTAGTGAACATGTCTGCTCACTTCTGACATCAAATGACTGTTACATAAGATGTCTATCTCCGCCCAAAAAGAGGATTTTGCTGAAGTATTTATTATCCGGTGGATGTGTAGCCTTCTTACGTGGATTACACCTTTTGCCTACAATGGATGGATGTTTCACAGAAATTGGAAAGGGACATGTATACATTTGGACGGATGTTATTGATTCAGAGGTTTTGTTTCCTGGCCTTGAATCCATCCTAGTGGACACTGTGGCATCACCTGAACTTGGCCAAGTCTTACAAAGTGAACAGAATCGAGGTAGATAATGCAAATATTCTAATGTTAAATCAAAACTTATTAAAGAGAATCATAGAAAAACTCAGATGACAGCACCATATGAACAATAATAATGTATCATAATCGGTGCATGAACAGAGAATATTCAGGCAAGCCTCTGAATGATGTTATACAAATTTCACATTACCCTCGGGGCAGTTCAATGTTCATGACCAAGTTCAAACTACTTATAACACACAGAGAGAACGTTTTAATGCCATACATGACATCTATAAAATTGTGTCGGCCTGAAATAAATACAAACTCAAGGCCTTTATGAACTAAACAATTCTGAACCGATCAGTGTTTGAATTATCACAACTAAACATAACAGATTCAGAATCAACTTTTGACTTTGCACAATTGTTCAATGTGTTTGCTAGATTCGAATTAGTTTGAATTTCAGTGAAATACTTTTTCATGTGCCCATTTGGTAATATTGGAGTATTTAATTGCATTTCATATTGATTTCCAGATCTTCTCAAGGTGGGCCTGATAACCAGTGACGTATTTCCAAGTCTTCTGCAGAGATGTGTTGCACAACATTTCGGTGAAAACAACCCCAAATATCTACATCTACCTGTTGATGACACTTGGTTGAGGACAATGTGGACTTACATCGACAAGAGCTATTCCTGTGATCAGCTTGGTGGTATGTTTGGGTCACTGCCTCTTATTCCAGAATTACAAGAGCAAGGAAAAACACGTCTACATGAACTACAAAAGCCACTTATTGTTGAGATGGTAGATGGCGTGAGTTCACTCCCTAAGCACATGGCTGATTGTCTGAGGAGGCTTGGTGTTGTAGTGTTAAAAAGCATTTCAGACATTACACCCAAGAATATTCTTGGAGTGATAATACAGTACCCAACCCATAGTGGTGTCATGAAAGTACTAGATGCTGTGTCAGAGAATGACAATATACAGACAAAGATCAATCAATTCAACACAGAGGCAACACATGAGGAAAGAAACAGCTTAACTTGTTTTTTGGGAGAAAGTACAACAGACTTCACAAAGTCAAAGGGTATTTTAAGGAGTCTTCAAATGTTCATGGCAACTGATGGGTCGTCAAAGTGTTTAGAAGATGTGGGCATTCTGGCACCTGTTTTGGAACCCCCATTTCCAATCCCTTACTCTGAGGTCTATCTAGTGTCTACCCCCAAAGCTGTAAGGTCGCTAGCTGTGTCTCTAGGGGCATCGCAAATAAAACTGGATGCAGCAGTCATACTCACTTTACAAAGCATCATTGAAGGAAATCCCATTGGAATGGCTGATAGGGATCTTCTTATGCTCATGGAGTTCTTGGTATTGTCTTGCCCTTATCTGCTTGAAAATGATGAAGTTGCAAACCTAGCATGTGGAGTGAAATTTCTTTCATCTGAGAAAGGATCAACAACGTTCCAAGCATGCCAGCTGTTTGACCCTGCATCATCTCTTTTGACACAGCTATTCATAGGTGAGGACAAATTCCCCCACTCAAGACATGTCAGAACCAGGCAGCTGAAGGAAGGTCTGACGCTGTTGGGGTTACGAAGGGAAGAAGAGGTGACAGCTGCAGAACTTGTAACAACAGCAAACATTATACAAAGTTTGAATGCTTCCAGTAAAGAGGACGCATTGTTGAAAGCAAGGGGTCTTGTTTTGTTTCTCACTCATCATGAAAAGAACTTTGACCCAGATTCTCTAACTAACATACAGGGTCTTCAGTGCATCCCATGTATTTCACAGAAGCCAGATTTCTATCCAGGTCGACTTCAGTTTCCGGGAGAAATGACAATGCTTGGAACATCAAACATTGTTTGTAGTTCTAAATACCTGCACGTAGTCGGATCTACCATGAGTGTAGCTGAAGAAATGCCAGAACCATTGGAAGTATTATTTGGGTTGGATGTTCCTCCTCCAGTTACCTCTGTCATTAAACATTTACGGAATCTCTCAGCATCATACTATAGTCAGGCACACCACCTGTACATGACCCTGCTGAACAATGTCTACAAGCATTTGTCATCAGTGAGCTTGTCCAAGGAACACATCCAACTGCTTAGTGAATTCCCCTCTGTATGGGTAGGAATAGATGAAAGGTTTCAGCATCCGTCATCTGTATTCATAGATCAGATGACTAAAGACATGGATTTAAAACCTTACCTATTTGCTCTTCCATCTGTATTTCATCATTGGGGCAGTTTGATGTTGACACTTGGGTGTCACCAGGAACTTGCACCTCAGTTACTTGCAGGGGTGCTTGAAACAATCAAATCGAAACATGACACATACAGAGAAGGGAGTGCTTTTAGAAAAGACAATTCCTCCAGACAATCAGAAGTTCAGAAAGATTCACAACTTGTTCTACAAATTGTCAACAGGTTGTCAGAAGAACAAGAGAAGCCCGCAACTATTTTTCTTCCAATCCAACAAGGGGACAACTCGTGTCTGACTCTATTGCATGTTGAAGAATGTACATACAGTGACTGGCTGAATGAGGAGACAGAGTCAGAGGATGAAGGGGCTGGTGTTCACTTTCTTCATAAATCTATTTCCAAAAATACTGCACAAATGCTTGGAGTAAATATCTTGGATGATAGAGATTATGATTATCATCAGTCAGAATCATTAACTAGACGACTGAACTCTTTACTTCATGCATATGTTGATGGGTTGTCCATTCCAAAAGAAATGATTCAAAACGCAGATGATGCTGGTGCCACTGAAGTATGTTTTCTGTATGATGAGCGACAAAATTGGGATGCAAGATCGTCTCTGATCAAAAGTGAAATGGCTTAATAATAAGGGCCTGCACTCTGGTCTTTTAACAATGCTACCTTTAAGGACACAGACTTTAAGAACTTGATAAAGTTAGGTGGAGCCACAAAACATGCAGATACTTCCACGATAGGAAAATTTGGGTTAGGGTTTACCTCTGTCTACAATCTGACAGATGTTCCAAGTATCATCAGTGGAAATACAATGGTTATTCTTGACCCAAGTGGCTCTTACTTGGAAAAACCAGGATTGAAAGCAAATCTGAAAAGTGCTAGAAACAAAGCTACAATGAGGAATCAATTTAAACCATTCGAGGGTGTGTTTGGTTGTGACTTCAATAGAGAGGTAATCTGCAATGGCACTTTATTCCGATTTCCACTTAGGACAGAAGAGCAGGCACGTAAAAGTGACATTAGTAATACTTGTTACACGAGGACAGAGGTAGAGTCTCTCTTCAAAGAGTTTGTTGATGCCTGTGGAAACCTCCTTCTGTTCACACAGAATGTGAAATCTTTGAAGTTTTTGTTTGTGCCCTCTGAAGGAGATCCTCGAGTACCACAGCTGTTGGTAGACGTAGTAAAGCATGTTAAAATACCACCTGCTATCCTACCACAAGGTGACAAACTAAAAAGTGAAAACATTTTGGTTTATGCGTCAAACAAATGGCAAAGACTAGCACAGCAAAACGAGAGCTTATCAGTAGCTCAAAGGGCTGACATTGAGATAGATCTTTCCAACAACATAAAAGAGTTGAACCTGGTACACAGTGGGGGGCGAGCAAAGGTGGAGTGGGTTATTGTATGGAACACAGGAGGAAAGGAGTCCTACACTTTTGCATTATCTGGAGTACTGAAAGATTTGCTCCCCCTGGCTGCAGTTGCCATACCGATGACAAAACTGAGCATGTGTCCCTTTGGGTTCTACAGAAAGGGACATTTCTTCACTTTCCTTCCACTACCAATAGAAAATTCATTTCCATTTCATATCAATGCAACATTTGCACTCAATGAAAACAGAAGAGAGCTACTTAAAAGGATGGAGGATGACAAGACCATACATGGAGTTGTATGGAATGACATCTTACTTCGTGATGTTGTGCCCAGAGCATTCATTGCTGCATTGAAATACATAGACTTGAACTCAGTATCAACAGCAGAGTATTACCAGCTGTGGCCCACCAGTAGAGACTGTTTTGGGTCGAGTTTCTACAAAATGATTGTTGATGAGAAACATGAAGTCTTTGTTGAAGAAAGTACAAAACAAAGATTGCCTCTCAATACCATCTGGTATCTGGATACATCCATAAGAAACCAACCAAACATAGGAGACATTGCTTTGAAAGCTTTGGTAAACTTTTGGAAACATAAAAGTGAAGTTGTTGTAGACATTCCAAACAATGTCATTGCGTGTCTCATCAAGGAGAGAGGTGCCAAGAATCGCTGTGTGGCAAGTCAAACATTCTACTGTGATGTGTTTTTCCCAAATATTGAGGATGAATATTTGTTACCAAGAGACAGGGACTCTCTGACCATCTCTGCTATAAAGTGCAATGACATTGCAACCAATCAGCAAGTGAAGGCTACGAAATGCATCCCAACATCTAATAAGGGCACGTTAAGACGACCTCAGGATTGCATTTGTCCATCTGGAGCATGTGCTAGCCTGTTCTCAGAAGAAGATGACATGTTCCCAGACAAACGTTTTAGGAAGGGGACAGTTCTTGGTGGTCTTTGTAGAGCTGGAATGATAGAAGATAATTTGCCCTGGAATGTATATGTAGAAAGGGCGAGTACAGTGTCTGAATTGTACTTTACAGATTATCAAAAGGCAACTCAAAGGTGTCATAATCTATTAGAGTATCTGGGAGGCGACACAACGTGCCCACCAGTTATTCTTCAAAAACTTTTAAAAATCAGGTTTTTGCCAGTGCTTCAACGTCCCAAGACATGGAAGTTCGTTTGGAAGGCTGATGAAGCAGACTCTGGTCTGTCAGCCCCAAATGAAATGTTCAGAGAGGACACAGTGAATTTGGTTGGATGTACTCATCTGATTTTGGATGAATCTGAACTGGATTTCGTCAAAAAGAACAAGATAATCCCTGCTGCTCTTCAGTTGCTACAAGTGAAGAACAGTTGTGAAGTTACCCTTGAAAGTGTTACAGCGCAACTCCTTTCTGTTTCGGAGTCAATACAAGAAGGTCTAAGACCACCCGATTGGCAACTGTGCAAAATATGTAGAGACATTTACAGTCACATGAACGAACTATATGAAAATAGTTCCATCAATGGGAAGGAGGAGTTCAAAAGATATGTGGAGGAACACTTGCATGGAAAACAGACAATCTTGGTGGGGAACAAACTGGTGAAACCTGAACAGGTAGTCCTCCACAGGCAAAGTAGTGTGGAGCCAGGCATGTATACACTGGAGCACACGTTCGAGGAGTTTCTGCCACTGTTTGAACTATTTGGCATGAATACAAGAATTCAGCATAATTGTTTGCCACCCAAACGCCCTTCGTCTTTGCTACCGAAATGCCCCTGGAAAAGAATAGGAATGTTAATACTGGCAGGGATTGTGGGTCTTGTGTTGCCATTTTGTACAAAGCAGTATGAAATATGCACATCACATGCAAAGGAATACACATAGGTTTAGATATATATGTACAAGATCCTCTGCCATCAATGTACGTGATCAGGAACACAGTAACGGTGCTGCAAATAACGTTTAATAGAAATCTTTCATGGGATATGTTAACATATCATCCCTGTGGTGTGTGTCATGGACGTATAAGAAACGGTGTTTCATGTTGATTAATGTTGATCCATGCTGAAGCCATACTTGTTTGCCAAGTGGCAGGCTACTACTTCCAACTGTAACAACCTTCCATCAACGGCCTGCAAACTCCCTGGGAGTACAGATGACAACCATGCAACCACAGGCCAGTGTATGATGTGTTTAACTATGATGTCTTTAGAGACCCCTCTGCTCCCTGGCTTTATTTCCGTAACTGCTCGGCAAAGTCCGGCGGTCATCGTTGTATGGTGTCATTACATTCTGTGTTAAGGGATTAGTGGCCCAACTATTTCATTCTCTTGTGATCTAATGGCACTCTCAAATCATGTATTCATGTATTGAAAATGTTTTTGTAACTATGATGTTCAAACATTAGGGGTATTTATATGTACTCTCAGATATTTCTCATGTATTTATGTAATTTTTGCCTTATCAATAATTGTATATAGCTTGTTGTAAATCTGTAATGATATTGTTGGAAAGCTTATATTCAGCGCTTTATTTTGATATTTACATTTCAATATGGATATAGTAGTTGGTTTGCTTTTCGTGTTTTCAACATGTTTAGAAACACAGTTTGGCTAAGTGCCCCAGTCTGTGGTTTTCCTCGGTTGCGCAGCATATTCATACTTCTGTCGGGTTCTTGTGTCTTTACCCACCAGGATAAAGACACAGAACTTGTTCTGATTTTTCTGGTTGTACTGAACTAAGAACTTAGAAGCTAGAGTTTCCAATGCTCCATTTTGCTAGTAATCCATGGATAACCAACCTTCCCGTGATTGTCTAGCTATTTTGGAATTTTAGTATTACCTCGTTCAGTCAAAGTGATCAGTTGATTAGACTAGCTTGATTTTCAGACGTACTCGTCAATGTTATAGTTATAGGAGGCTTTAAGCAAAACTGTTCACTTCAAGGTCGACAGATATCGTTAACAACGTTTGCTTTTGTCAGACAGTTTATACTTTCCAAAGAAATTATTTCAATACAATTATCAAGCTTCTGGCTTAAATCAGGCATTTTGTTTAAAACTTCGTGTCATGGCAGATAGTTATAGTAATACCACTGATGGGTATACTGACATCATTTTTTGTCCTCGTAGGCCCTTTTCAACCATGGATCCTACTGTTTACAACCTCTGGATGATAGTCAACCTCCCACAATACAATACTTGTCGATCTCCCTGATTACTTTGCTATCTCATCTGCTAGAGATACATATTGTTATATGTGAGCATTATGTATATTGACCATGTATTGTAACCAAAGAGGTTATTGAGGATATAGTATAGGTGGACCCAAGGTTGACCTGTGATTGATTAGCTTTGCCACTGTGAAGGATTGGTACGCTCGCCACATTGAGTAGCAAGGTATGGTGTATTGTTTTAGAGGCTTGTAGACATGTTACTGAGCTAGCAGGGGCCAGAATATGTATAGCTACCTCAAGGCATGAGAGAGAGTTTTCCATCAATGGGAAGGAGGAGTTCAAAAGATATGTGGAGGAACACTTGCATGGAAAACAGACAATCTTGGTGGGGAACAAACTGGTGAAACCTGAACAGGTAGTCCTCCACAGGCAAAGTAGTGGGGAGCCAGGCATGTATACACTGGAGCACACGTTCGAGGAGTTTCTGCCGCTGTTTGAACTATTTGGCATGAATACAAGAATTCATGGTAAACGCACCTTGATTATAATAGGAATACTGGCAGGGATTGTGCATCCTGTGGTGGCATTTTGTACAAAGTAGTATGAAATATGCAGGTAACGTGCAAAGGAATACACATACGTTTAGATATATATGTACAAGATCCTCTGCCATCAACGTCCGTGATCAGGAACATAGTAACGCTGCTGCAAATAATGTTTAATAGAAATCTTTCATGGGATATGTTAACATATCATCCCTGTGGTGTGTGTCATGGACGTATAAGAAACGGTGTTTCATGTTGATTAATGTTGATCCATGCTGAAGCCATACTTGTTTGCCAAGTGGCAGGTTACTACTTCCAACTATAACAACCTTCCATCAACGGCCTGCAAACTCCCTGGGAGTACAGATGACAACCATGCAACCACAGGCCAGTGTATGATGTGTTTAACTATGATGTCTTTAGAGACCCCTCTGCTCCCTGGCTTTAATTCCGTAACTGCTCGGCAAAGTCCGGCGGTCATCGTTGTATGGTGTCATTACATTCTGTGTTAAGGGATTAGTGGCCCAACTATTTCATTCTCTTGTGATCTAATGGCACTCTCAAATCATGTATTCATGTATTGAAAATGTTTTTGTAACTATGATGTTCAAACATTAGGGGTATTTATATGTACTCTCAGATATTTCTCATGTATTTATGTAATTTTTGCCTCATCAATAATTGTATATAGCTTGTTGTAAATCTGTAATGATATTGTTGGATGGCTTATATTCAGCACTTTATTTTGATACTTTCATTTCAATATGGATGTAGTAGTTGGTTTGCTTTTCGTGTTTTCAACATGTTTAGAAACACAGAATGGCTAAGTACCCCAGTCTGTGGTTTTCCTCGGTTGCGCAGCATATTCATACTTCTGTCGGGTTCTTGTGTCTTTACCCACCAGGATAAAGACACAGAACTTGTTCTGATTTTTTTCTGGTTGTACTGAACTAAGAACTTAGAAGCTAGAGTTTCGAAAGCTCAATTTTTCTAGTAATCCATGGATAATCAACATTGCCGTGATTGTCTAGCTATTTTGGAATTTTAGTATTACCTCATTCAGTCAAAGTGATCAGTTGATCATACTAGCTTGATTTTCAGACGTACTCGACAATGTTATAGTTATAGGAGGCTATAAGCAAAATTGTTCACTTAAAGGTCGACAGATATCGTTAACATCGTTTGCTTTTGTCAGACAGTTTATACTTTCCAAAGAAATTATTTCGATACAATTATCAAGCTTCTGGCTTAAATCAGGCATTTTGTTTAAAACTTTTTGTCATGGCAGATAGTTATAGTAATACCACTGATGGGTATACTGACATCATTTTTTGTCCTTTTCAACCATGGATCCTACTGTTTACAACCTCTGGATGATTGTCAACCTCCCACAATACAATACTCGTCTATCTCCATGATTACTTTGCTATCTCATCTGCTAGAAATACATATTGTTTTATGTGAGCATTATGTATATTGACCATGTATTGTAACCAAAGAGGTTATTGGGGATATAGTATAGGTGGACCAAAGGTGGACCTGTGATTGATTAGCTTTGCCACTGTGAAGGATTGGTACGCTCGCCACATTGAGTAGCAAGGTATGGTGTATTGTTTTAGAGGCTTGTAGACATGTTACTGAGCTAGCAGGGGCCAGATTGTGTATAGCTACCTCAAGGCATGAGAGAGAGTTTTGTTTTTGCGAGCTGAGACGGGTCCAAGATGTTCACACTTACTAGGTCTCTGTATTGACCATGTCGGTCTGTGACATTCCTGCCAGTGAATCCTGTGATGTATTCGACCATGTCGGTCATTTGTGAGAGACAGGAAAGTGGATCACTGTTAGTCGACACAGACTGAGTCTGTGCACAATCTGTCGTTGGCTAATGGTAACTGATCAGAATATGTTTGTTACCAGGATCCGGATTGTGTCCGATTGGTAGAGTTTCTGTATCACGATGAGTTTTCACCTATTTTGCTTTGCAATATATATGTTAGTTTGCCAGATTGTAATCGAAATTGTGTTAATATTGAATAATTGTAGGTTTTGGTAATAATAAAATATTCTTAATAGTGAAACTCAGTTGGGTCCTTCCTTTTATTACTTGAGACGTCACTCGTAAAAATATTTTCCCCAAAGTGAAACGCAATTTAGTCGTTGCCTTGGTGTTTGTTTAAAACATTATCCTACGTGAACGGCACAAACTTCAGTCAGTAACTCCTCAGGTATTTCGTCCTTGTTTCTTAGCAACGTCCACACTACACATGAAATGTGCAAGTTCAGATATCGACTGACTCAAAAAAAACCATTTGTGATGGAAGTAGACCATGGAACAGTACTTATGTCCAACGTAACTTCAATCCTTTATACTCACAGTCAACAGTTCCCCAAGACTGATGCTTGTGTTACATGTATAGTACACTTATCTTGTAGCAATGGGCTCATGGCTGACCATTTTAATATCCCCTCTCGAATTAATCATTGCAAAGAACTTACACCCATCACGAAATTATATCCAATCAATTTGTCTGTGTTGCGGCACTTTTTTGAAGCAGAAAAGTTAGCAGCTTTTACTGCTGAAACATTTTCCCAGAAAGAACACTGTTACGTGCCGATTCCCAAATTTAAACAATATGGTAACCCAGACATCTGTAGTAAAAGAGCATAGTGTCAAACCAACAAATGGTTTACAATCAACAAATGTATTACAAAATTCACTAAGTTTACAAATAAACACAAATTACTGCACAGCAATTATAATGGCAGTAAACAATAGTGTAGTAGTACAGTATTCAATGACAATAAATAATATCATGGTAGTGGTCAGTATCAAATACACAAATACAGTGGTGATAGCAAAAGTCAGTGATAATAATATATATTCACCTAGCGGCGACAGTGGTCAAGCTTCCGAGATGGGCTAGGCAGGGAATCAGGGATGATGAGCGATCCTCACACGCAAGCGGATTCCAAAGCCATGAAAATGAGTTCCGTAAACACGCTATTGCCCCCCAACATACAACCTACCTAAGTTCAAGATGTTTCTATAACATATACTGAACAACAAAAGGTGAAGTGACGTTGAATAAGATCTAATGCAAAGTTATCTTTTTTACCAAATCTGAAACAATTTCGGTTTGCAACAGAAAAAAGACTCTTGTAAGTGTTCAAAATGTTTAATTTGCCATACTGACTTCAGAAAATGCGTGATTTCATAAAGAACATGAACATGCCAAATTGTCAATTTACAAATGAATAGCGTGTGTGTCCACCTCTGGTTGCGATGCAAGCAATACATCTTCGTGGAATGGACCAGGCGTCCCCCAAAGTCCTGTGATATCTGTCCATATCTGCTGGAGCATGTTTTAAATTTCCTGGAGTGTCTGTGGAACACGTGGTTGACGTCGAAGGTGCCGATCCATCTCACCCCACGTGTGCTAGATTAGTGAGAGATCTGGGGAGCGAGCCAGCCAGGGGATGACATTCACATTGTTTTGTTGAAGAGAATCCTGAACAAGTCGAGCAATATGAGGCCGCCCCCGAACCGATCTTCTTCCATGACACAATGATTGACATAACGTTCACCTCGGTACACTCGAATCCGTCCATCACTGTGGCTGAGGTGAACCTCTCCGTAAGCCTGGGTAAGCCCATCATCCCTCTGCTGATGGAGAAACTATCATGGCCACCACAAGGCTCAATGGGGCCAATCTTCAGTGAGTATCTGTTCATTCGAAACTTCACCCAGCCTGGGGAGGAGACTGGTGACGTCAGGTACTAGTCAGCAGCCAAGTTCCAGGAACTCCTGATGCAGGTCAACTACAACAACGTCAAGCCGGAGGAACAGAAGGTTGAAAAATATGCAATTTCCAAGTGTAGAGAAATCATGAGTAATATGCCACTTGCCAAGAAATGGTGATGCCAGTAGGGCAGGTCATGTTTATGATAATAGGGTACGGGGCGGTCGGGTAGCCTAGTGATTAAAGCGTTCGCTCGTCACGCCGAAGACCCGGGTTCGATTCCCGACATGGGTACAATGTGTGAAGCCCATTTCTGGTGTCCCCCGCCGTGATAGTGCTGGAATATTGCTAAAAGCGGCATGAAACCATATTCACTCACTCTTTAGCCCCAACTGCAGCAGCATCGATAATTATGACAACCACATCCACAGTGGTGTCCACCAACTACTCCATCCCAACCCAGTACATCAAACACGTATTCTATTTTGTAATTGCATTTTCTTACGAGTGTATGAAAGCAAACTGTGGTATGTTTAACGATGTGATTTGTCTGTTATTTCTATTTTTCAGTGATGTGTAACTGTTTACAAAATGGTTATGAAACACCGGTGATCATCATAGCACCGTAAAATCACATATAAGGATATTTTCCAATAATGTTGGTGTGCTGAACTGGATTTATTTCCTATAATAAAAACAAAGATGAAAGAGGGTTGGATTTAACGCCGCTTGGATATGACATCGTGTCGGTTTATTGTTGCAAGAAAGCCCAACAAGTGAGGACAGGCCAAGGATCACACGAAGGGTATGCGATCTGAATATATATACTCACACGCAAAAGAAACACAAGTGGTTTTAAGCAAATAGGTAACAAACACGGAACCATAAATTGATACGAGTTTTAGCATGTAGTGAAGCCTGATGGTATTATCAATATTTTTTATTGCATTTTGGAAGCCCAACGCAACATAAAAAACGAATCGCCAAAACGCACTCATTTCTCGCGAAATCGAAAATGCACGAACTTTCTCGAACTGTAGTGGGTATAAACTGTGGCCGATTCTTGGACCTACCACTCCTTGGTCAACAATGCCACGCCTTACTCAAATTCAGAGAAACCAGGCGATCGGACGTTTGGAAGCTGGACAGTCTGTCCAAGATGTTGCCCGTCATTTCAAGGTTAACAGAACCACAATTTACCGTCTCCTGCATCGATACAATGCTACACAGACCACAGATGACCTTCCTCGGAGCGGTCGTGCTAGGATCACCACACCTCGACAAGATCGGCAGATTACCCGTCAACACCAGCAACATCCTAACTGCAAGTGAAAGTGCTCGACAGACCATAGGAACACATAATCGACACATTAGCCGAGACACTGTGATCCGACGTCTCCGTTCCAACAACCTCAGACGTCGCCGACCAGCACGTCGTCCTGCTCTCCAACCACGGCATCGACAAGCACGACTTCAGTGGGCACAGGGTCATCACACTTGGCGTCATCGTGAGTGAGTGAGTGAGTGAGTGAGTGAGTTGATATTTAACGTCACATCGGCAATATTTCAGCCATATCGTGACGAGAATTAATACATTAATAACATATAAGTATGTATACTTTATAAAAACCTGTCATCGAAGGACAGTACAATAACTAGAATATCACAGAGTGTATTAAAACTAGTTGAGGAACATATAAAAGCAGAAAGAATGAGTTAACAACACAATATAAAAATGGGCTAGAGATCATCAGTAACTAAAGGGAGATCACCATACCAGGGACCATGGGGACTTACAATGCCTTTGCTTCCTGCATGGGCCCTGGCTGGATTTATATCATCCCTTCAGTCACTGGCGATAGTTTACCAGTTAAGCCTTAGATTAAAATGACAAAAATACTACGTTTTAAAATTCTGGTATGCATAACAATACATTGAATGATGTGGGACTGACATACCCTCTTAGGGGGACAATAATTTTACGCTACTTCAACCCCCCTCGAGGGCACAGCCACTTACAATCTAAGTTATTTATTAGCACTACCAATATATAGAAAATATTTTTTGTACATCAAAATTTATGAATCAGTTCAATTTCCTTTAAAAAACACAATACTAAAATATAGCTGCAAGCAGCGATGTCGGGCTCCCGCTGGTTAGGAATTGTAGAAGCGGATCCTGTTCTATTCATAGAAGTACTTTTGCAAAATTGTACTTTGGTTATACAGAGTACTAAAAATCATTGAAACTGAGTTCTTAATTAAACTAATTTATTACCATTAAGGCATTTTCTCTTGTTGTTATATAAAAGCATTCGGATATGCGGAAGGATATGTGCTATACTGTGTACGAGTATAAGCTGATCTGGATTATCAATAGGAAATTTCACCGGTCCGTTTTGACCAAGAAAAGAATTCCCATTTTGTCCCTGGGTCTGTTCAGGATGGAAGATACAAGCATGCAGAGGTGTTGGTGACTTGTTATTGTAATATTCAGGAAATGGATCTTGTAATTTGACCCGTGCTCAGGGATGAGATGGCTTAGACCATTATCTAACAGTAACAACACATGTCGGTCACCTCTTGTCATGTCCTTGTTGAAGCAATTCAACCAATCAGCTAAGAAAACAACAAGTCTTCCAAGCGTTTGTGATCAAAGTTTAAAAGAAGATTAGCTGTAAACACAATGGAGATGAGAAAGGGACTGGTTTCTAAACCATAATGATTTGGGTAAATAATACTCCTTAAAGTTGGCATTATATCTGGGATCTTTCAGGAAAAAATGGAATTATCAAAAATGAACAGGTTCGTATTATTAAAAGCTAATTTGATAGTGCGGAAATCCGTTCCAAGGAAAATAAGGCATTTTATAAGAAGAATACCAAACATGTTGTACAACGATCCTTTTAGACAGGGAGCAACTGAATGGATCTAGTGTACAAGTACGGGAAACTGTGCACTTTCCACTGGCAGAATGTATTACAAACAGCGTGAAGAGAATCTATACAGAAACAGACTAGAAGTCGCTACTATTGAAACGAAGTGAACATATAAATGGTCTGTTATTATTTGAAATTGTGGTAATACAATTAAGACAAGTACCAGTAAATTAAACGGAGAGTTCAGCGATATTAAACTTTCAATCACAAACGTACAAAATGCGTGCTTTCTGCTGGCAGAGACTACTGAAAACAGCGTGAAGAAAATCCATAATGAAACAGACTATAGAAATCGCTGCTATCGAAACATGAAGTTAACATATAACCCGTCGGTTACTGTACTTGGAAGTTGCGGTAATACAATTATGACAAGTACCAGTAAATTAAACGGAGAGTTCAGCGATATTAAATCACAAACGTACAAAATGCGTGCTTTCTGCTAGCAGAGACTACTGAAAACAGCGTGAAGAAAATCCATAATGAAACAGACTATAGAAATCGCTATCGTCGAAACATGAAGTGAACCTGTCTGTTGTAGTAAGAAAATTATGACAAGTACGTTTAAAAGATAGTACATTAATCGGAGAGTTCAGCGATATCAAACTTTCAATCACAAACCTACCGTAAATCCCACAGTCTGAACAGCATTTATGAAGGAGGCAACACTTCGGGCGGGATGTAGGTCATGTTTTGACTGAAGCACCCCACACGCGGCTCTCGGACGACCCCGCTATAGCTGTCTCACCATACCATTCCCGTGCACGTGGATCACGTTCCAATATGCAACCGACCGACCGACCGACCGACCCAGCCGCATGGGACTGAGGTACGCTGGCACGCTGTGAGGCCAATACACATGTATGCGCAGTTCTTTGCTTAAGTCTGTTGACAATGTGTATTGTGAATTCGCGCCAATTGATGCAGATATGAGCTTTCACATAACAAATCACACAATGTCGTTATTTACTCCAAGCTACACTGTTTTCTATGCAGAACCGTTGAACAAACGAGCGCAAACGTAAATCTATTTCTATAGTCCGTTTCTGCTTGCGTTATCCATCAGCTGTATAAACACTGTACCTCATTGACCCTGGTAACTGATTTCTGTAGTCCACAGCCGAAAACTATACACAAAGCTCACGTACTGCAAACTGTAGTTTGTTATATAAATAAACCTATACCGACAATAGTGTAGCGTATAGCGCCAAGAGAACGGAATCGTATGCACGAGTATTGCTGTCGATTGAAGTGCAGTGAACGGGACTTATTTGTCATTCTATGGCTGCTTCTTTCAGTGTCTTTTACTTTAAAAAATGTTTGAAGAGTTCGTAAAGCACCCATGTCATCCCCACTAAATGACATTTCCAGAACATGTGAAATAAGAGTTTGATGTATGTAGGATTTGTGATTTGTGACTGCATTTTAATATCGAATTGCACATGTAAATACTAAAGATTGCCTAGTCTGCCAGTTATAGAATGATCTGGTTAGGAGCAAGATGCTGAAAGATGTTGTTATACATAAATTATGCATCATTTCTCGTCCCGTCGTCTTATTTCCTATGTCGCTACAATTGGTCGTGATAACAGACATCCCCACTCAATATACATATACAAAATCTGGTCGAAATCGGACGAGTACTTTCGGAGTTACGGGTATTTAGAGTTCAGCTACGGGTATTTAGAGTTGTGCTATTTGGCAAGTTGATGGACCTGGGCCAAAGAGTGCCGTTTTCAAAAGGCTGTAGCTCCGTTGTCCATTGAGCTACAGATAAACGGTTTGGTGTTCTGGAATCGTCAGGACAAGGGCTATCAGGTCAACATATCACATACATATATTTTCTTTGAAGTTGTTAGTATGGTACTTGGAGCCAAAGTGTGGAGAGTTTGGAAGCTTTTGAGCTGGTAGTTTGAGCTGAGGAGATTTTGGGAGTCAAGTACTGAGATATCTGGTAAAAAACAGTGCCAAAACACTTAATCCAATATGGAGGCCAAACGAAGCAATTTGGCTACATTGGATGTGTAGAGATTTTGTTGGGCTTCTGATTCTGGATCTGTTCAGGAATTTTGGAAGTCTTTGGAGCTTTCGTGGCGGAGTTATGAGCTGTTGAAATTGGGATTTTTAGAGTTGTTTTGAGTTATCTGCCCTTAGTCTTGGAGTCTAGAGTCTTGAGATTTTTGTGGTATCTGCTTCAGGACCTGAGCTATCTTTGTGGAAATTTTGAAGAGATTCTGAGCAGTAGTTTTGGAGGTAGGATTGGAACAAAAAACGCCGGAATAATAATAATAATAATAATAATAATAATAATAAAGAATAATAATAATAATAATAATAAATCGAACAATTACAATAGGGCTCTTGCCTTGTAGGCAGGGAGCCCTAATAATAATAAATCGAACAATTACAATAGGGCTCTTGCCAGGATGGCAGGGAGCCCTAATAAGAAATCGTTATTTTTGCGATTTTGGCACTTTTGACCCCGGGATCGGGTAGCTGGACTAAAACCATTTTAAAAAATTCAAGGTCACCAAGGTCACGGGGTCAAGGTCATTTAGGTGGTCCGTTAAACGAAAATGTACTTTTTTTGGCGAGCTCTCACGCGACTGTTATTGCATGTATGGTGGAAGTGATTAGTAATTATGCATTACCCCGACCAGTTCTAGCATATGTATAGGTAAATTTTGATGATATGCATGTCCGCCGTCCGTCCGCGCGTCTGTCCACCAAAACTCTGTTTTGTCATTTTCTCACGAACTATCTAACTTACAAAGCTGAAACTTTGCAGACATCTTCCTATGGTCTGTATCTAATAGTTCTGTGAATATCAATGCATTCCGTTGTCAAGTTTGGTTTCCATGGCAACCTGACGAAGAAAAACTTAAATCCAAGATGGCGGCCAAACGGCTGGAAATATCCATTTTGACGGCCCGATCGAAAATGATCGCTATCTTATGACGGTGTCACATGCAAAATAGGGTAGCTATTGGAGCAATTTTGGCGGAGATATATGCTGTTTTGTGCCGTTTTTATCACTTTTGGCATTTTCACGGTCTTTAATCCAATATGGACGCTAAATGACGCAACTTTTGACAAACAGCTAAGAACATGAAATGTTCAGCGTCTGATGCTGGTGTATTGTGGTAATTTGTAGCACTTTCTATCAAGAACTTTAGCAGCTACGTAGTTTGCAAAGTAAAAATATGAGAGGCTAGCAAAATCCAATATGGCCGCCACATCACGTGACTTTTGACATAAGAGCAAGAAGAGATCTTGTTCAGCAACCAAAGCAAGACTCAACAGAAGTTGTTCAAATGCCTTACCTCATAAGTTTCCAATGCCAGAGCTAGCTAAAGATGTCCTCTCAAAATTTTAAAAATAACTTTGAGCCGGAAGTTGGAGTCAATATGGCGGCCATTGAAGACATATCTGAGGATTTTTTGTTTGAAGTTGTTAGTATGGTACTTGGAGCCAAAGTCTGGAGAGTTTGGAAGCTTTTGAGCTGGTACTTTGAGCTGAGGAGATTTTGGGAGTCAAGTACTGAGAAATCTGCTAAAAAACAGTGCAAAAACACTTAATCCGATCTGGAGGCCAAACGAAGCAATTTCGCTACATTGGATGTGTAGAGATTTTGTTTGGCATCTGATTCCGGATCTGTTCAGGAATTTTGGAAGTCTTTGGAGCTTTCGTGGCGGAGATATTAGCTGTTGAAATCGCGATTTTTAAAGTTGTTTTGAGTTATCTGCCCTTAGTCTTTGAGTCTAGAGTCTTGAGATTTTTGTGGATATAACTTCAGTAGCTAAGCTATCTTTGTGCAAAATTTCAAGAGATTCTGAGCAGTAGTTTTGGAGTTCGGATTGGAACAAAAATCGGCGGAATAATAATAATAATAAAGAATAATAATAATAATAATAATAATAAATCGAACAATTACAATAGGGCTCTTGCCAGGATGGCAGGGAGCCCTAATAATAATAAATCGAACAATTACAATAGGGCTCTTGCCAGGATGGCAGGGAGCCCTAATAAGAAATCGTTATTTTTGCGATTTTGGCACTTTTGACCCCGGGATCGGGTAGCTGGACTAAAACCATTTTAAAAAATTCAAGGTCACCAAGGTCACGGGGTCAAGGTCATTTAGGTGGTCCGTTAAACGAAAATGTACTTTTTTTGGCGAGCTCTCACGCGACTGTTATTGCATGTATGGTGGAAGTGATTAGTAATTATGCATTACCCCGACCAGTTCTAGCATATGTATAGGTAAATTTTGATGATATGCATGTCCGCCGTCCGTCCGCGCGTCTGTCCACCAAAACTCTGTTTTGTCATTTTCTCACGAACTATCTAACTTACAAAGCTGAAACTTTGCAGACATCTTCCTATGGTCTGTATCTAATAGTTCTGTGAATATCAATGCATTCCGTTGTCAAGTTTGGTTTCCATGGCAACCTGACGAAGAAAAACTTAAATCCAAGATGGCGGCCAAACGGCTGGAAATATCCATTTTGACGGCCCGATCGAAAATGATCGCTATCTTATGACGGTGTCACATGCAAAATAGGGTAGCTATTGGAGCAATTTTGGCGGAGATATATGCTGTTTTGTGCCGTTTTTATCACTTTTGGCATTTTCACGGTCTTTAATCCAATATGGACGCTAAATGACGCAACTTTTGACAAACAGCTAAGAACATGAAATGTTCAGCGTCTGATGCTGGTGTATTGTGGTAATTTGTAGCACTTTCTATCAAGAACTTTAGCAGCTACGTAGTTTGCAAAGTAAAAATATGAGAGGCTAGCAAAATCCAATATGGCCGCCACATCACGTGACTTTTGACATAAGAGCAAGAAGAGATCTTGTTCAGCAACCAAAGCAAGACTCAACAGAAGTTGTTCAAATGCCTTACCTCATAAGTTTCCAATGCCAGAGCTAGCTAAAGATGTCCTCTCAAAATTTTAAAAATAACTTTGAGCCGGAAGTTGGAGTCAATATGGCGGCCATTGAAGACATATCTGAGGATTTTTTGTTTGAAGTTGTTAGTATGGTACTTGGAGCCAAAGTCTGGAGAGTTTGGAAGCTTTTGAGCTGGTACTTTGAGCTGAGGAGATTTTGGGAGTCAAGTACTGAGAAATCTGCTAAAAAACAGTGCAAAAACACTTAATCCGATCTGGAGGCCAAACGAAGCAATTTCGCTACATTGGATGTGTAGAGATTTTGTTTGGCATCTGATTCCGGATCTGTTCAGGAATTTTGGAAGTCTTTGGAGCTTTCGTGGCGGAGATATTAGCTGTTGAAATCGCGATTTTTAAAGTTGTTTTGAGTTATCTGCCCTTAGTCTTTGAGTCTAGAGTCTTGAGATTTTTGTGGATATAACTTCAGTAGCTAAGCTATCTTTGTGCAAAATTTCAAGAGATTCTGAGCAGTAGTTTTGGAGTTCGGATTGGAACAAAAATCGGCGGAATAATAATAATAATAAAGAATAATAATAATAATAATAATAATAAATCGAACAATTACAATAGGGCTCTTGCCAGGATGGCAGGGAGCCCTAATAATAATAAATCGAACAATTACAATAGGGCTCTTGCCAGGATGGCAGGGAGCCCTAATAAGAAATCGTTATTTTTGCGATTTTGGCACTTTTGACCCCGGGATCGGGTAGCTGGACTAAAACCATTTTAAAAAATTCAAGGTCACCAAGGTCACGGGGTCAAGGTCATTTAGGTGGTCCGTTAAACGAAAATGTACTTTTTTTGGCGAGCTCTCACGCGACTGTTATTGCATGTATGGTGGAAGTGATTAGTAATTATGCATTACCCCGACCAGTTCTAGCATATGTATAGGTAAATTTTGATGATATGCATGTCCGCCGTCCGTCCGCGCGTCTGTCCACCAAAACTCTGTTTTGTCATTTTCTCACGAACTATCTAACTTACAAAGCTGAAACTTTGCAGACATCTTCCTATGGTCTGTATCTAATAGTTCTGTGAATATCAATGCATTCCGTTGTCAAGTTTGGTTTCCATGGCAACCTGACGAAGAAAAACTTAAATCCAAGATGGCGGCCAAACGGCTGGAAATATCCATTTTGACGGCCCGATCGAAAATGATCGCTATCTTATGACGGTGTCACATGCAAAATAGGGTAGCTATTGGAGCAATTTTGGCGGAGATATATGCTGTTTTGTGCCGTTTTTATCACTTTTGGCATTTTCACGGTCTTTAATCCAATATGGACGCTAAATGACGCAACTTTTGACAAACAGCTAAGAACATGAAATGTTCAGCGTCTGATGCTGGTGTATTGTGGTAATTTGTAGCACTTTCTATCAAGAACTTTAGCAGCTACGTAGTTTGCAAAGTAAAAATATGAGAGGCTAGCAAAATCCAATATGGCCGCCACATCACGTGACTTTTGACATAAGAGCAAGAAGAGATCTTGTTCAGCAACCAAAGCAAGACTCAACAGAAGTTGTTCAAATGCCTTACCTCATAAGTTTCCAATGCCAGAGCTAGCTAAAGATGTCCTCTCAAAATTTTAAAAATAACTTTGAGCCGGAAGTTGGAGTCAATATGGCGGCCATTGAAGACATATCTGAGGATTTTTTGTTTGAAGTTGTTAGTATGGTACTTGGAGCCAAAGTCTGGAGAGTTTGGAAGCTTTTGAGCTGGTACTTTGAGCTGAGGAGATTTTGGGAGTCAAGTACTGAGAAATCTGCTAAAAAACAGTGCAAAAACACTTAATCCGATCTGGAGGCCAAACGAAGCAATTTCGCTACATTGGATGTGTAGAGATTTTGTTTGGCATCTGATTCCGGATCTGTTCAGGAATTTTGGAAGTCTTTGGAGCTTTCGTGGCGGAGATATTAGCTGTTGAAATCGCGATTTTTAAAGTTGTTTTGAGTTATCTGCCCTTAGTCTTTGAGTCTAGAGTCTTGAGATTTTTGTGGATATAACTTCAGTAGCTAAGCTATCTTTGTGCAAAATTTCAAGAGATTCTGAGCAGTAGTTTTGGAGTTCGGATTGGAACAAAAATCGGCGGAATAATAATAATAATAAAGAATAATAATAATAATAAATATAGCTGCAAGCAGCGATGTCGGGCTCCCGCTGTGTAAGAATTGTGGAAGCGGATCCTGTTCTATTCATAGATGTACTTTTGTAAAATTGCACTTTGGTTATACAGAGTACTAAAAACCATTGAAACTGAGTTCTTAATAAAACTAATTGATTACCATTAAGGCATTTTCTCCTGTTGTTATATAAAAGCATTCGGATATGCGGAAGGATATGTGCTATACTGTGCACGACTATAATATGATCTGGATTATCAATAGGATATTTCACCTGTCCGTTTTGACCAAGAAAAAAATTCCCATTTTGGCCCTGTACCTGTTAAGTATGGAAGATACCAGCATGCAGAGGTGTTGGTGACTTGTTATTGTAATATGCAGGAAATGGATCTTGTAATTTGACCCGTGCTCAGGGATGAGATGGCTTGGGACATTATCTAACAGTAAGAACACATGTCAGTCACCTCTTGTCATCTCCTTGTTGAAGCAATTCAACCAATCAGCTAAGAAAACCCCAAGTCTTCCAAGCGTTTGTGATCAAAGTTTAAAAGAAGATTAGCTGTAAACACAATGGAGATCAATGCACTTAAGTAGGTTGAGAAAGGGACTGGTTTCTAAACCATAATGATATGGGTAAATAATACTCCTTAAAGTTGGCATTATATCTGGGATCTTTCAGGAAAAAATGGAAGTATCAAAAATGAACAGGTTCGTATTATAAAAAGGTAAGTTGATAGTGCGGAAATCCGTTCCAAAGAAAATAAGGCATTTTATAAAAAGAAAACCAAACATGTTGTACAACGATCCTTTTAGACAGGGAGCAACTGAACGGATCTAGTGTACAAGTACGGGAAACTGTGCACTTTCCACTGGCAGAATGTATTACAAACAGCGTGAAGAGAATCTATACAGAAACAGACTATAGAAGTCGCTACTATTGAAAGGAAGTGAACATATAAATGGTCTGTTATTACTTGAAATTGTGGTAATACAATTAAGACAAGTACCAGTAAATTAAACGGAGAGTTCAGCGATATTAAATCACAAACGTACAAAATGCGTGCTTTCTGCTAGCAGTGACTACTGAAAACAGCGTGAAGAAAATCCATAAAGAAACAGACTATAGAAATCGCTACCGTCGAAACATGAAGTGAACCTGTCTGTTGTAGTTACAAAATTATGACAAGTACGTTTAAAAGATAGTACATTAATCGGAGAGTTCAGCGATATCAAACTTTCAATCACAAACCTACCGTAAATCCCATAGTCTGAACAGCATTTATGAAGGAGGTAACACCTCGGGCGGGATGTAGGTCATGTTTTGACTGAAGCACCCCACGCGCGGCTCTCGGACGACCCCGCTATAGCTGTTTCGCCATGCCATTACCGTGCACGTGGATCACGTTCCAATATGCACCCGACCGACCGACCCAGCCGCATGGGACTGAGGCACGCTGACACGCTGTGAGGCCAATATTCATGTATGCGCAGTTCTTTGCTTGACAATGTGTATTGTGAATTCGCGGCAATCGATGCAGGTATGAGCTTAGACATAACAAAACATGCGATGTTGATATTTACTCCAAGTTTCTATACAGAACCGTTGAACGTACGAGCGCAAACGTAAATGTATTTCTATAGTCCGTTTCTACTTGCGTTGTCCATCAGCTGTTTTAACACTGTATCTCATTGACCCTGATAACTGATTTCTGTGGTCAATAGCCTAAAACTATACACAAAGCTCACGTACTACAGACTGTAGTTTGTTATATAAATAAACCTATACCGACAATAATGTAGCGTATAGCGCCAAGAGAACGGAATCGTATGCACGAGTATTGCTGTCGATTGAAGTGCAGTGAACGGGACTTATTTGTCATGTTACTGCTGCTTCTTTCAGTGTCTTTTACTTTAAAAAATGTTTGAAGAGTTCGTAAAATACTCATGTCACCCCCACTAAATGACATTTCCAGAACATGTGAAATAAGAGTTTGATGTATGTAGGATTTGTGATTTGTGACTGCATTTCAATATCGAATTGCACATGTAAATACTAAAGATTGCCTAGTCTGCCAGTTATAGAATGATCTGGTTAGGAGCAAGATGCTGAAAGATGTTGTTATACATAAATTATGCATCATTTCTCTCCCCGTCGTCTTATTTCCTATGTCGCTACAATTGGTCGTGATAACAGACATCCCCACTCAATATACATATACAAAATCTGGTCGAAATCGGACGAGTAGTTTCGGAGTTACGGGTATTTAGAGTTCAGCTATTTGGCAAGTTTATGGACCTGGGCCAAAGAGTGCCATTTTCAAAAAGCTGTAGCTCCGTTGACCATTGGGCTAAAGACAAACGGTTTGGTGTTCTGGAATCGCCAGGACAAGGGCTATCAGGTCAACATATCACATACGTATGTTTACTGCGAAGTTGTTAGTATGGTACTTGGAGCCAAAGTGTGGAGAGTTTGGAAGCTTTTGAGCTGTTAGTTTGAGCTGAGCAGATTTTGGGAGTCAAGTACTGAGATATCTGCTAAAAAACAGTGCAAAAACACTTAATCCGACCTGGAGGCCAAACGAAGCAATTTCGCTACATTGGATGTGTAGAGAATTTGTTGGCCATCTGATTGCGCACCAGTTCAAGAATTTTGGATGTCTTTGGGGCTTTCGTGGCGGAGATATTAGCTGTTGAAATCGCGATTTTTAAAGTTGTTTTGAGTTATCTGCCCTTAGTCTTTGAGTCTAGAGTCTTGAGATTTTTGTGGGCATAACTTCAGTAGCTAAGCTATCTTTGTGGAAATTTTGAAGAGATTCTGGTCAGCAGTTTTGGAGGTACGATTGGAACAAAATCGGCCGGAATAATAATAATAATAATAAATAATAATAAATCTAACAATAACAATAGGGCTCTTGCCAAGATGGCAGGGAGCCCTAATAAGAGTTGACATGACTAAAAAGGTCCTTGATGATATGCATCAACCAAGTCAGCGAGCCTGACCACCCGATCCCGTTAGTCGCCTTTTACGGCAAGGATGGGTTGCTGAATACCTACATGTATTCTACCCCAGATCTTCACGGGTGTACACTGTATGAAGCCTTTGGTGTTCCCGTCATTATATATTGATAAGAGCGACGCAAACCACATTATATCAACTCAGAAAGAATGCTTGGTTTAAGTTACACGCGTCGCAGTTCTGTTCAGTGCACAACATTGATCAGTCAGGCCCCCTCTAGCATGGAGGAATACGCTTACACGTAACTACGGTACCAGTCATTAGTTGCATGACATAGACAGCAATCACGCGATAGGTTTATCCCCAGTATGGCGTTCAGGTAAATTGTAAGGGAAGCCGACCGGTTTCAGTTCATACGCTGGAAGACAGCGTGGATCACAGTGTTGAGCTAAAGATAGGGAGGTAGCAGAATGTACGAGGTGATTGTAAGTCCCGTACTTTAACATAGGCTTACGAACATCGTAGAGCGAAGATTGCTTTGAGGCGCACAGACATGAGGCCGCAAAATGTCAGCACACCTGTTGAGTACTGGCAACACTGATGATCACTATGTGATGCAGGCTCTAATGTTCTGACTGGTTTGTTTGTTTGCTTTACCTGAATTTGAATTATTTGCGATAATACGTTAAGATGACGTAACCAATCAGCAAGAGGCAAAACAACGTAGTAAGAATTACAGAAAATAATTGTGTAGCAGGGCAGTGAATGATGTGATAGCCAAACACTCGCTACGGGTGAGAGACGTATATTAAAGGAATGATAAGTAATATGAACAATATACATAATGCAATCATCGACATCACAGTATTACAAACCATTTTTCGTCACGATATGGCTGAAATATTGCCGATGTGACGTTAAACTTTAACTCACTCACTACAAACCATTTTACATTACAAACACATCTTATTCATATATTAGTAGTTACACTGTGCAATGACCTGCTAATTGATGTAAGAACCAAATAGAAAAATTATTCAAATATTATATTATCTAAGTGTAAAGCGATTATAAATCTCTTCCAAAATACATACATATACATGACTTTACAGGTGTGACACACTCATGGTGTAATATAGAAAACTGATTATACAAGTTATTATGTGCCTACCCTGTGGGTGAGACTGGGGTGTCTTCCCGACTAGCGCCGAAACTTATAATTCCGGGGATGTGAATAAACCATATACTTTTATAACAATGACTAATACAACTATTTACATACATATTAAAATATTTCTCCGGATCCCGTATAGTACAGATTGTATATTATACAGAACTGATCACAAAAGCAATTAAAACATAGCCTATTCCATAAAACAACACATACACTCTTCCTCATACATACAAGAATAAAGAGACAGAAAAGTGATATATTAGTAATTACCAAAGCTTACAATTTAGAAGTCTTGTTTACCACATTGACTTAAATAGGTTGTAACTGAGAATATGTGGTATCAAACACGTTTAGTTAAAGTTTAGTATTATATGTTTAATATACTGCAACATTTAACTGCAAAAACATACAAGTATACACATATATATTAAACTAACCTGATTTTAGATGATTTCACCTGTCAACTTGTCTGTGCAGGAATTGTGTGCAGACTGAGAACATGCAGTGAGACAAAGGGTCAACTTTGAGGGTTAGCTTGGCCAATCAGTTGAGCACGTCTTGGCTTGGGTTTGTTAAGGCTTACAACATGAAGGACACATTAAGTACATCTAATCTATCTTAACAAATGATTAAACATAAAAGTTGAACACTTAAAAGCAGATACTGAAGGTGAATAAAATAAATATGTACAATGTTGAATCTGTCACAATTGCACCTATACTCTTGCCGATGCATAACATAATTACCATGAAATGAACTGTGAAATGAACTTCATTTTCATAAAGGCATCGCCAATATCCTTTTCATCATTCCCACAGACATTGAGTCATGCTCCCTTCTGGTCAAGAGACGTGGCCAAACTGCTCAACCCTGAAGACCTTCTGGACTGGACACTTCTCTCTAGACGTCTTGGCTACACCAATAATGACATCAGGAGCTGGGCTCAGATGCACGACCCACGTATGGCCATGCTGAATGAATGGTACGCGACGAGGGAAGCCACATACGCTGTGCTGACAGCACTGCAAGAGATGGGCAGAATGGATGCAGCTGTGATCGCGGAGGATGAATCTGTACAGGAAAAGTGGGATGAGGAGAGATTTGATGAATTGTTGACTAAGCCAGACCAATATGTGCCGGATACCATAGCGTTTGGTAAAGGGGAGGCAATGGAAGAACCATTCCCGTCTTCAGAAGAAATCCCTGACGAACAGGACACACTAACACCTCTTCCCAAGAAGGAACCAGAAGGAGGTTTTGAGCAACAACCATCTTCAAAACAAACATCCCAACAACATTTTAGCAACTCCCTCTTCAACAGCTTCCTCAAGAGCCTCTGCAACAACAGTCGTATTCGCATCGACAGCCACATCATTAGCCCCAACCGCAGCAGCATCGTTATGACAACCACCTCCACAGTGGTGTCCACCAACTACTCCATCCCAACCCAGTACATCAAACACGTGTTCTATTTTGTAAGTGCTCGACAGACCATAGGAACACATAATCGACACATTAGCCGGGACACTGTTATCTGACGTCTCCGTTCCAACAACCTCACATGTCGCCGACCAGCACGTAGTCCTGTTCTCCAACCACGGCATTGACAAGCACGACTTCAGCGGGCACAGGGTCATCAAACTTGGCGTCATCGTGAGTGGAGGCGCGTCATATTCTCTGATGAAAGTCGCTTTTGTGTCTCCCATGCAGAGGGAAGAGTCAGAATTTGGCGGCGTCGAGGTGATCGTTTCGCTGACAGAAACGTTGTGGAAAGGGTTCCATGGGATGGACCTAGCGTCATGATATGGGCAGGGATTAGCCTTAATGCGAGACTTGGACCCATGTGCTTTCTGAATGTTGGTCAAGGTCGGGGACACGGCGTCACTGCTCAGCGGTATATCGACCAAGTGATCAGACCCTACGTTGTTGCAAATTTTGCACAACATCCAGAACACATTTTTCAGCAGGACAACGCTCGTCCCCATGTTGCCAGAGCTAACATGGCCTTTCTGCAACAACACAACATCCGTGTTCTACCGTGGCCAGCCCTCAGCCCTGATCTGAACCCCATCGAACACTTGTGGGATGAGGTTCAAAGGCGTCTGCACAATGTGCGCTCAGTCCCTACAACTGGAGAACTACGCACAGCTGCTCTGGATGTGTGCAGGAGGATCCCTAGGGCCTTCACAAATCGTCTGATCCACTCAATGTACAGGAGTGTGGCAGTGATAAATGCTAATGGTGGTCACACCAAGTATTGACTGACATTTTTGGTATTGACCCGAAACTGTGTAAGCCCTCAACATTTGAAACAAACAATTTTGTCATCTGCCTTTTAATCCATTAAGCTGTCTTCAGTCAAATGTTTGCCTATCTTGCCCTATTAGTATTTCTTGTCTTTACTGTTGAAAGTAAATAACATGTATACTGCAAACTCGACTTGCGTTTCTTTTGCGTGTGAGTATACTTGTTATTATAATTAAGTTAGTTATTGTTTTGTGTGTTTTGAATTATGGCTTTATTTTGTTCGCATATGTAATTATGATAGCATGTTGATAAAGACACGATGTACACACGCAATCTAACACAGACACACACACGGGTGAACATACGTATATACGTACAGACACGCATTTGAACTCAGACGTACACACATGAAAGTACACACTTGTACACAGATATCCACACATACGTATAGAATATAGACATACAGATTAACAGACGAACGTACACACACACACACACACACACACACACACACAAGAATACATTAGCACATCCTTATCTTTACACACACTGCAGAAGCTGAAGCTTGTGGGGCCCATGTCTTGTGAGGTTTCATGTCATGTATATTTTGTACATCACGCAAACTGAATAAATACAAATTTGAGGCACCTGATGTTGGTACTTCCTCGATTGCTTCACTTCTGTATCTACGTGCATTGTAAACGGTTGGATATAATGTTACTTCTTTTGGTTCAGTGTTTGCTGGGGAGTGGGGTAGCCTAGTGGGTAAAGCATTCGCTAGTCACGCGAAAGACACGGGTGCGATTCCCCACAGCTGGAGTATTGCTAAAGGCGGCGTAAAACAACACTTACTCATCCCTCATTCATTCAGAACATCAATTGTCCCTTCAATTATCTTAATGTAGAACTCCTTTCCCATTGTAATAAAACCGTAGGCACAAGAAATCCTAGACATGTGGAGCTAAGGTACAACTGGATACAAGACATTGATACCTATTTCCTCTTCATGCGTTAACTAAAGTTTACTTTACATACCCACACATGTAGCTGCTTCTGGAGTATAGGCTATTTTGTCATGAAAGTTCCTTTCATAGTCTGTTTTCTCAGGTGAATAATTGCCTTGCCTTTGTATGTATTTATGATGGGAGCTGCTGATGGAAAGGGATACCCTCACCTTTTCGCAAACACCTGGTATATTCACACATACTAATGATATAGTCGGAATCATACACTGTTTTTTAGCAGAGTTTGTTTTTACCATTATGGAAAGGGTTGTGTCCGTTTTGCCTCACTTCATCTTCTGTTAGCTGCCTCCTCTTTGTTTTCATCTCGCTTCTGATCCGTGAAGATCCGGGGTAGAATAGGTCTTCAGGAACCCATACTTGCCGTAAAAGGCGACTATGCTTGTCGTAAGAGGCGACTAACGGGAACGGGATGCACATTTCATCATATCCCAATTGCGTTTATCGATGCTCATGATGCCAATCACTGAATTGTCTGCTCCAGATTCGATTATTTACAGACCGCCGTCATATAGCTAGCATATTGCTGAATGTGGTGTTAAACAACAAACCAACAACAAAAACATCTTGCATCTTCACAATATATTTTACAATTTGCGAAGGTTTGATGGGACCCAGCTCAATTAACTTGGACAAACGAATGTCCGGTAGGGCAGGACATGCTGACACCCGGTGTCATCACTGGTCTTTAGTGATCCATTCATGTAATGTTGACCACTAGTTTGCTTTGTTCGCCCAATTGAACCTGTTTCGGCGGATAATCGATAGTTTTTTATTTATATATATATTTGAGAAAGAAGGAAAGGCTAATGAGAAATATCACGAAACCTCGACTATACCGCATCCAAGTAGTGATCTTATTATTCTGTGAATTACGGGATTGGATATAATGAAATGATTGTCTACAGGAGTTTGTTATACGCGGGGTTGACTGTAACGTGAATAGTGTTCATTGTTGTGAAGAATGCACATCCCATATGGTTGATAATTGTTCATATTTAATACATACATGAGTTGTTTATATTTAGTTCATGTCTCGTTTAATACGTATATTGACTGTTTGACAACTATACACTAATAGACACTGTGTCACATTCTATTACCCAGAACTGTGATCTATCAGCTCATATGCACAACTACAGCTGACATTCGAAATCGTCTTCCTGATCTCAGTACTGTTAACTTCTGTCCATCGCCATTCTCTATCTGTTCTTCAGTAAACGATCACATTCTCCTGTGTTGGAGCTCGAACTGCTGAATGAAAACCGCAGCATGTGTGTTTCTTTGTTTACCCTTCACACCTGTCCAGCTGACCAAAAGCCAAACATGGAACAATGCCTCATCTATTGCCTTCACACACACGCACGCACGCACGCACGCACGCACACACACACACACTTTAGAATTAATCATGTGATATCATTTACTCTGCATTCGTTGAAACGAAGGTTACACTTCCCAACTTTTTATCATTATATCAAATATACGTGAATCATTACGCAACGAGTTGACAATTCTTTAAGCTATGCCCGTTTGTTTTTACACGGAGCCCAGTCGCAAACAGGGCGGTCGGGTAGCCTAGTGGTTAAAGCGTTAGCTCGTCATGCCGAAAACCTGGGTTCGATTCCCGACATGGGTACAATGTGTGAAGCCCATTTCTGGTGTCCCCCGCCGTGATATTGCTGGAATATTGCTAAAAGCGGCGTAAACACATACTCACTCACTAACTCACTCACTCACTCAGTCGCAAACAGGGGCACGAGTCGCTATTCGGCTTGTTCCGGAATAACACGAGTTTGTTACGAATGTGTCCAGATGATATCATACCCTAGTCATGCGCCTCCAAACACGAAATGTCGATAACCACCCTATAAGGACATATAGCCTGTGACTATACAGACTCGTTATCTTATCAGTAGGTGATTCACGGAACATTATCAACTGTTATCATGCTAGCATATGACGTAGTTATTACTTCATGGAAAAGGCATACCTTGTGTGGTCCCCATATTCTGTAGGCAGTGCAGACATCTTGCTGGGACGTGAACGTGAGTATGTCTATCTTGGTAAATGAATGATGGTAACATTGTTTTACAGCAATATTTTAAACATTTGCAATTATACTTTTTTTTCTGTAAAACGACGTTCTATCATGACAGAACCTTTTGTTTCCAAACTAAAATAAATACTGACTCTATTTGACCCTCTGTACCATACATGTACAAATCCACCATTTGTAGATTTGTGTCCTCTACAATACGGTTTACAATGTATCAACGGGTATATATATATAACACATGAACGCCATGACTCATATTTCCTGGAACCCATTGTTGTCCCTATATGGCATCTCTAAGGCCTTATTACTTGACTACAGGTACCCTGTTACGTACACAGTTCAGTCAATAGCTGTAGGGAGCACATGTGAGTTAGAGATCTTTAGATATTAACTTGTTTACCAGATTAGATGTGGTGTTATTAGGCTTTGCAGAACAAGAAATATGTCTGTCTAAACCGACACCATGATAAAAATATCATGTTCAGCTGGAAGTGCAAGTCCCAAGCATGTTGCTATGGTGACGCAATATATACGCAGCACCAGGCGTGTCAAGCTGACATTGATGTAGCAACGTCAAGTTGGCTCATTGTCAGGTACCGTTGACAATATGTTTTGCATACAAAATTTTAAGGTATCGTCTAAATAAAGATTCGGCACAAGTTATCAACTTACTAGTCCTTCTCCTTACACATTTTAACAACATCGATAACCACAGGCCTAGAAATTGCAATTATAAGATTTCTGATATATTACATACTTCAGCGTCAAAACATTTTCTGAAGTTGAGAAAAGTGATATTTATACTGCAGTAAACCAGAGACGTATATACGTCCGTTCGTGCTGTTAATTAGACGTTTCAAAACCCATGGGGAATAGCCTGCCACTTGCTTGGAAGGTGCTGTCCTAATTCCCGTATATTTGCTGGTGGTCCATGGCTGTTTCTCCCCACCTCGTCCCATGCATGTTCAATCGCAGCCGAATCAGGAACTCGGTCACCACTATAACACGATGTGGTGTGGCGTTACCATCCTGCAATATGGACTTTGATCAAGCTGGCAAAGTGCAGGAAGGACTCAGGGTTGAATAATCTCTTTTAGATAACAGTGACAAATTTAAAACAGTAACCCAATACAGTAGATTAATCCTAGGTTAAGCTTGAGCGCTACCGTATGCAGACTGTTACTTGTGTGGATCAACTTGTTGTAAGAGTTGTGTTTCCTACTGAGGAGTCATGAGGAGTTGCACCCGAGTATAGACTGCATACTTTGGAGGGTATGCTTAGCCCAGGTCAAGATGAATTATCTGATCCTTTGTCATCTGAACCTAATTGATTTCTGTTACTGTTTCAGGTGGCCACTGGACATTGTTCGGCATAAAACTTTGGTGACAGTCAGCTCAAGATGGACCAAGATACACAGTCAGCTGGTGAGTTACAATCAGTTGAAGCAAATTAAAAGATTTAAAAACATCGATGTAAAAACATATATTAAAATCTTCTACTTGTTTAAAATATAAAGTATGCATTATAAATGTAATACATTAACCATCAATATACATAATTCAACTTGGCTAAAGAAAAGAAAAAGAAAGTACTCAGTAGCATGTATACTGAACTGCAAAAGAAACGTCACCCCAAGTAAATTTGCATGAAAAGTTGTCATTTAAATATGTGGGTACTTTTTGTCAAAGTTTCTAAAATTTAACATTACCATGTCCGGACAAGTGAAATTTGATGATAAAAAACAAAGCAGATGACAATAAAACTAATCGCCTTAACGCATCACGGCAATGGCCATGGTAACCCGATACACGTGAGTTCTGTGGAAATTGAAATGCACATGCGTTCCCCCATTTCTTGCCCTATAAAAATCCACCCAGATCGGATAACATTCGTTCGTTATTGAATTTCTACCACATGCCAAGATTGACAAAAAATCAGCGACACCAAGCTCTTGGCCGATTGCAAGTTGGACAAAGTCTTGAGACCACACGCCATACCTCATTTGGCACGTCGCCGCAGCCACGAGATTCAGCATGATAACGCCCATGCCCATAGTGCGAGAGCAACAAGAGACTTCCCCCAGCAGAATGGCATCGGAACCATGCAGTGGCCGCCTCATCCATTCCATGTATCGACGTTGCACGGCAGTCATCAATGCACATGGCGGACACGAGATACTGACTTGTGATGCCATTTTCTGAGAGACTAGTGTTGTGTTTCACTTTAAGAACATTTGACACTTTAATTTCAACCTTGATGATCAGTTTTGCCAGGTTTCATCTTTTTAATATGTCTCCAAGTATGTTTTCAGTGTTTGGACAAATTGGGCTTCTCATATATCTATCCATGGTGACGTTTCTTTTATGGTTCAGTATATATACGAACACTCGAATGATCGAAACGGGGAAGGGTAACATATGTATTTTATTAAGAAGACGTTCTTTTACAAAGAATCAGACGATGATGGCTACACATGTATGGAGCTGCCTACCCTTGTCAAGCAGTTGCAGGTCGTTCTGGACCAGTACCCTGATGATGGACAGATACTCAAGGTAAGTCAGCGTTGGACCAGTGACAAGATGATGGACAGATACTCAAGGTAAGTCAGCGTTGGACCACTGACAAGATGATTGCCAGATACTCAAGGTAAGTCAGCGTTGGACCAGTGACAAGATGATGGACAGATACTCAAGGTAAGTCAGCGTTGGACCAGTGACAAGATGATGGCCAGATACTCAAGGTAAGTCAGCGTTGGACCAGTACCCAAGCGTTAGGTCAGTATCCAACTGTTTGAGTATCTAGATATGCAATGTGAGTCTATGTTGGACAAGTACCAGCGTGTTGGATCAGTACCTAATTGTTGTGGAGATACTTATTGTGAGTCTACGTTGGACGAGTAGCCACGAGTAGTTGTCAGCAGTACTTTGGTACCGCTCCTGGCTTCTGATTGGTCGAGAGGATCTGTGACGTCACTTCCGGTTTCGGTTTGGTCACGTGACTGCGCATGCGCACAGGGCATAAGGGGGTCCTGCGTGCGCATCCAAGATGGCGGCCCATCCGTTTCCGGTGGCGCGCGCATCCAAGATGGCGGCACATCCGTTTCCGGTGGCGTGCGCACCCAAGATGGCGGCACGTCCGTGTCCGGTGGCGTACGCCTTCAAGATGGCGACGCATCCGTGTCCGGGGAGGAGGAGGGATGGGGGAAAAACCCAGAGAAACGGCCGTACAAGGTGAACAAGAAAAGAGTTTTGTTGTTGTTGTTGTTCTTGTGTTGTTCTAAAAATAGAAATAGAAAAGGCGGTGGTGGTGAAGGGAGGAAGGTGGGAGGAGGAGGAGGAGGGAGGAAGGCGGGAAGGGAGTCGGGTTCTTTGTTTTGTTTTGTTTTGTTTTGGTGGGTGGGTGGGTGGCGATGGCATGTGGAGATGATAGCTCACTGAGACGAGCTTATCATACACAGTCGACGACTCTGACACTTTGTTGCTAGGTTGACGTCATATCGGCGAAGGATCTTGCAACAACATGTCACAAATCATGTCATCGGGTATGGTGATGTGTTTGTCAACTTTGAGGTGTAAGGTTTCGTTCCACAAGGCGATCGTGTATTGTAGCCCACGATGACAGCCGTTCGTCTAAGTTAAAAGTCGGGGAGTGGCGAATTTAAAGGGGCTCAAGGTGTTGGCTGAATTCTAACGGTGAATCGACAGGCACAGACATGAACGTGTTGTAGGTATATGTCTACGTGAAGTACTTCGTGTCACCCCCATGCAAACGTGGTGCCACGCGTGACGACAAACAGACGTTGACGTTGATCCATAGGATGATTATTATCATTTATTTATTCACGATACCGAGGTGCTGGCACTCGTGTCGGTTGACAGGTGTACTGTCATTCGTGTTGCCAGGCACCCGTAGTGTTTTGCGCGTGTTGCCAGGCAAAACGTGGTGTCCTCTGTGTGTTGTGCGTGTGTGTGTGTGTGTGTGTGTGTGTGTTCAAACAGACGTCGACGTTGATCCATAGGATGAACATTATTATGAATGACGCCGAGGAGTCGGTACTCGTGTCGGTCGACAGGCGTACTGTCATTCGTGTCTCCATGCACACGTCATGTACGTCGTGTTTTGTCATGCAAAACGTCATGTACTTCATGTTGCCATGCAATCGTGATGTCATGCGTGTGTGTCTTCAAACACACGTTGATCCACAGGAGTATTGATCCTATTTTGTATTTTATAAGGAGAGAGAGAGAGAGAGAGAGAGATCGATAGACATACGTGGTGTTTGACTCGTGTCTCCAGGCACCCGTGGTGTTTCACGCGTCTCTATTTCTATATATTTATTTTATCATTTGGAGACGTACCATGGTGGTGTCACGCGTCTACAGGCGTGTACCTCCAAGAGGACGAGGGGGTGGGTGTGGGTTCTTTTGGATGGTTGTTGTTTGGGTTGGCAAAGCAAGCAGGGTGGGTGTCGATGGCGTGTGGAAATGAGAGATCACTGAGACGATCGAGTTTATCAAAGTTATCATACACAGTCGACGACTCTGCCACTCTGTTGCTAGGTTGACGCCACATCGGCGAAAGATCTTGCTACAACATGCCACAAATGACGTCATCGACTATGATGATGAGATTGTAAACTTTGAGATGTAAGGTTTTGTTCCACAAGGCGGGCGTATTGTAGCACAAGGACAATCGTTCGTTTAAGCAACAGGGGATGAGTGGCGAAAAGGTGCTCAAGGTGTTGCCTGAATTTCTAAAGGTGAATCGACAGCCACAGACATGTAGGAATGCAGGGAGCGATCGAAATGGTGCCTGTTTTGATTGGTCCAACACACTGCGCGCTGATTGGTCCGTTCCGGCGCCTGACTTTCACCTCGGTTTTCCAAACTGGCCCGGCCCTTGTGTTTCTTGTTCATAGGAAAAATGATGACCAGAGAGTGTCTATCTTATTTAAGACACTGTCGACCTGTTTCCTGATTGAACGACAACCCAAGCTTCTGATGGGTAACCATTTTTTATCCTGTTTTTCTCCCTGGGGTGAGCATGCTGATTTCTCCATCCTAAAAAACACAACACAATTCATTTTTTCAACTTTTAGAGTGGATCGAAAGGGCTCCTGTTTTGATGGCTCCAAAACGCGACACGCCGATGGATCCGTTTCGATGCCTGGACTGAGCCTCAGTTTTCCAAATGGGTCCGACCGTTGTGTTTGGTTTTTTTCATAGGAAAAAAATGTATTTTCCACGGGAGAGAAAGCACAACTCGGCTCGGGTGCTGTCTTCTGATTGGTCGGGGCTGTCTTCTGATTGGTCAGATTTTCGACCAATCAGAGACCTTCTATAAATAGATCCTCTTTTCTGTGTATATAAAGGAAGGGCTGACGTTCATCAGACACTCATCGCCACCATGACGGACACGCAGAGTACACCCTATCGTTTGGAGAGGAAAGACATCACCCGCTCCAGGCGGTTAAGAACCGCTAACCATACCTATCGTTTGACTTTCAACCCAGACTACTTGGACACCGTACCACCGGAACGCGTCCCCATGGAACTGCCTGCATTATTTGACAGGGTGATCGATGACTTTTATGAACAGATGTCAGGCCAGAATGGAGATCGTATTGGTCTAGGTATCGATCATCCCGCTTTGAACACCCCCATACGGATTCCCTTTCGACGTTTTGAAGATCTCCATGGGCTCGATATTTTGCAAGCCGTGGAAAAAGTCCAACAGTCCAACAAAGACCTGAACATCGATGCCACCATGGATGTGACCTAAGTACACGTCGCAGATCCCGACAGGCTAGGATCTGGCAGTGGTGGTCACCAACTGAAACACGTGATTGGACTCGAAGCCTTTTTAACACGCAAAAAGGGTATCGTACGGATCAACAACCAAGATCAATCCTGTTTGGCACGGGCCCTGGTGGTGGCACAGCATTATGCCCAGAAACCTTACCCTCTGACCCAAGAATGGAAAACCCAACGAGTGAGACTGACGAGAACGGATCGCGTCGACGTTCAAGGCATACGGGCACGGGACTTGTTTCGGCGCCTTGGCCTGCCCGAAGGCCCCTGTCAAGGTCTGGACGACCTCGCACGCGTGGGACGCGCCTTGGTCCCCCTGAATTATCAACTGAAAGTCTACAGTCAAGAGGTGGACCAGAGACTGTTGTACAAGTGTGATGAGGCTCCACCCCACGCCACCGTGCTGCATGTCTACCATCATGATCAGCACTACGATGTCATCACGTCCATGCCCGCTTTTTATGCCTCTAGCCATTACTGCGAACGCTGCGACCAACGTTACGACCATCCCGAAAACCATCCCTGCAACAAGGAATACCGCTGTCACCGCTGCCTCCACTCTAGCTATTGCGGATCCCAGGAAGAGCACGGGATCCCTTGCTTGACATGTCAACGTTGGTTCCCCAATCCATCGTGTTACACCCGACATCTCCAGTCACCGTCAGAGGGAAAACCCAGCGCCTGTCAATCGCTTCACAGGTGCCCGACCTGTTTTCATCTGGTCCGCGTCTTGGAGACCCCCATGGTTAACCACGAGTGCTTCGACGAAAAACATCCCTGCTCGGTGTGCCGAGAACCGATGACCCCAGATCATCGCTGTTACATGACGCCTCTCCGTGAAGAAAACGAGGAGGAGGAAGAGGGGGAGGGAGAAGAAGCGGAGAAGGAGGAGGGGGAAGAGGAACAACATCACGTACGAGACAACGTCCAATACGCCTTCTACGATTTCGAATGCATGCAAGACACGGGGGAACACATTCCAAATTTGTGCGTGGTGCAACTGGGTTGTGGACGATGCATCGGTGAAGTGAGCAAGAACTTGTGCGAACACTGTCCATGGAGAGAAGAAGGGTATGGTCCTAGCCGTGAGATCGTGTTTCGAGGCCCCACCACGCGACATGATGTGTGTGTGTGGTTGACCACGTTGGCTGAAAAACCCAAGAAGAAGCCCCACCCAGAGGAAGAGGAGGGCAGCACACGCAAGGGGACAACACAACAACAACAAAAAAGAAAACGGGATGGCACCCCCTCGAGAAAGGTCGCTTCCAAACGTCAACGACATGCATCACCCCAGCAGGAGGCGGAGGAGGGGGAAGAGGGGGAAGAGGTCATGGAAGTGGAGAAAGCAAAGAAGCCAAAGCACAAGAACACCCCCCCGCCATACAGTCCCGAAGGAGGATCGCATTTATGTGATGGCCCATAATGCACGATCGTATGATTTACACTTAGTCCTGAAGGGTCTGTCCCCCCTCCTGGTGACACTCCCTACCAAGATTCGACATGGCCAACAAATTTTGCAGATGACCCTGGGACGGTTGTGTTTCGAAGACAGCTTAAATTTCATCCCTTACCCCCTGAAAGCCTTTCCGAAGAGCTTTGGGCTGACAGAAATGAAGAAAGGGTACTTTCCACACTTTTTTAATACGAGAGTCAACCAGACCTACAGAGGTCCCTATCCACCAGCCGTGACGTACGATCCCGATGGCATGTCTCCCGCGGAACGCACAGTCTTCCTCCAGTGGCATACCCAAAAAGTGCAAGAAGGAGCCTTGTTCGACTTACAAGGAGAACTTTTAGCTTACTGCCAGAGCGATGTGGACATGTTGAGACGGGGATGCGCCGACTTCCGACAGAACGCCATCCACTCGGTGGGCATGGATCCCTTTGTGGAAGTGATGACAGCTGCAGCGTTCACCATGAAATCCTTTCGAAAACACGACTTGAAACCCAATACCATCGCCATTCTTCCACCTCAAGGCTACCAACCCAAGAGAAACTATTCCCAGGCCTGTCTGCACTGGCTCCACTATCTGATGGAAACGGACCCCCATCTGCACCTCCAGCACGCCAGGAATGGAGGTGAACAAGAGTTCACGTGTGGAGAGGGTCAACATCGGTACACCGTGGATGGCTACGATCCAGCGACGGGCACCGTCTACGAATTCCTGGGCTGTTTCTGGCACGGGTGCCAGGTCTGTCACAAGACCCAACGTGGAGAACCGCATCCCGTCCTGGGCTCGTCGTTGGGAGCCCGTTACACCGACACCCACTACCACTTGAGTCTCTTGAGTCAACACCCTGAGGTGAAACGAATCGTCACCCTGTGGGAGCACGAGTTTACGAAAATGCAACGGGAGGACTCCGCTCTGCGTGCTTTCTTGCAGGGACCCCGCTGTATCCACGTCCCCGGACCGCTCAACCCTCGCGACGCCTTCTATGGAGGACGCACCAATGCGACGCGATTATGCTACGAAGCCCAAGAAGGTGAAACCATCAAGTACATCGATATTTGTTCCCTTTACCCCTACATTTGTAAGACCGGAGCGTTTCCCACGGGACACCCGACCCTTCTCCATCAACCCCCTGTGGACACGTTGTTTGAACTGAAAGGCATGATCCAATGCCGTGTCCTACCCCCGAAACGCCTCTACCATCCGCTACTGCCTTACAGATCGGGTGGCAAACTGCTCTGTCCTTTGTGCCGTACGTGTGCCGATACCCGGTCAGACTCCCCCTGCGAACACACGGACGAAGAGAGGTTATGGGTGGGAACGTACGCCACCGTAGAACTCCAGGAAGCCGTGAAGAAGTATGACTACCGGGTGCTTCAGATCTACGACGTTTGGCATTTTGACACCTTTGCACAGCATGACCCCGACACCCAGCAAGTGGGACTCTTTGACACTTACATCGATCGGCATTTCAAGGAGAAGCTCGAAGCCAGCGGATACCCCGAAGGATGTACGGATCACGACGCTTACATCCAGGAGATCTACGACAAAGAAGGCATTGGGTTGGACAAGGATCGCATCGAAAAAATCCGGGACGTCGCACGATTGCCAAGATGCAACTGAATTCGCTCTGGGGCAAGTTTGGACAACGGGTAGACTACAGTCAGAACGTGCATATGAACGATCCTGTACAGTACTTTGCCTTGTGGAGGGATGAACGCAATACCATCGAGGATGTGACCGTGGTCAACGAACACATGGTGGAAGTGACCTATACCCATCAGAAGGAATACCAAACCCCTCATTCTCATTTCAACGTCGCCATCGCCGCTTGGGTCACCGCCCAAGCACGTCTCAAGCTGTACGAGACCCTTGCCCTGGTGGGCCGCAGGGTCTTGTATTTTGACACGGACAGCGTCATTTACATTCATCGCCCCCACGACGCGAATCCAGAGCTGGGCCATTCGTTGGGTGAATTTACGGATGAACTGGACGGAAACACCATCAAGACGTTTGTGTCGGGAGGTCCCAAAAACTATGGCTACGAGTTAATGAGCCCCAGACCCGATGGAACGCGCACGACCTGCAAAGTGCGAGGGTTCACTTTGAATTACCGAAACCAACGCCATCTCAACTTTGACACCATGAAAGGACTGATACTGGGGCAACGACCTGGGAAAGAGGAGGAGAAAATCAGTTTGGATTACCCTCATCAGATCATTCGAAAAGGACCTCGGCACGAAAACGCACTCGTGACCCGACCCACCCGAAAAGACTATCGTACCGTGTACGACAAGCGACGTCTCGTCTACGACGACATCACAGGGCTACCCGTAGACACGCTCCCCTTTGGGTACAGAGATGACTTTCTATAAAAAAATTCATAATTGAAACTGAATCGACGTGGACCCCTACAGAAACAAACGGATCGACATCTGATCAATCCGAAGCCTGGGTGGTCGACCCATCAGAGGTCGTGTTCGTGCCAGGGTGGCCTCTGATGGGTCGAACTGAGGTTGTGCTTTCTCTCTCACTCTACAAGCCTGACCCTTTGGAAAAGAAACACTAAGGACGTACCACACTGGTGGGTGGCGTGTGGGACAGAAACCATCCAATCAGAAGGTCGGATTTTCCACCAATCAGAAAGCAGAGTGTCAGTGTCTTTAAATACGCCCAACGTTCCCTGGCCATCACTTTTCACTGAACGGTCCAAGCAACAACACCATCATGTGCCGACTACTACTACCGTATGACAACAATGGCCACTACCGCATCATCATCAAACAGAAGAAGGAGAAGGGGGGCAAGGACGAGGACGTTCTCAATAGCGAGCATTTCCGTCGTGCCATGGCGGACATCCTGGGGGAGCAGCTAGTTCTACATTGGGAGATGATGAGAACAAGTGCCTTGTACAAAGCTTCCCATGACTGCATGCATGAGAAGTTAAAGAGTGTTGTGGACACATTTCTGCCTCCGGAGTATGGCATCTGCATCCCCAGCATGGAACTCTACGTGGAAAAGTCAACCCCAACACCTGAAGCAACAGCACTCACAGCATCCATACTCAAAGCAGCCCAAAAAGCAGCAGCACCATACGTCGCAGCACTTACCACAGTGGTAGCAGAGGGGACGTTAAAAGAAACGCCAATACGCCTTCTACGATTTCGAATGCATGCAAGACACGGGGGAACACATTCCAAATTTGTGCGTGGTGCAACTGGGTTGTGGACGATGCATCGGTGAAGTGAGCAAGAACTTGTGCGAACACTGTCCATGGAGAGAAGAAGGGTATGGTCCCAGCCGTGAGATCGTGTTTCGAGGCCCCACCACGCGACATGATGTGTGTGTGTGGTTGACCACGTTGGCTGAAAAACCCAAGAAGAAGCCCCACCCAGAGGAAGAGGAGGGCAGCACACGCAAGGGGACAACACAACAACAACAAAAAAGAAAACGGGATGGCACCCCCTCGAGAAAGGTCGCTTCCAAACGTCAACGACATGCATCACCCCAGCAGGAGGCAGAGGAGGGGGAAGAGGGGGAAGAGGTCATGGAAGTGGAGAAAGCAAAGAAGCCAAAGCACAAGAACACCCCCCGCCATACAGTCCCGAAGGAGGATCGCATTTATGTGATGGCCCATAATGCACGATCGTATGATTTACACTTAGTCCTGAAGGGTCTGTCCCCCCTCCTGGTGACACTCCCTACCAAGATTCGACATGGCCAACAAATTTTGCAGATGACCCTGGGACGGTTGTGTTTCGAAGACAGCTTAAATTTCATCCCTTACCCCCTGAAAGCCTTTCCCAAGAGCTTTGGGCTGACAGAAATGAAGAAAGGGTACTTTCCACACTTTTTTAATACGAGAGTCAACCAGACCTACAGAGGTCCCTATCCACCAGCCATCCCGATGGCATGTCTCCCGCGGAACGCACAGTCTTCCTCCAGTGGCATACCCAAAAAGTGCAAGAAGGAGCCTTGTTCGACTTACAAGGAGAACTTTTAGCTTACTGCCAGAGTGATGTGGACATGTTGAGACGGGGATGCGCCGACTTCCGACAGAACGCCATCCACTCGGTGGGCATGGATCCCTTTGTGGAAGTGATGACAGCTGCAGCGTTCACCATGAAATCCTTTCGAAAACACGACTTGAAACCCAATACCATCGCCATTCTTCCACCTCAAGGCTACCAACCCAAGAGAAACTATTCCCAGGCCTGTCTGCACTGGCTCCACTATCTGATGGAAACGGACCCCCATCTGCACCTCCAGCACGCCAGGAATGGAGGTGAACAAGAGTTCACGTGTGGAGAGGGTCAACATCGGTACACCGTGGATGGCTACAATCCAGCGACGGGCACCGTCTACGAATTCCTGGGCTGTTTCTGGCACGGGTGCCAGGTCTGTCACAAGACCCAACGTGGAGAACCGCATCCCGTCCTGGGCTCGTCGTTGGGAGCCCGTTACACCGACACCCACTACCGCTTGAGTCTCTTGAGTCAACACCCTGAGGTGAAACGAATCGTCACCCTGTGGGAGCACGAGTTTACGAAAATGCAACGGGAGGACTCCGCTCTGCGTGCTTTCTTGCAGGGACCCCGCTGTATCCACGTCCCCGGACCGCTCAACCCTCGCGACGCCTTCTATGGAGGACGCACCAATGCGACGCGATTATGCTACGAAGCCCAAGAAGGTGAAACCATCAAGTACATCGATATTTGTTCCCTTTACCCCTACATTTGTAAGACCGGAGCGTTTCCCACGGGACACCCGACCCTTCTCCATCAACCCCCTGTGGACACGTTGTTTGAACTGAAAGGCATGATCCAATGCCGTGTCCTACCCCCGAAACGCCTCTACCATCCGCTACTGCCTTACAGATCGGGTGGCAAACTGCTCTGTCCTTTGTGCCGTACGTGTGCCGATACCCGGTCAGACTCCCCCTGCGAACACACGGACGAAGAGAGGTCATGGGTGGGAACGTACGCCACCGTAGAACTCCAGGAAGCCGTGAAGAAGTATGACTACCGGGTGCTTCAGATCTACGACGTTTGGCATTTTGACACCTTTGCACAGCATGACCCCGACACCCAGCAAGTGGGACTCTTTGACACTTACATCGATCGGCATTTCAAGGAGAAGCTCGAAGCCAGCGGATACCCCGAAGGATGTACGGATCACGACGCTTACATCCAGGAGATCTACGACAAAGAAGGCATTGGGTTGGACAAGGATCGCATCGAAAAAAATCCGGGACGTCGCACGATTGCCAAGATGCAACTGAATTCGCTCTGGGGCAAGTTTGGACAACGGGTAGACTACAGTCAGAACGTGTATATGAACGATCCTGTACAGTACTTTGCCTTGTGGAGGGATGAACGCAATACCATCGAGGATGTGACCGTGGTCAACGAACACATGGTGGAAGTGACCTATACCCATCGGAAAGAATACCAAACCCCTCATTCTCATTTCAACGTCGCCATCGCCGCTTGGGTCACCGCCCAAGCACGTCTCAAGCTGTACGAGACCCTTGCCCTGGTGGGCCGCAGGGTCTTGTATTTTGACACGGACAGCGTCATTTACATTCATCGCCCCCACGACGCGAATCCAGAGCTGGGCCATTCGTTGGGTGAATTTACGGATGAACTGGACGGAAACACCATCAAGACGTTTGTGTCGGGAGGTCCCAAAAACTATGGCTACGAGTTAATGAGCCCCAGACCCGATGGAACGCGCACGACCTGCAAAGTGCGAGGGTTCACTTTGAATTACCGAAACCAACGCCATCTCAACTTTGACACCATGAAAGGACTGATACTGGGGCAACGACCTGGGAAAGAGGAGGAGAAAATCAGTTTGGATTACCCTCATCAGATCATTCGAAAAGGACCTCGGCACGAAAACGCACTCGTGACCCGACCCACCCGAAAAGACTATCGTACCGTGTACGACAAGCGACGTCTCGTCTACGACGACATCACAGGGCTACCCGTAGACACGCTCCCCTTTGGGTACAGAGATGACTTTCTATAAAAAAAATCATAATTGAAACTGAATCGACGTGGACCCCTACAGAAACAAACGGATCGACATCAGATCAATCCGAAGCCTGGGTGGTCGACCCATCAGAGGTCGTGTTCGTGCCAGGGTGGCCTCTGATGGGTCGAACTGAGGTTGTGCTTTCTCTCTCACTCTACAAGCCTGACCCTTTGGAAAAGAAACACTAAGGACGTACCACACTGGTGGGTGGCGTGTGGGACAGAAACCATCCAATCAGAAGGTCGGATTTTCCACCAATCAGAAAGCAGAGTGTCAGTGTCTTTAAATACGCCCAACGTTCCCTGGCCATCACTTTTCACTGAACGGTCCAAGCAACAACACCATCATGTTCCGACTGCTACCACCGTATGACAACAATGGCCACTACCGCATCATCATCAAACAGAAGAAGGAGAAGGGGGGCAAGGACGAGGACGTTCTCAATAGCGAGCATTTCCGTCATGCCATGGCGGACATCCTGGGGGAGCAGCTAGTTCTACATTGGGAGATGATGAGAACAAGTGCCTTGTACAAAGCTTCCCATGACTGCATGCATGAGAAGTTAAAGAGTGTTGTGGACACATTTCTGCCTCCGGAGTATGGCATCTGCATCCCCAGCATGGAACTCTACGTGGAAAAGTCAACCCCAACACCTGAAGCAACAGCACTCACAGCATCCATACTCAAAGCAGCCCAAAAAGCAGCAGCACCATACGTCGCAGCACTTACCACAGTGGTAGCAGAGGGGACGTTAAAAGAAACAGACGTACTCACCTCAGCACTCATTGCAGCGTCAACAGCAGCAGAAGCAGCACCCATACTAACAACAACACCCTCAGAAGCAGTGAAAGCAGCACAACAACTCGACTCAGCACTATGGACAGCGATACTAGCATCAGCCGCAGCAACACCTGCAGCCATAGAAGCAGCAGCAGTAGCACTCGTTGAAATAGTAACCTCACATGCACCCTTGCTGCAGCAGTACTCATCGCAGACAACACCATCAACAACACCCGTAGCAGCAGCAGAAGCAGCCACCACACAGGAAGAAGAAGATGCAGCTGCAGACGCAGCAACAACACCCTCACTAAAAATATTCATCAATGCACTACAGATGGCGCAATGCGTGGCAGGTGTGAGGGCATCGAAGGGGACACCCCGAGAAGCAGCAGCAACAAAAAAATTCGCCTCAGCACTATCCTGGGCGGCAGCAACAGCCACAGCCGCCACACCCACAGCAGTAGAAGCAGCAACAGCTGCACTCGTCGCCGTAGTAACAGGAGTAACTTCAGCGCAGTCATCATCACCACCACCTTCACCATCACCGATGGACACCTCAGATGCTGCAGCATCCACACCAAAACCAGTGGCAGTCACCACAGCACCCACACCAAAACCAGTGGTAACAGCAATGGTAGCAGCAGTGGCACCAACAGTGGCAGACACCACCCCCACAGCCATAGAAGCACCAGTAGCAACACCTTCACCAACAGAAGCAGCAGCCACAGAAGCACTCGTTGCAACATTGAGCAGGCTACCTGTGTGATGACGATGACGAAGGTTGTCATCCACTTTTTCGCATTATTCGCATCATTTCACCTTGTTTGTCTGTATCTAAGTTGTTGTTCATTATTAAACAGGGATAAATTGAACTGACTCTTTGTGTCTTGATTTGTGTCTTGATCTACTCCAGTAGAATGCCGAACCGAGGGTAGAGGTTGAGTTGAGATGTCGTCTACGTTGTCTGTCCGTGCGTCTGTCATGTCAGTGCACATGCTCGTTGTAATATATTATATAGTATAAATAGATAAAAGAGAAGGGCCATGTTTGAAAAATCAACTGCCTGGTAAGACATGATGGAATCCACATGGTGTTCTGACTAATCGACACCCACCCTGCTTGCTTTGCCAACCCAAACAACAACCATCCAAAAGAACCCACACCCACCCCCTCGTCCTCTTGGAGGTACACGCCTGTAGACGCGTGACACCACCATGGTACGTCTCCAAATGATAAAATAAATATATAGAAATAGAGACGCGTGAAACACCACGGGTGCCTGGAGACACGAGTCAAACACCACGTATGTCTATCGATCTCTCTCTCTCTCTCTCTCTCTCTCTCTCTCTCTCTCTCTCTCTCCTTATAAAATACAAAATAGGATCAATACTCCTGTGGATCAACGTGTGTTTGAAGACACACACGCATGACATCACGATTGCATGGCAACATGAAGTACATGACGTTTTGCATGACAAAACACGACGTACATGACGTGTGCATGGAGACACGAATGACAGTACGCCTGTCGACCGACACGAGTACCGACTCCTCGGCGTCATTCATAATAATGTTCATCCTATGGATCAACGTCGACGTCTGTTTGAACACACACACACACACACACACACACACACACACACACACACACACACACACACACACACACACACACACACACACACACACACACACACACACACACACACACACACACGCACAACACACAGAGGACACCACGTTTTGCCTGGCAACACGCGTGAAACACTACGGGTGCCTGGCAACACGAATGACAGTACACCTGTCAACCGACACGAGTGCCAGCACCTCGGTATCGTGAATAAATAAATGATAATAATCATCCTATGGATCAACGTCAACGTCTGTTTGTCGTCATGCGTGGCACCACGTTTGCATGGGGGTGACACGAAGTACTTCACGTAGACATATACCTACAACACGTTCATGTCTGTGCCTGTCGATTCACCGTTAGAATTCAGCCAACACCTTGAGCCCCTTTAAATTCGCCACTCCCCGACTTTTAACTTAGACGAACGGCTGTCATCGTGGGCTACAATACACGATCGCCTTGTGGAACGAAACCTTACACCTCAAAGTTGACAAACACATCACCATACCCGATGACATGATTTGTGACATCCTTGTGCAAGATCCTTCGCCGATATGACGTCAACCTAGCAACAAAGTGTCAGAGTCGTCGACTGTGTATGATAAGCTCGTCTCAGTGAGCTATCATCTCCACATGCCATCGCCACCCACCCACCCACCAAAACAAAACAAAACAAAACAAAGAACCCGACTCCCTTCCCGCCTTCCTCCCTCCTCCTCCTCCTCCCACCTTCCTCCCTTCACCACCACCGCCTTTTCTATTTCTATTTTTAGAACAACACAAGAACAACAACAACAACAACAAAACTCTTTTCTTGTTCACCTTGTACGGCCGTTTCTCTGGGTTTTTCCCCATCCCTCCTCCTCCCCGGACACGGATGCGACGCCATCTTGAAGGCGTACGCCACCGGACACGGACGTGCCGCCATCTTGGGTGCGCACGCCACCGGAGACGGATGTGCCGCCATCTTGGATGCGCGCGCCACCGGAAACGGATGGGCCGCCATCTTGGATGCGCACGCAGGACCCCTCATGCCCTGTGCGCATGCGCAGTCACGTGACCAAACCGAAACCGGAAGTGACGTCACAGATCCTCTCGACCAATCAGAAGCCAGGAGCGGTACCAAAGTACTGCTGACAACTACTGCCACGCGTTTGATCAGTACCCAATTGATACGGAAATACTTAATGTGTCTATGTTGGACCAGTACCTACGTGTTGGATCAGTACGCAGTTGATGGGAGAAATCCCATAGGAGTCTATATTGGACCAGTACCAGCGTCTTGGATCAGTATCCATTTTTTTTGAGATACTCAATGTGAATCTACGTTGGACCAGTACCTACTTGTTGGATCTGTACCAAATTGATGGGGAGATACTCAATGTGAGTCTCTGTAGACCAGTACCCACGTGCTTGATCAGTACCCAATTGGAGGGGGTGGGGGGGTGGGGGGTGGGGTGGAGGGTGGGGGAGGGGGGGGGGGGGGGGTATTCAATGTGAGTCTATGTTGGATCAGAACCCACTTCCTGGATCAGAACCCACCTATTGGTGAGATACTCAATATGAGTGTATGTGGGACCAGTACCATCGTGTTGGATCAGTACAAAATTGTTGGTGAGATACACAATGTGAGTCAATATTCGACACTACCAACGAGCTGGATCGGTAGCCAATTGTTGGAGATACTCAATGTGAGTCTATGTTGGACCATAACCCATGCGTTCGATCAGTACCCAATTGTTTGGAAAACACTCAATGTGAGTCTATTTTGGACCAGTACCCACTTGCTGGAGCAGAACACACCTATTGGGGAGATACTCAATATGAGGGTATGTGGGACCAGTACCAGCGTGTTGGATCAGTACCCAATTGTTGGGGAGATACTCAATGCGAGTCTATGTTGGACCAGTACCCACTTGCTGGAGCAGAACACACCTATTGGGGAGATACTCAATATGAGGGTATGTGGGACCAGTACCAGCGTGTTGGATCAGTACGCAATTGTTGGGGAGATACTCAATGTGAGTCTATGTTGGACCATAACCCATGTGTTGGATCTGTACGCAATTGTTTTTGTAGATACTCAATGTGAGTCTATGTTGGACCATAACCCATGCGTTGGATCAGTACCCACTTGTTGGGGAGATACTCAATGTGAGTCAATATTCGACACTACCAACGAGCTGGATCGGTAGCCAATTGTTGGAGATACTCAATGTGAGTCTATGTTGGACCATAACCCATGCGTTCGATCAGTACCCAATTGTTTGGAAAACACTGAATGTGAGTCTATTTTGGACCAGTACTCAAGTGTTAGATCAGTACCCAATTGTTGGGGAGATACTCAATGTGAGGCTATGTTGGACCAGTACCAACTTGCTGAATCAGAACCAACTCATTGGGGAAATACTCAATATGAGTGTATGTTGGACCATAACCCACGTGTTGGATCAGTACGCAATTGTTGGGGAGGTACTCAATGCGAGTCTATGTTGGACCAGCATCCACTTGCTGGATCAGAACCCTTGTGTTGGATCAGTACCAAATTGTTGTGGAGATACTTAATGTGAGGCTATGATGGACCAGCGCCCACTTGCTGGATCAGAACCACCTATTGCGGAGATAATCAATATGAGGGTATGTGGGACCAGTACCAGCGTGTTGGATCAGTAGCCAATTGTTGGGGAGATACTCAATATGAGCCTATGTTGGACCATAACCGACGTGTTGGATCAGTACCCAATTGTTGGGGGAGATACTCAGTGTGAGTCTATGTTGGACCAGTACCCACGTGCTTGATCAGTGCCCACCTATTGGTGAGATACTCAATATGAGTGTATGTGGGACCAGTACCATCGTGGTGGATCAGTACCAAATTGTTGGGGAGATACACAATGTGAGTAAATGTTCGACACTACCCACGAATTGGATCGGTAGCCAATTGTTGGAGATACTCAATGTGAGTCTATGTTGGACCATAACCCATGCGTTGGATCGGTACCCAATTGTTTGTAAAACACTCAATGTGAGTCTATTTTGGACCAGTACTAAAGTGTTGGATCAGTACCCAATTGTTGAGGAGATACTCAATGCGAGTCTATGTTGGACCAGTACCCACTTGCTGGATCAGAACCCAATTGTTGGGGAGATACTCAATGTGAGGCTATGTTGGACCAGTACCAACTTGCTGAATCAGAACCCACTCATTGGGGAGATACTCAATATGAGTGTATGTGGGACCAGTACCAGCGTGTTGGATCAGTACCCAATTGTTGGGGAGATACTCAATGTGAGTCTATTTTGGACCACAACCCATGCGTTGGATCAGTACCCAATTGTTTGGAAGACACTCAATTTGAGTTTATGTTGGACCAATATCCACTTGCTGGATCAGAACCCAATTGTTGGGGAGATACTCAATATGAGTGTATGTGGGACCAGTATAAGCGTGTTGGATAAGTACCCAATTGTTGGGGAGATACTCAATATGAGTCTATGTTGGACCATAACCCACGTGTTGGATCAGTACCCAATTGTAGTGGAGATACTCGATGTGAGTATATGTTGGACTATTACTCCCGTGTGGGATCAGTTTCCAATTGTTAGGGAGATACTCAATGCGAGACTATGTTGGACCAGTACCCACTTGCTGGATCAGAAGCCACCTATTGGTGAGATACTCAATATGAGTGTATGTACGTGGGACCAGTACCATCGTTTTGGATCAGTACCCACTTGATGGGGAGTTACTCAATGTCAGTCTGTGTTGGACCAGTAGCCACGCCTTGGATCAGTACCCAATTGTTGGGGAGATACACAATTAAGGCTTTGTTGGACCAGTACCCACGTGCTTGATCAGAACCCACCTATTGGGGAGATACTCAATATGAGTGTATGTGGGACCAGTATAAGCGTGTTGGATAAGTACCCAATTGTTGGGGAGATACTCAATATGAGTCTATGTTGGACCATAACCCACGTGTTGGATCAGTACCCAATTGTAGTGGAGATACTCGATGTGAGTATATGTTGGACTATTACTCCCGTGTGGGATCAGTTTCCAATTGTTAGGGAGATACTCAATGCGAGACTATGTTGGACCAGTACCCACTTGCTGGATCAGAAGCCACCTATTGGTGAGATACTCAATATGAGTGTATGTACGTGGGACCAGTACCATCGTTTTGGATCAGTACCCACTTGATGGGGAGTTACTCAATGTCAGTCTGTGTTGGACCAGTAGCCACGCCTTGGATCAGTACCCAATTGTTGGGGAGATACACAATTAAGGCTTTGTTGGACCAGTACCCACGTGCTTGATCAGAACCCACCTATTGGGGAGATACTCAATATGAGGGTATGTGGGACCAGTACCATCGTGTTTGATAAGTACCTACTTGATGGGGAGATACTCATTGTGAGTCTATATTTGTCCAGTGGTCACGTGCTAGATCAGTACCCAATTGATGGGGAGTTACACAATGTGAGTCAATGTTCGACACAACCCACGAGTTTAATCGGTAGCCAAATGTTGGAGATACTCAATGTGAGTCTATCTGGACCATAACCCATGCTTTGGATCAGTACCCAATTGTTGGGGAAACACTCAATGTGAGTCTATTTTGGACCAGTACTCAAGTGTTGGATCAGTGCCCAATTGTTGAGGAGATACTTAATGTGAGGCTATGATGGACCAGCACCCATTTGCTGGATCAGAACCCACCTATTGCGGAGATAATCAATATGAGGGTATGTGGGACCAGTACCACCGTGTTGGATCAGTACCCAATTGTTGGGGAGATACTCAATATGAGTCTATGTTGGACCATAACCCACGTGTTGGATCAGTACCCAATCGTAGTGGAGATACTCAATGTGAGTCTATGTTGGACTATTACTCCCGTGTTGGATCAGTTCCCAATTGGTGGGGAGATACTCAATGCGAGACTATGTTGGACCAGTACCCACTTGCTGGATCAGAAGCCAGCTTTTGTTGAGACTCAATGTGAGTCTATGTACGTGGGACCAGTACCATCGTTTTGGATCAGTACCCTTTTGATGGGGAGTTACTCAATGTCAGTCTGTGTTGGACCAGTAGCCACGCCTTGGATCAGTACCCAATTGTTGGGGAGATACACAATGTAAGACTATATTGGACCAGTATCCACTTGCTTCATCAGTGCCCACCTATTGGTGAGATACTCAATATGAGTGTATGTGGGACCAGTACCAGCGTGTTGGATCAGTACCCAATTGTGGGGGAGATACTGAATGTAAGTCTATGTTGGACCAGTACCCACGTGTTTTATTAGTACAAGATTGATTGCTGAGATACTCAATGTGAGTCTATATTGGAGCAAGACCCACATGTTGGATCAGTACCCAGTTGATTGGGAGAAACTCAATGTGAGTCCTTGTTGGACCTGTACCCATGTGTTGGATAAGTACCCAATTGTTTGGGAGATATTCAATGTGAGTCTATGTTTGACCAGTACCCACGTGTTAGATCAGTACCCAATTGTTTGGGAGATATTCAATGTGAGTCTTTGTTGGACCAGTACCCACATGTTGGATCAGAACGGAATTGTTGGGAAGATACTCAATGTGAGTCTATGTTGGAGCAGTTCCCACATGTTTGATCAGTACCCAATTGTTGGGGAGATATTCAGCGAGAGTCGATGTTGGACCAGTACTCACCTGTTGGACACATTATCATGATATTGTGTTAGACCATTACCTTGGTGATTGGGAAATACTCAAGGTAAATCTATTATGAATCAGGTGAGGATACTCTAGGTGAGTCTATGTTGGACACGGACCCAAGTGATGGGCAGAGTACCCATGTTGTACCAGGTCCCAAATGTTGGACACATTATCTTGAGTTAGTGTTAGACCATTACCCAGGTGATGGGGAGACACTAAAGGTGAGTCAGTGTTGGACCTGTACCTAGGTGATGTGCAGATACTCACAGTAAGTCTTTGTTAAACCAGAACCAAGACGATCTTATAATGAGATATATATTGCTGCTGTAGCTATGATAATATCATATAACTATGATAACATAATAACGGTATGATATAACTCTTTGCAGGAGCTGATACAGAATGCTGAAGATGCTGGAGCCGAAGTTGTCAACATCATGTTTGATGGAAGGAATATTCGTCCTGAAATAGATCCCCAGGAATTGAAACAGAACACTTTCCTGAAATCTTTGCAGGTACAGATTCTTATATCACATGGACAGGCAATGTTCTCAATTAGTGTTTAAATCGGGTTTGAGGTAGAAATGTGCAAATAGCAACAACCTGAATAAAATTGCTTATGTAAATATCTCTTCTTGCCAGTCTTGGTTTTACCATGTCATTCTAATGTTGGATTTAAGTCTTTAACCATAACTAAATACAATGGGAGAAATGGTCTAATTAAGGGTTGTGTGTTCTTATTCATTTGTGTGTCCCGAGGACAACATGTTCACTGTTACCAATAGGTGTAAATGACTTCATCAAACTTTCAAATAAATTGATCCATTCTTTGGCAGGGTCCTGCGTTGTGTGTCTTCAATGATGCTCTATTCAGGAAGAAGGATTGGGCAGGTATCAGAATGTTGCATACTAGCCTCAAGAATGAGTCACAGAATATAGGACAATTCGGACTTGGTTTCAAATCTGTATTCCATATTACAGGTTAGTACTAAACTTGCAAATCGCAAATGCACATTTCCAAAGCAGCCTGTTTATAATATTTCTATTCCCTAGTTTAGAATTTCCTTTCTAGGAGTTACAACTCAGAAACATATTCACATGAATAGAATTACAATACATAATGTGGTGAAAAGTGATGTCCCCCATTTGTAGAGATATTTCGAGAGAATAAACGTTCATTCCTTGAACATATTGAAGGTTAGATGGTCAATATGTCCACCAAGGATAAAGGACAATTCGACATCGTCATCATTTGTTGACCCCAAATAGTGCACTTGGTAGTAACACTCTTTCCAGACACAGTCAGCTGCTAGTGGGATCAATCCTCCATCATAAAGGCCATAGCCATGCATGATTAATACAAATGAATCATCCTTTTAAACTTTTTGCTATATATTTCAGATTATCCATGTATCATCAGCGGTGACCACATCCTTTTCATTAATCCAGAAGAAGTAGCACATAAAGTGTGTTTCGCCAAAAAGTTAAAGAATCTAACAGATAGAGTGAAAGATATTTTAAGTCAGGTCCTGAGTGGTACATTTGGGTTCTCAGACAAGTGTTTGACAGCTGGTTATGACGGAACTCTATTTTGGTTTCCTCTGAGGGTTCAAACATCACAACTTTCTGGAAATATATATACAGAAGAGAGTGTTATGGACCTATTTCGGGCGCTGAGATCGGAGGCGCCAGTAACACTCCTTTTTCTCAATTCCATACACAAAGTTCAATTATTCCAGAAGCATGCAGCTACAGAAGAGGTGATTTTCTGTGTACAGCTTTCAAAAAGCTGTTTAGCATCTGTTAAACGTCAAAGGATGGATTTTGCCACAAAAGTGAAACGCATTGACTGTGAATTGACATGCCCTTCCATTGAAAACAGACTTAATGTTGAGATAGAAACTGAAGATTTCATAAAGTCACAAATATTAAGCCAGGAATGGGTAATTCTCAATGTGTTCAAAGCCAGAGATATGTCTGAAAGACTACAAAGACTCTGCAAGGAAATGTCACAGTATCCGCGTGTGGGCCTGGCTGTTCCACTTGGTAAGAAATGTGAAGGTCATGTGTTCTGTTTCCTCCCTCTTCCCCTGGAGAGTCACAGTCCCACAGGTCTGCAGGTTCATGTAAATGGCTGCTTTGCCTTAAGTCAAAATCGAAGGCATATCAAATGGCCAACAGCAGATCAGCTACAGAATCAGTCTCATACAGACAAGGATATTGAGTGGAACAAGTGTCTTGTGAGTGAAGTGCTACCAGAGGTTTATTGTAATATTCTAAACGAGCTGATTCAGCATTCTCAACAGGAACAGAATCCAGATGACCTGATACAGCAGGTGTATTCCTTGGTTCCAAGTCAAGAAAATGTCAGTGTACATTGGAAACCAATGGTGGATGGAGTTTTAAGAGAACTGCAAAACATTCCAATCTTGTTCACAGAAAATGCTGGTGGATGTTGGATGACAGCCGAATGTGCCACTGTGCTTGATTCCAGCTTGGCTATTGATGTCAAAGATGTTGTCAAGGATATTTATCTTTGGTGTAATCAAAACATTGTTGATTTGCCTGGAAACGTTTTGGCATTGTTGGAATGCATAATGTGCACATCCTTAACAAAGGTTTCAAGTGAACGTGTCTGCTCACTTCTGACATCAAATGACTGTTACATAAGATGTCTATCTCCGCCCAAAAAGAGGATTTTGCTGAAGTATATATTATCCGGTGGATGTGTAGCCTTCTTACGTGGATTACACCTTTTGCCTACAATGGATGGATGTTTCACAGAAATTGGAAAGGGACATGTATACATTTGGACGGATGTTATTGATTCAGAGTTTTTGTTTCCTGGCCTTGAATCCATGCTAGTGGACACTGTGGCATCACCTGAACTTGACCAAGTCTTACAAAGTGAAGAGAATCGAGGTAGATAATGCAATATTCTAATGTTAAATCAAAACTTATTAAAGAGAATCATAGAAAAACTAAGATGACAGCACCATATGAACAATAATAATGTATCATAATCAGTGCATGAACAGAGAAGATTCAGGCAAGCCTCTGAATGATGTTATACAAATTTCACATTACCATCAGGGCAATTCAATGTTCATGACCAAGTTAAAACTACTTAAAACACACAGAGAGAACGTTTTTATGTCATACATGACACCTATAAAATTGTGTCGGCCTGAAATAAATACAAACTCAAGGTCTTTATGAACTAAACAATTCTGAACCGATCAGTGTTTGAATTATCACAACTAAACATAACAGATTCTGAATCAACTTTTGACTTTGCACAATTGTTCAATGCGTTTGCTAGATTCGAATTAGTTTGAATTTCAGTGAAATACTTTTTCATGTGCCCATTTGGTAATATTGGAGTATTTAATTGCATTTCATATTGATTTCCAGATCTTCTCAACGTGGGCCTGATAACCAGTGCCGTATTTCCAAGTCTTCTGCAGAGATGTGTTGCACAACATTTCGGTGAAAACAACCCCAAATATCTACATCTACCTGTTGATGACACTTGGTTGAGGACAGTGTGGACTTACATCAACAAGAGCTATTCCTGTGATCAGCTTGGTAGTATGTTTGGGTCACTGCCTCTTATTCCAGAATTACAAGAGCAAGGTAAAACACGTGTACATGAACTACAAAAGCCACTTATTGTTGAGATGGTAGATGGCGTGAGTTCACTCCCTAAGCACATGGCTGATTGTCTGAGGAGGCTTGGTGTTGTAGTGTTAAAAAGCATTTCAGACATTACACCCAAGAATATTCTTGGAGTGATAATACAGTACCCGACCCATAGCGGTGTCATGAAAGTCCTAGATGCTGTGTCAGAGAATGACAATATACAGACAAAGATCAATCAATTCAACACAGAGGCAACCCATGAGGAAAGAAACAGCTTAACTTGTTTTTTGGGAGAAAGTACAACAGACTTCACAAAGTCAAAGGATATTTTAAGGAGTCTTCAAATGTTCATGGCAACTGATGGGTCGTCAAAGTGTTTAGAAGATGTGGGCATTCTGGCACCTGTTTTGGAACCCCCATTTCCAATCCCTTACTCTGAGGTCTATCTAGTGTCTACCCCCAGAGCTGTAAGGTCGCTAGCTGTGTCTCTAGGGGCATCGCAAATAAAACTGGATGCAGCAGTCATACTCACTTTACAAAGCATCATTGAAGGAAATCCCATGGGAATGGCTGATAGGGATCTTCTTATGCTCATGGAGTTCTTGATATTGTCTTGCCCTTATCTGCTTGAAAATGATGAAGTTGCAAACCTAGCATGGGGAGTGAAATTTCTTTCATCTGAGAAAGGATCAACAACGTTCCAAGCATGCCAGCTGTTTGACCCTGCATCATCTCTTTTGACACAGCTATTCATAGGTGAGGACAAATTCCCCCACTCAAGACATGTCAGAACCAGGCAGCTGAAGCAAGGTCTGACGCTGTTGGGGTTACGAAGGGAAGAAGAGGTGACAGCTGCAGAACTTGTAACAACAGCAAACATTATACAAAGTTTGAATGCTTCCAGTAAAGAGGACGCATTGTTGAAAGCAAGGGGTCTTGTTTTGTTTCTCACTCATCATGAAAAGAACTTTGACCCAGATTCTCTAACTAACATACAGGGTCTTCAGTGCATCCCATGTATTTCACAGAAGCCAGATTTCTATCCAGGTCGACTTCAGTTTCCGGGAGAAATGAGAATGCTTGGAACATCAAACATTGTTTGTAGTTCTAAATACCTGCACGTAGTCGGATCTACCATGAGTGTAGCTGAAGAAATGTCAGAACCATTGGAAGTATTATTTGGGTTGGATGTTCCTCCTCCAGTTACCTCTGTCATTAAACATTTACGGAATCTCTCAGCATCATACTATAGTCAGGCACACCACCTGTACATGACCCTGCTGCACAATGTCTACAAGCATTTGTCATCAGTGAGCTTGTCCAAGGAACACATCCAACTGCTTAGTGAATTCCCCTCAGTATGGGTAGGAATAGATGAAAGGTTTCAGCATCCGTCATCTGTATTCATAGATCAGATGACTAAAGACATGGATTTAAAACCTTACCTATTTGCTCTTCCATCTGTATTTCATCATTGGCGCAGTTTGATGTTGACACTTGGGTGTAACCAGGAACTTACACCTCAGTTACTTGCAGGTGTGCTTGAAAAAATCAAATCGAAACATGACACATACAGAGAAGCGAGTGCTTTTAGAGAAGACAATTCCTCCAGACAATCAGAAGTTCAGAAAGATTCACAACTTGTTCTACAAATTGTCAACAGGTTGTCAGAAGAACAAGAAAAGCCCGCAACTATTTTTCTTCCAATCCAACAAGGGGACAACTCGTGTCTGACTCTATTGCATGTTGAAGAATGTACATACAGTGACTGGCTGAATGAGGAGTCAGAGGATGAAGGGGCTGGTGTTCACTTTCTTCATAAATCTATTTCCAAAAATACTGCACAAATGCTTGGAGTAAATATCTTGGATGATATAGACTATGATTATCATCAGTCAGAATCTTTAACTAGACGTCTGAACTCTTTACTTCATGCATATGTTGATGGACTGTCCATTCCAAAAGAAATGATTCAAAACGCAGATGATGCTGGTGCTACTGAAGTATGTTTTCTGTATGATGAGCGACAAAATTGGGATGCAAGATCGTCTCTGATCAAAAGTGAAATGGCTTCATTACAAGGGCCTGCACTCTGGTCTTTTAACAATGCTACCTTTAAGGACACAGACTTTAAGAATTTGATAAAGTTAGGTGGAGCCACAAAACATGCAGATACTTCCACGATAGGAAAATTTGGGTTAGGGTTTACCTCTGTCTACAATCTGACAGATGTTCCAAGTATCATCAGTGGAAATACAATGGTTATTCTTGACCCAAGTGGCTCTTACTTGGAAAAACCAGGAATGAAAGCAAATCTGAAAAGTGCTAGAAACAAAGCTACAATGAGGAATCAATTTAAACCATTCGAGGGTGTGTTTGGTTGTGACTTCAATAGAGAGGTAATCTGCAATGGCACTTTATTCCGATTACCACTAAGGACAGAAGAGCAGGCACGTAAAAGTGACATTAGTAATACTTGTTACACGAGGACAGAGGTAGAGTCTCTCTTCAAAAAGTTTGTTGATGCCTGTGGAAACCTCCTTCTGTTCACACAGAATGTGAAATCTTTGAAGTTTTTGTTTGTGCCCTCTGAAGGAGATCCTCGAGTACCACAGCTGTTGGTAGACGTAGTAAAGCATGTTAAAATATCACCTGCCATCCTACCACGAGGTGACAAATTAAAAAGTGAAAACATTTTGGTTTATGCGTCAAAAAAATGGCAAAGACTAGCACAGAAAAACGAGAGCTTATCAGTAGCTCAAAGGGCCGACATTGAAATAGATCTTTCCAACAACATAAAAGAGTTGAACCTGGAACATAGTGGGGGGCGAGCAAAGGTGGAGTGGGTTATTGTATGGAACACAGGTGGAAAGGAGTCCTACACGTTTGCATTATCTGGAGTACTGAAAGATTTGCTCCCCCTGGCTGCAGTTGCCATACCGATGACAAAGCTGAGCATGTGTCCCTTTGGGTTCTACAGAAAGGGACATCTCTTCACTTTCCTTCCACTACCAATAGAAAATCCATTTCCATTTCATATCAATGCAACATTTGCACTCAGTGAAAACAGAAGAGAGCTACTTAAAAGGACGGAGGATGACAAGACCATACATGGAGTTGTATGGAACGACATCTTACTTCGTGATGTTGTGCCCAGAGCATTCATTGCTGCATTGAAATACATAGACTTGAACTCAGTATCAACAGCAGAGTATTACCAGCTGTGGCCCACCAGTAAAGAACAGATGGACTGTTTGGGGTCAAGTTTCTACAAAATGATTGTTGATGAGAAACATGAAGTCTTTGTTGAAGGAAGTACAAAACAAAGATTGCCTCTCAATACGATCTGGTATCTGGATACATCCATAAGAAACCAACCAAACATAGGAGACATTGCTTTAAAAGCTTTGGTAAACTTTTGGAAAGGTAAAAGTAAAGTTGTTGTAGACATTCCAAACAATGTCATTGCGTGTCTCATCGAGGAGAGAGGTTGTGCCAAGAATCGCTGTGTGGCAAGTCAAACATTCTACTGTGATGTGTTTTTCCCTAATTTTGAGAATGAATATTGGTTACCAAGAGACAGGGTCTCTCTGACCATCTCTGCTATACAATACAATGACAATGCAACCAATCAGCAAGTGAAGGCTACGAAATGCATCCCAACATCTCATAAGGGCACGTTAAGACGACCTCAGGATTGCATTTGTCCATCTAGGGCATGTGCTAGCCTGTTCTCAGAAGAAGATGACATGTTCCCAGACAAACGTTTCAGGACGTGGTCAGTTCTTGAAGGTCTGTGTCTAGCTGGAATGATAGAAGATAATTTGCCCTGGAAGATATATGTAGAAAGGGCGAGTACAGTGTCTGAATTGTACTTTACAGATTATCAAAAGGCAATTCAAAGGTGTAAGAATCTATTACAGTATCTGGGATGCCACGTCAATCCACGCTATAAGAACTTCACAAAATGCCCACCAGTTATTCTTCAAAAACTTTTAAAAATCAGGTTTCTGCCAGTGCTTCAACGTCCCAAGACATGGAAGTTCGTTTGGAAGGCTGATGAAGCAGACTCTGGTCTGTCAGCCCCAAAAGGAAATGTTCAGAGAGGACACAGTGAATTTGGTTGGATGTACCCATCTGATTTTGGATGAATCTGAACTGGATTTTGACAATAGTGAAGAGATAATCTCTGATGCTCTTCAGTTGCTACAAGTGAAGAACAGTTGTGAAGTTACCCTTGAAAGTGTTACAGCGCAACTCCTTTCTGTTTCGGAGTCAATACAAGAAGGTCTAAGACCACCCAATACGGAACTGTGCGAAACATGTAGAGCCATTTACAGTCACATGAACAAACTATATGAAAATAGTTCCATCAATGGGAAGGAGGAGTTCAAAAGATATGTGGAGGAACACTTGCATGGAAAACAGACAATCTTGGTGGGGAACAAACTGGTGAAACCTGAACAGGTAGTCCTCCACAGGCAAAGTAGTGTGGAGCCAGGCATGTATACACTGGAGCACACGTTCGAGGATGTTCTGCCGCTGTTTGAACTATTTGGCATGAATACAAGAATTCATGGTACACGCACCTTGATTATAATAGGAATACTGGCAGGGATTGTGGGTCTTGTGTTGGCATTTTGTACAAAGTAGTATGACATATGCACGTAACGTGCAAAGAAATACACATACATTTAGATATATATGTACAAGATCCTCTGCCATCAACGTACGTGATCAGGAGCACAGTAACGCTGCTGCAAATAATGTTTAATAGAAATCTTCATGGACGTATAAGAAACGGTGTTTCATGTTGATTAATGTTCATCCATACTGAAGCCATAATTGTTGGCCAAGTGGCAGGCTACTACTTCCAACTATAACAACCTTCCATCAAAGGCCTGCAAACGCCCTGGGAGTACAGATGACGACCATGCAACCACAGGCCAGTGTATGATGTGTTTAACTATGATGTCTTTAGAGACCCCTCTGCTCCCTGGCTTTATTTCCGTAACTGCTCGGCAAAGTCCGGCGGTCATCGTTGTATGGTGTCATTACATTCTGTGTTAAGGAATTAGTGGCCCAACAATTTCATTCTCTTGTAATCTAATGACACTCTCAAATCATGTATTCATGTATTGAAAATGTTTTTGTAACTATGATGTTCAAACATTAGGGGTATTTATATGTACTCTCAGATATTTTTCATGTATTTATGTAATTTTTGCCTCATAAATAATTGTGTATATAGCTTGTTGTATATCTTTAATGATACTGTTGGATAGCTTATATTCAGCGCTTTATTTTGATACTTACATCTTCAATATGGATATAGTAGTTGGTTTGCTTTTCGTGTTTTCAATATGTTTAGAAACACAGTTTGACTAAGCGCCCCAGCCTGTGGTTTTCCTCGGTTGCGCAGCATATTCATACTTCTGTTGGGTTCTTGTGTCTTTACCCACCAGGATAAAGACACAGAACTTGTTTTGTTTTTCTGGTTGTACTGAACTAAGAACTTAGAAGCTAGAGTTTCCAATGCTTCATTTTTCTAGTAATCCATAGATAACCAACATTCGCGTGATTGTCTAGCTTTTTTGGAATTTTAGTATTACTTCGGTCAGTCAAAGTGATCAGTTGATCAGACTAGCTTAATTTTCAGACGTACTCGTCAATGTTATAGTTATAGGAGGCTATAAGCAAAATTGTTTACTTCAAGGTCGACAGATATCGTTAACATCGTTTACATTGTCAGCCAGTTTATACTTTCCAAAGAATTTTTTTCGATACAATTATCAAGCTTCTGGCTTAAATCAAGCATTTTGTTTAAAACTTCGTGTCATGGCCATGGCAAATAGTTAAAGTAATACCACTGATGGGTATACTGACGTTATTTTTTGTCCTCGTAGGCCCTTTTCAACCATGGATCCTACTGTTTACAACCTCTGGATGATAGTCAACCTCCCACAATACAATACTCGTCGATCTCCCTGATTACTTTGCTATCTCACCTGCTAGAGATACATATTGTTATATGTGAGCATTATGTATATTGACCATGTGTTGTAACCAAAGTGGTTATTGGGGATATAGTATAGGTGGACCCAAGGTTGACCTGTGATTGATTAGCTTTGCCACTGTGAAGGATTGGTAAGCTCGCCACATTGAGTAGCAAGGTATGGTGTATTGTTTTAGAGGCTTGTAGACTTGTTACTGAGCTAGCAGGGGCCAGATTGTGTATAGCTACCTCCAGGCATGAGAGAGAGTTTTTTTTTTGCGAGCTGAGACGGGTCCAGGATGTCCACACTTACTAGGTCTCTGTATTGACCATATCGGTCTGTGACATTCCTGCCAGTGAGTCTTGTGATGTATTCGACCATGTCGGTCATTTGTGAGAGACAGGAAAGTTGATCCCTGTTAGTCGACACAGACTGAGTCTGTGCACAATCTGTCGTTGGCTAATCAAACTGATCGGAATATATTTGTTACCAGGATCCAGATTGTGTCCGATTGGTAGCTAGTGTTTCTGTATCACAATGAGTTTTCACCTATTTTGCTTTGCAATAGAAATGTTAGTTTGCCAGATTGTAATCGAAATTGTGTTAATATTGAATAATTGTAGGTTTTGGTAATAATAAAATATTCTTAATAGTGAAACTCAGTTGGGTCCTTCCTTTTGTTACCTGAGACGGTGTCTCACTCGTAAAAATATTTTCCCCAAAGTGAAACGCAATTTAGTTGTTGTCTTGGTGTTCACTTAAAACATTATCCTACGTGAACGCCACAAACTTCAATCAGTAAATCCTCAGGTATTTCGTCCTTGTTTCTTAGCAACGTCAACCCTACACATGAAATGTGCAAGTTCAGATATCGACTGACTTAAAAAAACGGCAGCCACATACGACCTGAGTCACATTCCTCACACCGTGATGCGCGATGGAGGCTGAACAGCTTTTGTTTGTTTGTTGTTTAACGCCGCACTCAGCAATATTCCAGCTTTATGACGGCGGTCCGTAAATAATCGAGTCTGGACCAGACAATCCAGCATCATGACCATCGATCCACGCAACACGATGATATGCATCAACCAAGTCCACGAGTCTGACCACCCGATCCCGTTAGTTGCCTTTTACGGCAAGCATGGGTTGCTGAAGGCCTATTCTACCCCAGATCATCACGGGTGTACACTGTATGAAGCCTTTGATGTCCCCGTCATTAAATATTGATAAGAGAGGCGCAAACCACATTATTTCAACTCAGAAAGAATGCTAGGTTTAAGTTACACGCGTCGCAGTTCTGTTCAGTGCACAACATTGATCAGTCAGGCCCCCGCTAGCGTGGAGGAATACGCTTACACGTAACTACGGTAGCAGTCATTAGTTGCATGACATAGACAGCAATCACGCGATAGGTTTATCCCCAGTATGGCGTTCAGCTAAATTGTAAGGGAAGCCGACCGGTTTCAGTTCATACGCTGGAAGACAGCGTGGATCACAGTGTTGAGCTACAGATAGGGAGGTAGGAGAATTTACGAGGTGATTGTAAGTCCCATACTTTAACATAGGCTTACGAACATCGTAGAGCTAAGATTGCTTTGAGGCGCACAGACATGAGGCCGCAAAATGTCAGCACACCTGTGGAGTACTGGGAACACTGATGATCACTATGTGATGCAGGCTCTAATGTTCTGACTGGTTTGTTTGTTTGCTTTACCTGAATTTGAATTATTTGCGATAATACGTTAAGATGACGTGACCAATCAGCAAGAGGCAAAACAACGTAGTGAGAATTACAGAAAATAATTGTGTAGCAGGGCAGTGAATGATGTGATAGCCAAACACTCGCTACGGGTGAGAGACGTATATTAAAGGAATGATAAGTAATATGAACAATATACATAATGCAATCATCGACATCACAGTATTACAAACCATTTTACATTACAAACACATCTTATTCATATAATAGTAGTTACACTGTACAATGATCTGCAAACTGATGTAAGAACCAAATAGAAAAATTATTCAAATATTATATTATCTAAGTGTGAAGCGATTATAAATCTCTTCCAAAATACATACATATACATGACTTTACAGGTGTGACACACTTATGGTGTAATATAGAAAACTGACTATACAAGTTATTATGTGCCTACCCTGTGGGTGAGACTTGGGTGTCTTCCCGACTAGCGCCGAAACTTATAATTCCGGTGATCTGAATAAACCATATACTTTTATAACAATGACTAATACAACTATTTACGTACATGTTAAAATATTTCTCCGGATCCCGTATAGTACAGATTGTATATTATACAGAACTGATCACAAAAGCAATTAAAACATAGCCTATTCCATAAAACAACACATACACTCTTCCTCATACATACAAGAATAAAGAGACAGAAAAGTGATATATTAGTAATTACCAAAGCTTACAATTTAGAAGTCTTGTTTACCACATTGACTTAAATAGGTTGCAACTGAGAATATGTGGTATCAAACACGTTTAGTTAAAGTTTAGTATTATATGTTTAATATACTGCAACATTTAACTGCAATAACATACAAGTATACACATATATATTAAACTAACCTGATTTTAGATGATTTCACCTGTCAACTTTTCTGTGCAGGAATTGTGTGCAGACTGAGAACATGCAGTAAGACAAAGGGTCAACTTTGAGGGTTAGCTTGGCCAATCAGTTGAGCACGTCTTGGCTTGGGTTTGTTAAGGCTTACAACATGAAGGACACATTAAGTACATCTAATCTATCTTAACAAATGATTAAACATAAAAGTTGAACACTTAAAAGCAGATACTGAAGGTGAATAAAATAAATATGTACAATGTTGAATCTGTCACAATTGCACCTATACTTTTGCCGATGCATAACATAATTACCATGAAATGAACTGTGAAATGAACTTCATTTTCATAAAGGCATCGCCAATATCCTTTTCATCATTCCCACAGACATTGAGTCATGCTCCCTTCTGGTCAAGAGACGTGGCCAAACTGCTCAACCCTGAAGACCTTCTGGACTGGACACTTCTCTCTAGACGTCTTGGCTACACCAATAATGACATCAGGAGCTGGGCTCAGATGCACGACCCACGTATGGCCATGCTGAATGAATGGTACGCGACGAGGGAAGCCACATACGCTGTGCTGACAGCACTGCAAGAGATGGGCAGAATGGATGCAGCTGTGATCGCGGAGGATGAATATGTACAGGAAAAGTGGGATGAGGAGAGATTTGATGAATTGTTGACTAAGCCAGACCAATATGTGCCGGATACCATAGCGTTTGGTAAAGGGGAGGCAATGGAAGAACCATTCCCGTCTTCAGAAGAAATCCCTGACGAACAGGACACACTAACACCTCTTCCCAAGAAGGAACCAGAAGGAGGTTTTGAGCAACAACCATCTTCAAAACAAACATCCCAACAACATTTTAGCAACTCCCTCTTCAACAGCTTCCTCAAGAGCCTCTGCAACAACAGTCGTATTCGCATCGACAGCCATATCATCAGCCCCAACCGCAGCAACAACATCCACATTCGCATCAACATCCACATCATTAGCCCCAACCGCAGCAGCATCGTTATGACAACCACCTCCACAGTGGTGTCCACCAACTACTCCATCCCAACCCAGTACATCAAACACGTGTTCTATTTTGTAAGTGCTCGACAGACCATAGGAACACATAATCGACACATTAGCCGGGACACTGTTATCTGACGTCTCCGTTCCAACAACCTCACATGTCGCCGACCAGCACGTAGTCCTGTTCTCCAACCACGGCATTGACAAGCACGACTTCAGCGGGCACAGGGTCATCAAACTTGGCGTCATCGTGAGTGGAGGCGTGTCATATTCTCTGATGAAAGTCGCTTTTGTGTCTCCCATGCAGAGGGAAGAGTAAGAATTTGGCGGCGTCGAGGTGATCGTTTCGCTGACAGAAACGTTGTGGAAAGGGTTCCATGGGATGGACCTAGCATCATGATATGGGCATTAGACTTAATGCGATACTTGGACCCATGTGCTTTCTGAATATTGGTCAAGGTCGGGGACAAGGCGTCACTGCTCAGCTGTATATCGACCAAGTGATCAGACCCCACGTTGTTCCATTTTTTGCACAACATCCAGAACACATTTTTCAGCAGGACAACGCTCGTCCACATGTTACCAGAGCTACCATGACCTTTCTGCAACAACACAACATCCGTGTTCTACCGTGGCCAGCCCTCAGCCCTGATCTGAACCCCATCGAACACTTGTGGGATGAGGTTCAAAGGCGTCTGCACATTGTGCGCTCAGTCCCTACAACTGGAGAACTACGCACAGCTGCTCTGGATGTGTGCAGGAGGATCGCTAGGGCCTTCACAAATCGTCTGATCCACTCAATGTACAGGAGATGTGTGGCAGTGATAAATGCTAATGTTGGTCACACCAGGTATTGACTGACATTTTTGGTATTGACCCGAAACTGTGTAAGCCCTCAACATTTGAGACAAACAATTATGTCATCTGCCTTTTAATCCGTTGAGCTGTCTTCAGTCAAATGTTTGTCAATCTTGCCCTATAAGTATTCCTTGTCTTTACTGTTGAAAATAAATAACATGTATACTGCAAACTCGACTTGCGTTTCTTTTGCGTGTGAGTATACTTGTTATTATAATTAAGTTAGTTATTGTTTTGTGTGTTTTGAATTATGCCTATATTTTGTTCGCATATGTAATTGTGATAGCATGTTGATAAAGACACGATGTACACCACATGCAATCTAACATAGACACACACACGGATGAACATACGTATATACGTACAGACACGCATTTGCACTCAGACGTAAACACATGAAAGTACACACATGTACACAGATATCCACACAAACGTATAGACTATAGACATACAGATTAACAGACGAACGTACACACACACACACACACACACACACACACACACACACACACACACACACACACACACACACACACACACACACAAGGGATACTCTCACCTTTTCGCAAACACCTGGTATATTCACACATACTAATGATATAGTCGGAATCATACACTGTTTCTTAGCAGAGTTTTCTTTTACCATTATGGAAAGGGTTGTGTCCGTTTTGCCTCACTTCATCTTCTGTTAGCTGCCTCCTCTTTGTTTTCATCTCGCTTCTGATCCGTGAAGATCCGGGGTAGAATAGGTCTTCAGCAACCCATACTTGCCGTAAAAGGCGACTATGCTTGTCGCAAGAGACGACTAACGGAATCGGATGGTCAGGTTCGCTGACTTGGTTGATGCATATTTCATCATATCCCAATTGCGTGTATCGATGCTCATGATGCCAATCACTGAATTGTCTAGTCCAGATTCGATTATTTACAGACCGCCGTCATATAGCTAGCATATTGCTGAACGTGGTGTTAAACAACGAACCAACAACAAAAACATCTTGCATCTTCACAATATATTTTACAATTTGCGAACGTTTGATGGGACCCAGCTCAATTAACTTGGACAAACGAATGTCCGGTAGGGCAGGACATGCTGACACCCGGTGTCATCACTGGTCTTTAGTGATCCATTCATGTAATGTTGACCACTAGTTTGCTTTGTTCGCCCAATTGAACCTGTTTCGGCGGATAATCGATTGTTTTTTATTTATATATTTTTGAGAAAGAAGGAAAGGCTAATGAGAAATATCACGAAAACCTCGACTATACCGCATCCAAGTAGTGATCTTATTATTCTGTGAATTACGGGATCGGATATAATGAAATGATTGTCTACAGGAGTTTGTTATACGCGGGGTTGACTGTAACGTGAATAGTGTTCATTGTTGTGAAGAATGCACATCCCATATGGTTGATAATTGTTCATATTTAATACATACATGAGTTGTTTATATTTAGTTCATGTCTCGTTTAATACGTATATTGACTGTTTGACAACTATACACTAATAGACACAGTGTCACATTCTATTACCCAGAACTGTGATCTATCAGCTCATATCCACAACTACAGCTGACATTCGAAATCGTCTTCCTGATCTCAGTACTGTTAACTTCTGTCCATCGCCATTCTCTATCTGTTCTTCAGTAAACGATCACATTCTCCTGTGTTGGAGCTCGAACTGCTGAATGAAAACAGCAGCATGGGTGTTTCTTTGTTTACCCTTCACACCTGTCCAGCTGACCAAAAGCCAAACATGGAACAATGCTTCATCTATTGCCTTCACACACACACACACACACACACACACACACACACACACACACACACACACACACACACACACACACACACACACACACACACACACACACACACACACACACACACACACACACACACACACACACACACACACACACACACACACACACACACAAACACACACACACACACACACAAGGGATACTCTCACCTTTTCGCAAACACCTGGTATATTCACACATACTAATGATATAGTCGGAATCATACACTGTTTCTTAGCAGAGTTTTCTTTTACCATTATGGAAAGGGTTGTGTCCGTTTTGCCTCACTTCATCTTCTGTTAGCTGCCTCCTCTTTGTTTTCATCTCGCTTCTGATCCGTGAAGATCCGGGGTAGAATAGGTCTTCAGCAACCCATACTTGCCGTAAAAGGCGACTATGCTTGTCGCAAGAGACGACTAACGGAATCGGATGGTCAGGTTCGCTGACTTGGTTGATGCATATTTCATCATATCCCAATTGCGTGTATCGATGCTCATGATGCCAATCACTGAATTGTCTAGTCCAGATTCGATTATTTACAGACCGCCGTCATATAGCTAGCATATTGCTGAACGTGGTGTTAAACAACAAACCAACAACAAAAACATCTTGCATCTTCACAATATATTTTACAATTTGCGAACGTTTGATGGGACCCAGCTCAATTAACTTGGACAAACGAATGTCCGGTAGGGCAGGACATGCTGACACCCGGTGTCATCACTGGTCTTTAGTGATCCATTCATGTAATGTTGACCACTAGTTTGCTTTGTTCGCCCAATTGAACCTGTTTCGGCGGATAATCGATTGTTTTTTATTTATATATTTTTGAGAAAGAAGGAAAGGCTAATGAGAAATATCACGAAAACCTCGAATTTACCGCATCCAAGTAGTGATCTTATTATTCTGTGAATTACGGGATCGGATATAATGAAATGATTGTCTACAGGAGTTTGTTATACGCGGGGTTGACTGTAACGTGAATAGTGTTCATTGTTGTGAAGAATGCACATCCCATATGGTTGATAATTGTTCATATTTAATACATACATGAGTTGTTTATATTTAGTTCATGTCTCGTTTAATACGTATATTGACTGTTTGACAACTATACACTAATAGACACAGTGTCACATTCTATTACCCAGAACTGTGATCTATCAGCTCATATGCACAACTACAGCTGACATTCGAAATCGTCTTCCTGATCTCAGTACTGTTAACTTCTGTCCATCGCCATTCTCTATCTGTTCTTCAGTAAACGATCACATTCTCCTGTGTTGGAGCTCGAACTGCTGAATGAAAACAGCAGCATGGGTGTTTCTTTGTTTACCCTTCACACCTGTCCAGGTGACCAAAAGCCAAACATGGAACAATGCTTCATCTATTGCCTTCACACACACACACACACACACACACACACACACACACACACACACACACACACACACACACACACACACACACACACACACACACACACACACACACACACACACACACACACACACACACACACACACACACACACACACACACACACACACACACACACACACACACACACACACACACACAGACGCACGCATACACACACAAACACACAGACACACACAGACACACACAGAGACAGACACACACACAGACACACACACAGACACACACAGACACAGACACACACACACACACAGACACACAAACACACGCAGACACAGACACACACAGACACACACACATACACACACACAGACAGTGAATCATTACGCAACGAGTTGACAATTCTTTAAGCTATGCCCGTTTGTTTTTACACGGAGCCCAGTCGCAAACAGGGCGGTCGGGTAGCCTAGTGGTTAAAGCGTTAGTTCGTCATGCCGAAAACCCGGGTTCGATTCCTGACATGAGTACAATGTGTGAAGCCCATTTCTGGTGTCCCCCGCCGTGATATTGCTGGAATATTGCTAAAAGCGGCGTAAACACATACTCACTCACTCACTCACTCACTCACTCAGTCGCAAACAGGGGCACGAATCGCTATTCGGCTTGTTCCGGAATAACACGAGTTTGTTACGAATGTGTCCAGATGATATCATACCCTAGTCATGCACCTCCAAACACGAAATGTCGATAACCACCCTATAAGGACATATAGCCTGTGACTATACAGACTCGTTATCTTATCAGTAGGTGACTCACGGAACATTATCAACTGTTATCATGCTAGCATATGACGTAGTTATTACTTCATGGAAAAGGCATACCTTGTGTGGTCCCCATATTCTGTAGGCAGTGCAGACATCTTGCTGGGACGTGAACGTGAGTATGTCTATCTTGGTAAATGTATGATGGTAACATTGTTTTACAGCAATATTTTAAACATTTGCAATTATACTTTTTTTCTGTAAAACGACGTTCTATCATGACAGAACCTTTTGTTTCTAAACTAAAATAAATACTGACTCTATTTGACCCTCTGTACCATACATGTACAAATCCACCATTTGTAGATTTGTGTCCTCTACAATACGGTTTACAATGTATCAACGGGTATATATATATGACCCATGAACGCCATGACTCATATTTCCTGGAACCCATTGTTGTCCCTATATGGAATCTCGTGGCCTTATTACTTGACTACAGGTACCCTGTCAGTTCAGTCAATAGCTGTAGGGAGCACATGTGAGTATGGAGATCTTTAGATATTAACTTGTTTACCAGATTAGATGTGGTGTTAATAGTTTTGCAGAACAAGAAATATGTCTGTCTAAACCGACACCATGTTAAAAATATCATGTTCAGCTGGAAGTGCAAGTCCCAAGCATGTTGCTATGGTGACGCAATATATACGCAGCACCCGGCGTGTCAAGCTGACATTGATGTAGCAACGTCAAGTTGGCTCATTGTCAGGTACCGTTGACAATATGTTTTGCATACACAATTTTAAGGTATCGTCTAAATAAAGTTTTGGCACAGTAACCCAATACAGTAGATTAATCCTAGGTTAAGCTTGAGCGCTACCGTAGCGAATCTTGAGACGAGAGTATGCAGACTGTTACTTGTGTGGATCAACTTGTTGTAAGAGTTGTGTTTCCTACTGAGGAGTCATCAGGAGTTGCACCCGAGTATAGACTGCATACTTTGGAGGGTATGCTTAGCCCAGGTCAAGATGAATTATCTGATCCTTTGTCATCTGAACCTTATTGATTTCTGTTACTGTTTCAGGTGGCGACTGGACATTGTTCGGCATAAAACTTTGGTGACAGTCAGCTCAAGATGGACCAAGATACACAGTCAGCTGGTGAGTTACAATCAGTTGAAGCAAATTAAAAGATTAAAAAACACCGATGTAAAAACATATATTAAAATCTTCTACTTGTTTAAAATATAAAGTATGCATTATAAATGTAATACATTAACCATCAATATACATAATTCAACTTGGCTAAAGGAAAGAAAAAGAAAGTACTCAGTAGCATGTATACTGAACTGCAAGGAAACGTCACCCCAAGTAAATTTGCATGAAAAGTTGTCATTTATATATGTGGGTACTTTTTGTCAAAGTTTCTAAAATTTAACATTACCATGTCCGGAAAAATGAAATTTGATGATAAAAAACAAAGCAGATGACAATAAAAACCAATCGCCTAAACGCATCACGGCAATGGCCATGGTAAGCCGATGCACGTGAGTTCTGTGGAAATTGAAATGCACATGCGTTCCCCCATTTCTTGCCCTATAAAAATCCACCCAGATCGGATAACATTCGTTCGTTATTGAATTTCTACCACATGCCAAGATTGACAAAAAATCAGCGACACCAAGCTCTTGGCCGATTGCAAGCTGGACAAAGTCTTGAGACCACACGCCTTACCTCATTTGGCACGTCGCCGCAGCCACGAGTTTCAGCATGACAACGTCCATGCATGCCCATAGTGCGAGAGCAACAAGAGACTTCCCCCAGCAGAATGGCATCAGAACCATACAGTGGCCGCCTCATCCATTCCATGTATCGACGTTGCACGGCAGTCATCAATGCACATGGCGGACACACGAGATACTGACTTGTGATGCCATTTTCTGAGAGACTAGTGTTGTGTTTCACTTTAAGAACATTTGACACTTTTATTTCAACCTTGATGATCAGTTTTGCCAGGTTTCATCTTTTTAATATGTCTCAAAGTATGTTTACAGTGTTTGGAAAAATTGGGCTTCTCATATATTTATCCATGTTGACGTTTCTTTTATGGTTCAGTATATATACACTCGAATGATCAAAATGGGGAAGGGTAACATATGTACTTTATTAAGAAGACGTTCTTTTACAAAGAATCAGACGATGATGGCTACACATGTATGGAGCTGCCTACCCTTGTCAAGCAATTGCAGGTCGTTCTGGACCAGTACCCTGATGATGGACAGATACTCAAGGTAGGTCAGCATTGGACCAGTACCCTGATGATGGACAGATACTCAAGGTAAGTCAGCGTTGGACCAGTGACAAGATGATGGACAGATACTCAAGGTAGGTCAGCGTTGGACCAGTGACAAGATGATGGACAGATACTCAAGGTAGGTCAGCGTTGGACCAGTGACAAGATGATGGCCAGCTACTCAAGGTAAGTCAGCGTTGGACCAGTGACAAGATGATGGACAGATACTCAAGGTAGGTCAGCGTTGGACCAGTGACAAGATGATGGCCAGATACTCAAGGTAGGTCAGCGTTGGACCAGTGACAAGATGATGGACAGATACTGAAGGTAAGTCAGCGTTGGACCAGTACCCAAGTGTTAGATCAGTATCCAACTGTTAGAGTATCTAGATATACAGTCTATGTTGGACAAGTACCAGCGTGTTGGATCAGTACCCAATTGTTGGGGAGATACTTATTGTGAGTCTACGTTGGACGAGTAGCAACGCGTTTGATCAGTACCCAATTGATACGGAAATACTCAATGTGTCTATATTGGACCAGTACCTACGTGTTGGATCAGTACGCAGTTGATGGGAGAAATCCCATGGGAGTCAATATTGGACCAGTACCAGCGTCCTGGATCAGTACCCAATTGATACGGAAATACTCAATGTGAGTCTATGTTGTACCATAACCCACGTGTTGGATCAGTACCAAATTGTCGGGGAGATACTCAATGCGAGTCTATGTTTTGACCAGTACCCACTTGCTGGATCAGAACACACAAGGTGGGGAGATACTCAATATGAGGGTATGTGGGACCAGTACCAGCGTGTTGGATCAGTACCCAATTGTTGGGGAGATACTCAATGTGAGTCTATGTTGGACCATAACCCATGCGTTGGATCAGTACCCAATTGTTTGGAAGACACTCAATTTGAGTCTATGTTGGACCAGTGGCCACTTGCTGGATCAGAACCCCTCTTATTGGGGAGATACTTAATATGAGTGTATGTGGGACCAGTACCAGCGTGTTGGATCGGTAGCCAATTGTTGGGGAGATACTCAATGTGAGTCTATGTTGGACCATAACCCATGCGTTGGATCAGTACCCAATTGTTTGGAAAACACTCAATGTGAGTCTATTTTGGACCGATATTCAAGTGTTGGATCAGTAACTAATTGTTTTGGAGATACTCAATGTGAGTCTATGTTTTGACCATAACCCACCTGTTGGATCAGTACCCAGATGTTTGGAAGAAACTCAATTTGAGTCTATGTTGGACCAGTACCCATTTGCTGGATCAGAGATACTCAATATGAGGGTATGTGGGACGAGTATCAGCGTGTTGGATCGGTAGCCAATTGTTGGGGAGATACTCAATGTGAGTCTATGTTGGACCATAACCCATGCGTTGGATCAGTACCCAATTGTTTGGAAAACACTCAATGTGAGTCTATTTTGGACCGATATTCAAGTGTTGGATCAGTAACTAATTGTTTTGGAGATACTCAATGTGAGTCTATGTTTTGACCATAACCCACCTGTTGGATCAGTACCCAGATGTTTGGAAGAAACTCAATTTGAGTCTATGTTGGACCAGTACCCATTTGCTGGATCAGAGATACTCAATATGAGGGTATGTGGGACGAGTATCAGCGTGTTGGATCGGTAGCCAATTGTTGGGGAGATACTCAATGTGAGTCTATGTTGGACCATAACCCATGCGTTGGATCAGTACCCAATTGTTTGGAAAACACTCAATGTGAGTCTATTTTGGACCGATATTCAAGTGTTGGATCAGTAACTAATTGTTTTGGAGATACTCAATGTGAGTCTATGTTTTGACCATAACCCACCTGTTGGATCAGTACCCAGATGTTTGGAAGAAACTCAATTTGAGTCTATGTTGGACCAGTACCCATTTGCTGGATCAGAGATACTCAATATGAGGGTATGTGGGACGAGTATCAGCGTGTTGGATCAGTACCCAATTGTTGTGGAGATACTCAATGTGAGTCTATGTTTTGACCATAACCCACGTGTTGGATCAGTACCCAATTGTAGTGGAGATACTCAATGTGAGTCTATGTTGGACCAGTGGCCACTTGCTGGATCAGAACCCACCTATTGGGGAGATACTCAATATTAGTGTATGTGGGACCAGTATAAGCGAGTTGGATCTGTACCCACTTGTTGGGGAGATACTCAATGTGAATCTATGTTGGACCATAACCCACGTGTTGGATCAGTGCCCAACTATTGGTGAGATACTCAATATGAGAGGATTGGAGACCAGTAACATTGTGTTGAATCAGTACCCAATTGTTGTGGAGATACTCAATGTGAAACTATGTGGGACCAGTATCCACTTGCTTGATCAGTGCCCACCTATTGGTGAGATACTCAATATGAGTGTATGTGGGACCGGTACCATCGTGTTTGATCAGTACCCAATTGTTGGGGAGATACTCAATGTGAGTCTATATTTGTCCAGTGCTCACGTGCTAGATCAGTACCCAATTGATGGGGAGATACACAATGGGAGTCAATGTTGAACACAACCCAAGAGTTGGATCGGTAGCCAATTGTTGGAGATACTCAATGTGAGTCTATGTTGGACCAGTACCCACTTGCTAAACAGAACCCATCTATTGGGGAGATACTCAATATGAGGGTATGTGGGACTAGTACAAGCGTGTTGGATCTGTACCCACTTGTTGGGGAGATACTCAATGTGAATCTATGTTGGACCATAACCCACGTGTTGGATCAGTGCCAAACTATTGGTGAGATACTCAATATGAGAGGATGGGAGACCAGTAACATTGTGTTGAATCAGTACCTAATTGTTGTGGAGATACTCAATGTGAGTCTATGTTGGACTATTACTCACGTGTTGGATCAGTTCCTAATTGGTGGGGAGATACTCAATGCGAGTCTATGTTGGACCAGTACCCATTTGCTGGATGGGAACCAACCTATTGGCGAGATACTCAATATGAAGGTATGTGGGACCAGTACCAGCGTGTTGGATCAGTACCCTATTGTTGGGGAGATACTCAATATGAGTCTATGTTGGACCATAACCAACGTGTTGGATCAGTACTCAATTGTAGTGTCTCACCAACAATCTGGTACTAATACAACATGTGGGTACTGGTCCAACATTGACTCACATTGAGTATCTCCCCAACAATTGAGTACTGATCCAACACGCTGGTACTAGTCCCACATACACTCATATTGAGTATCTCCGCAATAGGTGGGTTCTGATCCAGCAAGTGGGTACTGATCCAACATAGACTCGCATTGAGTATCTCCAAAACAATTGGGTACTGATCCAACACTTGAGTACTGGTCCAAAATAGACTCACATTGAGTGTCTTCCAAACAATTGGGTACTGATCAAACGCATGGGTTATGGTCCAACATAGACTCACATTGAGTATCTCCCCAACAGTTTGGTACTGATCTAGCACGTGAGCACTGGACAAATATAGACTGACAATGATTATCTCCCCATCAATTAACTACTGATCCAGCACTTTGGTAATGGTCCAACATAGACTCACATTGAGTATCTCCCCAACAATTAGCTACAGATCCAACTCGTGGGTAGTGTCGAACATTGACTCACATTGTGTATCTCCACAACAATTTGGTACTGATCAAAGACGATGGTACTGATCCCACATACACTCATATTGAGTATCTCACCAATACGTGGGCACGAATCAAGCACGTGGATACTGGTCGAACATAGACTCACATTGAGTATCTCAACAAGAATTGGGTACTGATCAAACATGTGGGTTATGGTCCAACATAGACTCACATTGAGTATCTCCCCAACAATTGGGTACTGATCCAACACGCTGGTATTAGTCCCATATACCCTCATATTGAGTATCTCCCCAATAGGTGTGTTCTGCTTTAGGAAGTGGGTACTGGTCCAACATAGACTCACATTGAGTATCTCCAACAATTGGCTACCGATCCAACTCTTGGGTTGTGTCGAACATTGACTCCCATTGTGTATCTCCCCATCAATTGGGTACTGATCTAGCACTTGAGCACTGGACAAATATAGACTCACATTGAGTATCTCCCGAACAATTGGGTACTGATCAAACACGATGGTACCGGTCCCACATACACTCATATTGAGTATCTCACCAATAGGTGGGCACTGATCAAGCACGTGGATACTGGTCCCACATAGACTCACATTGAGTATCTCCCGCAACAATTTGGGTACTGATTCAACACGGGAGTAAAAATCCAACATAGACTCACATTGAGTATCTCCACTACAATTGGGTACTGATGCAACACGTTGGTTATGGTCCAACATAGACTCATATTGAGTATCTCCCCAACAATAGGGTACTGATCCAACACGCTGGTACTGGTCCCACATACCCTCATATTGAGTATCTCCCCAATAGGTTGGTTCCCATCCAGCAAATGGGTACTGGTCCAACATAGACTCGCATTGAGTATCTCCCCACCAATTGGGAACTGATCCAACACGTGAGTAATAGTCCAACATAGACTCACATTGAGTATCTCCACAACAATTGGGTACTGATTCAACACAATGTTACTGGTCTCCCATCCTCTCATATTGAGTATCTCACCAATAGTTGGGCACTGATCCAACACGTGGGTTATGGTCCAACATAGATTCACATTGAGTATCTCCCCAACAAGTGGGTACAGATCCAACACGCTTGTACTAGTCCCACATACCCTCATATTGAGTATCTCCCTAATAGGTGGGTTCTGTTTAGCAAGTGAGTACTGGTCCAACATAGACTCACATTGAGTATCTCCAAAAATTGGCTACCGATCCAACTCTTGGGTTGTGTTCAACATTGACTCCCATTGTGTATCTCCCCATCAATTGGGTACTGATCTAGCACGTGAGCACTGGACAAATATAGACTCACATTGAGTATCTCCCCAACAATTGGGAACTGATCAAACACGATGGTACCGGTCCCACATACACTCATATTGAATATCTCACCAATAGGTGGGCACTGATCAAGCACGTGGATACTGGTCCCACAATATGAGTGTATGTGGGACTAGTACCAGCGTGTTGGATCAGTACTCAATTAGTTGGGGAGATACTCAATGTGAGTCAATGTTGGACCAGTACCCACGTGTTGTATTAGTACCAGATTGTTGATGTGATACTCAATGTGAGTCTATGTTGGACCATTACCCACGTGTTGTATTAGTACCAGATTGTTGGTGAGATACTCAATGTGAGTCTATGTTGGATCAGTACCCAATTGTTGGGTAGATACTCAATGTGAGTCTATGTTGGATGAGTACCCAATTGTTGGGGAGATACTCAATGTGAATCTCTGTTGGACCAGTACCTACTTGCTGAATCAGAAGCCACCTATTGGGGAGATACTCAATATGAGTGTATGTGAGATTAGTGCTATCGTGTTTGATCAGTTCCCAATTGTTGGGGAGATACTCATTGCGAGTCTATGTTAGATGAGTACCTACTTGCTGGGTCAGAAGCCACCTATTGGAGAGATACTCAATATGAGTGTATGTGAGACCAGTGCTATCGTGTTTGATCAGTTCCCAATTGTTGGGGAGATACTCAATGCGAGTCTATGTTAGACCAGTACCTACTTGCTGGATCAGAAGCCACCTATTGGAGAGATACTCAATATGAGTGTATGTGAGACCAGTGCTATCGTGTTTGATCAGTTCCCAAATGTTGGATCAGTACCCAGTTCCTGGATCAGAACCCACCTATTGCGGAGATACTCAATATGAGTGTATGTGGGAGTAGTACCAGCGTGTTGGATCAGTACTCAGTTGTTGGGGAGATACTCAATGTGAGTCAATGTTGGACCAGTACCCACATGTTGTATTAGTACCAGATTGTTGGTGAGATACTCAATGTGAGTCTATGTTGGACCAGTACCCACGTGTTGTATTAGTACCAGATTGTTGGTGAGATACTCAATGTGAGTCTATGTTGGATCAGTTCCCAATTGTTGGGGAGATACTCAATGTGAGTCTATGTTGGATGAGTACCCAATTGTTGGGGAGATACTCAATGCGAGTCTATGTTAGACCAGTACCTACTTGCTGGATCAGAAGCCACCTATTGGAGAGATACTCAATATGAGTGTATGTGAGACCAGTGCTATCGTGTTTGATCAGTTCCCAATTGTTGGGGAGATACTCAATGCGAGTCTATGTTAGACCAGTACCTACTTGCTGGATCAGAAGCCACCTATTGGAGAGATACTCAATATGCGTGTATGTGAGACCAGTGCTATCGTGTTTGATCAGTTCCCAATTGTTGGGGAGATACTCAATGCGAGTTTGTGTTGGACCAGTAGCCACGGCTTGGATCAGTACCTAATTGTTGGGGAGATACTCAATATGAGTCAATGTTGGACCACTACCAAAGTGCTGGATCAGTAGTTAATTGATGGGGAGATAATCATTGTGAGTCTATATTTGTCCAGTTCTCACGTGTTAGATCAGTACCAACTGTTGGGGAGACACTCAATGTGAGTCTATGTTGGACCGTAACCCATGCGTTTGATGAGTACCCAATTGTTTGGAAGACACTCAATGGTCTATGTTAGACCAGTACCTACTTGCTGGATCAGAAGCCACCTATTGGAGAGATACTCAATATGAGTGTATGTGAGACCAGTGCTATCGTGTTTGATCAGTTCCCAATTGTTTTGGAGATACTCAATGCGAGTCTATGTTAGACCAGTACCTACTTGCTGGATCAGAAGCCACCTATTGGAGAGATACTCAATATGAGTGTATGTGAGACCAGTGCTATCGTGTTTGATCAGTTCCCAATTGTTGGGGAGATACTCAATGCGAGTTTATGTTGGACCAGTAGCCACGGCTTGGATCAGTACCTAATTGTTGGGGAGATACTCAATATGAGTCAATGTTGGACCACTACCAAAGTGCTGGATCAGTAGTTAATTGATGGGGAGATAATCATTGTGAGTCTATATTTGTCCAGTTCTCACGTGCTAGATCAGTACCAACTGTTGGGCAGACACTCAATGTGAGTCTATGTTGGACCATAACCCATGCGTTTGATCAGTACCCAATTGTTTTGGAGATACTCAATGTGAGTCTATGTTGGATCAGTACCGAATTGCTGGATCAGAACCCACCTATTGCGGAGATACTCAATGTGAGTCTATTTTGGACCAGTATCCACGTGCTTGATCAGTGCCCACCTATTGGTGAGATACTCAATATGAGTGTATGTGGGACCGGTACCATCGTGTTTGATCAGTACCGAATTGTTGGGGAGATACTCAATGTGAGTCTATATTGGTCCAGAGCTCACGTGCTAGATCAGTACCCAATTGATGGGGAGATACACAATGGGAGTCAATGTTCGACACAACCCAAGAGTTGGATCGGTAGCCAATTGTTGGAGATACTCAATGTGAGTCTATGTTGGACCAGTACCCACTTGCTAAATCAGAACACACCTATTGGGAGATACTCAATATGAGGGTATGTGGGACTAGTACCAGCGTGTTGGATCAGTACCCAATAGTTGGGGAGATACTCAATGTGAGTCTATGTTGGACCATAACCCACATGTTGGATCAGTACCCAATTGTTGGGGGAGATACACAATGGGAGTCAATGTTCGACACAACCAGAGAGTTGGATCAGTAGCCAATTGTTAGAGATACTCAATGTGAGTCTATGTTGGACCAGTACCCACTTGCTAAAGCAGAACACACCTATTGGGGAGATACTCAATATGAGTGTGTGTGGGACTAGTACCAGCGTGTTGGATCAGCACCCAATTTTTGGGAGATACTCAATGTGAGTCTATGTTGGAGCATAACCCACATGTTGGATCAGTACGCAATTCTTGTTGAGATACTCAATGTGAGTCTATGTTGGACCACAACCCATGTGTTGGATCAGTACCCAATTGTTGGGGGAGATACTCAATGTGAGTCTATGTTCGACCAGTATCCACGTGCTTGATCCGTGCCCACCTATTGGTGAGATACTCAATATGAGTGTATGTGGGATCAGTACCATCGTCTTTGATCAGTACCAAATTGTTGGGGAGATACACAATGTGAGTCAATGTTCGACACTACCCACGAGTTGGATCTGTAGCCAATTGTTGGGGAGATACTCAATGTGAGTCTATGTTGGACCACTACCAAAGTGCTGGATCAGTAGTTAATTGAGGGGGAGATAATCATTGTGAGTCTATATTTGTCCATTGCTCACGTGCTAGATCAGTACCAACTGTTGGGGAGACACTCAATGTGAGTCTATGTTGGACCATAACCCATGTGTTTGATCAGTACCCAATTGTTTGGAAGACACTCAATGTGAGTCTATTTTGGACCAGTACTCAAGTGTTGGATCAGTACCCAATTGTTTTGGAGATACTCAATGCGAGTCTATGTTGGATCAGTACCGAATTGCTGGATCAGAACCCACCTATTGCGGAGATACTCAATGTGAGTCTATTTTGGACCAGTATCCACGTGCTTGATCAGTGCCCACCTATTGGTGAGATACTCAATATGAGTGTATGTGGGACCGGTACCATCGTGTTTGATCAGTACCCAATTGTTGGGGAGATACTCAATGTGAGTCTATATTTGTCCAGTGCTCACGTGCTAGATCAGTACCCAATTGATGGGGAGATACACAATGGGAGTCAATGTTCGACACAACCCAAGAGTTGGATCGGTAGCCATTTGTTGGAGATACTCAATGTGAGTCTATGTTGGACCAGTACCCACTTGCTAAATCAGAACACACCTATTGGGAGATACTCAATATGAGGGTATGTGGGACTAGTACCAGCGTGTTGCATCAGTACCCAATTGTTGGGGAGATACTCAATGTGAGTCTATGTTGGACCATAACCCACATGTTGGATCAGTACCCAATTCTTGTTGAGATACTGAATGTGAGTCTATGTTGGACCACAACCCACGTGTTGGATCAGTACCCAATTGTTGGGAGATACTCAATGTGAGTCTATGTTGGAGCATAACCCACATGTTGGATCAGTACGCAATTCTTGTTGAGATACTCAATGTGAGTCCATGTTGGACCACAACCCACGTGTTGGATCAGTACCCAATTGTTGGGAGATACTCAATGTGAGTCTATGTTGGACCAGTACCCACTTGCTAAATCAGAACACACCTATTGGGAGATACTCAATATGAGGGTATGTGGGACTAGTATCAGCTTGTTGGATCAGTACCCAATTGTTGGGAGATACTCAATGTGAGTCTATGTTGGAGCATAACCCACATGGTGGATCAGTACCAATTCTTGTTGAGATACTCAATGTGAGTCTATGTTGGACCACAACCCATGTGTTGGATCAGTACCCAATTGTTGGGGGAGATACTCAATGTGAGTCTATGTTCGACCAGTATCCACGTGCTTGATCCGTGCCCACCTATTGGTGAGATACTCAATATGAATGTATGTGGGATCAGTACCATCGTCTTTGATCAGTACCAAATTGTTGGGGAGATACACAATGTGAGTCAATGTTCGACACTACCAACGAGTTGGATCTGTAGCCAATTGTTGGGGAGATACTCAATGTGAGTCTATGTTGGACCACTACCAAAGTGCTGGATCAGTAGTTAATTGAGGGGGAGATAATCATTGTGAGTCTATATTTGTCCAGTGCTCACGTGCTAGATCAGTACCAAACTGTTGGGAGATACTCAATGTGAGTCTATGTTGGAGCATAACCCACATGGTGGATCAGTACCAATTCTTGTTGAGATACTCAATGTGAGTCTATGTTGGACCATAACCCATGCGTTTGATCAGTACCCAATTGTTTGGAAGACACTCAATGTGAGTCTATTTTGGACCAGTACTCAAGTGTTGGATCAGTACCCAATTGTTTGGGAGATACTCAATGCGAGTCTATGTTGGATCAGTACCCACTTGCTGGATCAGAACCCACCTATTGCGGAGATACTCAATATGAGTGTATGTGGGACTAGTACCAGCGTGTTGGATCAGCACTCAATTGTTGGGGAAATACTCAATGTGAGTCAATGTTGGACCAGTACCCACGTGTTGTATTAGTACCAGATTGTTGGTGAGATACTCAATGTGAGTCTATGTTGGACCAGTACCCACGTGTTGTATTAGTACCAGATTGTTGTTGAGATACTCAATGTGAGTCTATGTTGGATGAGTACCCAATTGTTGGGGAGATACTCAATGTGAGTCTATGTTGGATGAGTACCCAATTGTTGGGGAGATACTCAATGTGAGTCTATGTTGGACCAGTACCCACTCTCTGAATCAGAAGCCACCTATTGGGGAGATACTCAATATGAGTGTATGTGAGACCAGTGCTATCGTGTTTGATCAGTTCCCAATTGTTGGGGAGATACTCAATGCGAGTCTATGTTAGACCAGTACCTACTTGCTGGATCAGAAGCCACCTATTGGAGAGATACTCAATATGAGGGTATGTGAGACCAGTGCTATCGTGTTTGATCAGTTCCCAATTGTTGGGGAGATACTCAATGCGAGTCTATGTTAGACCAGTACCTACTTGCTGGATCAGAACCCACCTATTGCGGAGATACTCAATGTGAGTCTATTTTGGACCAGTATCCACGTGCTTGATCAGTGCCCACCTATTGGTGAGATACTCAATATGAGTGTATGTGGGACCGGTACCATCGTGTTTGATCAGTACCGAATTGTTGGGGAGATACTCAATGTGAGTCTATATTTGTCCAGTGCTCACGTGCTAGATCAGTACCCAATTGATGGGGAGATACACAATGGGAGTCAATGTTCGACACAACCCAAGAGTTGGATCGGTAGCCATTTGTTGGAGATACTCAATGTGAGTCTATGTTGGACCAGTACCCACTTGCTAAATCAGAACACACCTATTGGGAGATACTCAATATGAGGGTATGTGGGACTAGTACCAGCGTGTTGCATCAGTACCCAATTGTTGGGGAGATACTCAATGTGAGTCTATGTTGGACCATAACCCACATGTTGGATCAGTACCCAATTCTTGTTGAGATACTGAATGTGAGTCTATGTTGGACCACAACCCACGTGTTGGATCAGTACCCAATTGTTGGGAGATACTCAATGTGAGTCTATGTTGGAGCATAACCCACATGTTGGATCAGTACGCAATTCTTGTTGAGATACTCAATGTGAGTCCATGTTGGACCACAACCCACGTGTTGGATCAGTACCTAATTGTTGGGAGATACTCAATGTGAGTCTATGTTGGAGCATAACCCACATGTTGGATCAGTACGCAATTCTTGTTGAGATACTGAATGTGAGTCTATGTTGGACCATAACCCACGTGTTGGATCAGTACCCAATTGTTGGGGGAGATACTCAATGTGAGTCAATGTTCGACACAACCAGAGAGTTGGATCGGTAGCCAATTGTTGGAGATACTCAATGTGAGTCTATGTTGGACCAGTACCCACTTGCTAAATAAGAAAACACCTATTGGGAGATACTCAATATGAGGGTATGTGGGACTAGTATCAGCGTGTTGGATCAGTACCCAATTGTTGGGAGATACTCAATGTGAGTCTATGTTGGAGCATAACCCACATGGTGGATCAGTACGCAATTCTTGTTGAGATACTCAATGTGAGTCTATGTTGGACAACAACCCATGTGTTGGATCAGTACCCAATTGTTGGGGGAGATACTCAATGTGAGTCTATGTTCGACCAGTATCCACGTGCTTGATCCGTGCCCACCTATTGGTGAGATACTCAATATGAATGTATGTGGGATCAGTACCATCGTGTTTGATCAGTACCAAATTGTTGGGGAGATACACAATGTGAGTCAATGTTCGACACTACCCACGAGTTGGATCTGTAGCCAATTGTTGGGGAGATACTCAATGTGAGTCTATGTTGGACCACTACCAAAGTGCTGGATCAGTAGTTAATTGAGGGGGAGATAATCATTGTGAGTCTATATTTGTCCAGTGCTCACGTGCTAGATCAGTACCAAACTGTTGGGGAGATACTCAATGTGAGTCTATGTTGGACCATAACCCATGTGTTTGATCAGTACCCAATTGTTTGGAAGACACTCAATGTGAGTCTATTTTGGACCAGTACTCAAGTGTTGGATCAGTACCCAATTGTTTGGGAGATACTCAATGCGAGTCTATGTTGGATCAGTACCCACTTGCTGGATCAGAACCCACCTATTGCGGAGATACTCAATATGAGTGTATGTGGGACTAGTACCAGCGTGTTGGATCAGCACTCAATTGTTGGGGAAATACTCAATGTGAGTCAATGTTGGACCAGTACCCACGTGTTGTATTAGTACCAGATTGTTGGTGAGATACTCAATGTGAGTCTATGTTGGACCAGTACCCACGTGTTGTATTAGTACCAGATTGTTGTTGAGATACTCAATGTGAGTCTATGTTGGATGAGTACCCAATTGTTGGGGAGATACTCAATGTGAGTCTATGTTGGATGAGTACCCAATTGTTGGGGAGATACTCAATGTGAGTCTATGTTGGACCAGTACCCACTCTCTGAATCAGAAGCCACCTATTGGGGAGATACTCAATATGAGTGTATGTGAGACCAGTGCTATCGTGTTTGATCAGTTCCCAATTGTTGGGGAGATACTCAATGCGAGTCTATGTTAGACCAGTACCTACTTGCTGGATCAGAAGCCACCTATTGGAGAGATACTCAATATGAGGGTATGTGAGACCAGTGCTATCGTGTTTGATCAGTTCCCAATTGTTGGGGAGATACTCAATGCGAGTCTATGTTAGACCAGTACCTACTTGCTGGATCAGAACCCACCTATTGCGGAGATACTCAATGTGAGTCTATTTTGGACCAGTATCCACGTGCTTGATCAGTGCCCACCTATTGGTGAGATACTCAATATGAGTGTATGTGGGACCGGTACCATCGTGTTTGATCAGTACCGAATTGTTGGGGAGATACTCAATGTGAGTCTATATTTGTCCAGTGCTCACGTGCTAGATCAGTACCCAATTGATGGGGAGATACACAATGGGAGTCAATGTTCGACACAACCCAAGAGTTGGATCGGTAGCCATTTGTTGGAGATACTCAATGTGAGTCTATGTTGGACCAGTACCCACTTGCTAAATCAGAACACACCTATTGGGAGATACTCAATATGAGGGTATGTGGGACTAGTACCAGCGTGTTGCATCAGTACCCAATTGTTGGGGAGATACTCAATGTGAGTCTATGTTGGACCATAACCCACATGTTGGATCAGTACCCAATTCTTGTTGAGATACTGAATGTGAGTCTATGTTGGACCACAACCCACGTGTTGGATCAGTACCCAATTGTTGGGAGATACTCAATGTGAGTCTATGTTGGAGCATAACCCACATGTTGGATCAGTACGCAATTCTTGTTGAGATACTCAATGTGAGTCCATGTTGGACCACAACCCACGTGTTGGATCAGTACCTAATTGTTGGGAGATACTCAATGTGAGTCTATGTTGGAGCATAACCCACATGTTGGATCAGTACGCAATTCTTGTTGAGATACTGAATGTGAGTCTATGTTGGACCATAACCCACGTGTTGGATCAGTACCCAATTGTTGGGGGAGATACTCAATGTGAGTCAATGTTCGACACAACCAGAGAGTTGGATCGGTAGCCAATTGTTGGAGATACTCAATGTGAGTCTATGTTGGACCAGTACCCACTTGCTAAATAAGAAAACACCTATTGGGAGATACTCAATATGAGGGTATGTGGGACTAGTATCAGCGTGTTGGATCAGTACCCAATTGTTGGGAGATACTCAATGTGAGTCTATGTTGGAGCATAACCCACATGGTGGATCAGTACGCAATTCTTGTTGAGATACTCAATGTGAGTCTATGTTGGACCACAACCCATGTGTTGGATCAGTACCCAATTGTTGGGGGAGATACTCAATGTGAGTCTATGTTCGACCAGTATCCACGTGCTTGATCCGTGCCCACCTATTGGTGTGATACTCAATATGAATGTATGTGGGATCAGTACCATCGTGTTTGATCAGTACCAAATTGTTGGGGAGATACACAATGTGAGTCAATGTTCGACACTACCCACGAGTTGGATCTGTAGCCAATTGTTGGGGAGATACTCAATGTGAGTCTATGTTGGACCACTACCAAAGTGCTGGATCAGTAGTTAATTGAGGGGGAGATAATCATTGTGAGTCTATATTTGTCCAGTGCTCACGTGCTAGATCAGTACCAAACTGTTGGGGAGATACTCAATGTGAGTCTATGTTGGACCATAACCCATGCGTTTGATCAGTACCCAATTGTTTGGAAGACACTCAATGTGAGTCTATTTTGGACCAGTACTCAAGTGTTGGATCAGTACCCAATTGTTTGGGAGATACTCAATGCGAGTCTATGTTGGATCAGTACCCACTTGCTGGATCAGAACCCACCTATTGCGGAGATACTCAATATGAGTGTATGTGGGACTAGTACCAGCGTGTTGGATCAGCACTCAATTGTTGGGGAGATACTCAATGTGAGTCAATGTTGGACCAGTACCCACGTGTTGTATTAGTACCAGATTGTTGGTGAGATACTCAATGTGAGTCTATGTTGGACCAGTACCCACGTGTTGTATTAGTACCAGATTGTTGTTGAGATACTCAATTTGAGTCTATGTTGGATGAGTACCCAATTGTTGGGGAGATACTCAATGTGAGTCTATGTTGGATGAGTACCCAATTGTTGGGAAGATACTCAATGTGAGTCTATGTTGGACCAGTACCCACTCTCTGAATCAGAAGCCACCTATTGGGGAGATACTCAATATGAGTGTATGTGAGACCAGTGCTATCGTGTTTGATCAGTTCCCAATTGTTGGGGAGATACTCAATGCGAGTCTATGTTAGACCAGTACCTACTTGCTGGATCAGAAGCCACCTATTGGAGAGATACTCAATATGAGTGTATGTGAGACCAGTGCTATCGTGTTTGATCAGTTCCCAATTGTTGGGGAGATACTCAATGCGAGTCTATGTTAGACCAGTACCTACTTGCTGGATCAGAACCCACCTATTGCGGAGATACTCAATGTGAGTCTATTTTGGACCAGTATCCACGTGCTTGATCAGTGCCCACCTATTGGTGAGATACTCAATATGAGTGTATGTGGGACCGGTACCATCGTGTTTGATCAGTACCCAATTGTTGGGGAGATACTCAATGTGAGTCTATATTTGTCCAGTGCTCACGTGCTAGATCAGTACCCAATTGATGGGGAGATACACAATGGGAGTCAATGTTCGACACAACCCAAGAGTTGGATCGGTAGCCATTTGTTGGAGATACTCAATGTGAGTCTATGTTGGACCAGTACCCACTTGCTAAATCAGAACACACCTATTGGGAGATACTCAATATGAGGGTATGTGAGACTAGTACCAGCGTGTTGGATCAGTACCCAATTGTTGGGGAGATACTCAATGTGAGTCTATGTTGGACCATAACCCACATGTTGGATCAGTACCCAATTCTTGTTGAGATACTCAATGTGAGTCTATGTTGGACCACAACCCACGTGTTGGATCAGTACCCAATTGTTGGGAGATACTCAATGTGAGTCTATGTTGGAGCATAACCCACATGTTGGATCAGTACGCAATTCTTGTTGAGATACTCAATGTGAGTCCATGTTGGACCACAACCCACGTGTTGGATCAGTACCCAATTGTTGGGAGATACTCAATGTGAGTCTATGTTGGAGCATAACCCACATGTTGGATCAGTACGCAATTCTTGTTGAGATACTGAATGTGAGTCTATGTTGGACCATAACCCACGTGTTGGATCAGTACCCAATTGTTGGGGGAGATACTCAATGTGAGTCAATGTTCGACACAACCAGAGAGTTGGATCGGTAGCCAATTGTTGGAGATACTCAATGTGAGTCTATGTTGGACCAGTACCCACTTGCTAAATCAGAACACACCTATTGGGAGATACTCAATATGAGTGTGTGTGGGACTAGTATCAGCGTGTTGGTTCAATACCCAATTGTTGGGAGATACTCAATGTGAGTCTATGTTGGAGCATAACCCACATGGTGGATCAGTACGCAATTCTTGTTGAGATACTCAATGTGAGTCTATGTTGGACAACAACCCATGTGTTGGATCAGTACCCAATTGTTGGGGGAGATACTCAATGTGAGTCTATGTTCGACCAGTATCCACGTGCTTGATCCGTGCCCACCTATTGGTGAGATACTCAATATGAATGTATGTGGGATCAGTACCATCGTGTTTGATCAGTACCAAATTGTTGGGGAGATACACAATGTGAGTCAATGTTCGACACTACCCACGAGTTGGATCTGTAGCCAATTGTTGGGGAGATACTCAATGTGAGTCTATGTTGGACCAGTACCCACTTGCTAAATCAGAACACACCTATTGGGAGATACTCAATATGAGTGTGTGTGGGACTAGTATCAGCGTGTTGGTTCAGTACCCAATTGTTGGGAGATACTCAATGTGAGTCTATGTTGGAGCATAACCCACATGGTGGATCAGTACGCAATTCTTGTTGAGATACTCAATGTGAGTCTATGTTGGACCACAACCCATGTGTTGGATCAGTACCCAATTGTTGGGGGAGATACTCAATGTGAGTCTATGTTCGACCAGTATCCACGTGCTTGATCCGTGCCCACCTATTGGTGAGATACTCAATATGAATGTATGTGGGATCAGTACCATCGTGTTTGATCAGTACCAAATTGTTGGGGAGATACACAATGTGAGTCAATGTTCAACACTACCCACGAGTTGGATCTGTAGCCAATTGTTGGGGAGATACTCAATGTGAGTCTATGTTGGACCACTACCAAAGTGCTGGATCAGTAGTTAATTGAGGGGGAGATAATCATTGTGAGTCTATATTTGTCCAGTGCTCACGTGCTAGATCAGTACCAAACTGTTGGGGAGATACTCAATGTGAGTCTATGTTGGACCATAACCCATGCGTTTGATCAGTACCCAATTGTTTGGAAGACACTCAATGTGAGTCTATTTTGGACCAGTACTCAAGTGTTGGATCAGTACCCAATTGTTTGGGAGATACTCAATGCGAGTCTATGTTGGATCAGTACCCACTTGCTGGATCAGAACCCACCTATTGCGGAGATACTCAATATGAGTGTATGTGGGACTAGTACCAGCGTGTTGGATCAGCACTCAATTGTTGGGGAGATCCTCAATGTGAGTCAATGTTGACCAGTACCCACGTGTTGTATTAGTACCAGATTGTTGGTGAGATACTCAATGTGAGTCTATGTTGGACCAGTACCCACGTGTTGTATTAGTACCAGATTGTTGTTGAGATACTCAATGTGAGTCTATGTTGGATGAGTACCCAATTGTTGGGGAGATACTCAATGTGAGTCTATGTTGGATGAGTACCCAATTGTTGGGGAGATACTCAATGTGAGTTTATGTTGGACCAGTACCCACTCTCTGAATCAGAAGCCACCTATTGGGGAGATACTCAATATGAGTGTATGTGAGACCAGTGCTATCGTGTTTGATCAGTTCCCAATTGTTGGGGAGATACTCAATGCGAGTCTATGTTAGACCAGTACCTACTTGCTGGATCAGAAGCCACCTATTGGAGAGATACTCAATATGAGTGTATGTGAGACCAGTGCTTTCGTATTTGATCAGTTCCCAATTGTTGGGTAGATACTCAATGCGAGGCTATGTTAGACCAGTACCTACTTGCTGGATCAGAAGCCACCTATTGGAGAGATACTCAATACGAGTGTATGTGAGACCAGTGCTATCGTGTTTGATCAGTTCCCAATTGTTGGGGAGATACTCAATGCGAGTTTGTGTTGGACCAGTAGCCACGGCTTGGATCAGTACCCAATTGTTGGGGAGATACTCAATATGAGTCAATGTTGGACCACTACCAAAGTGCTGGATCAGTAGTTAATTGATGGGGAGATAATCATTGTGAGTCAATATGTGTCCAGTTCTCACGTGCTAGATCAGTACCAACTGTTGGGGAGACACTCAATGTGAGTCTATGTTGGACCATAACCCATGCGTTTGATCAGTACCCAATTGTTTGGAAGACACTCAATGTGAGTCTATTTTGGACCAGTACTCAAGTGTTGGATCAGTACCCAATTGTTTTGGAGATACTCAATGCGTAGTGTATGTGGGACCAGTATAAGCGAGTTGGATCAGTACCCACTTGTTTGGGAGACACTCAATGTGAATCTATGTTGGACCATAACCCACGTGTTGGATCAGTGCCCAACTATTGGTGAGATACTCAATATAAGAGGATGGGAGACCAGTAACATTGTGTTGAATCAGTACCCAATTGTTGTGGAGATACTCAATGCGAGTCTATGTTGGATCAGTACCCACTTGCTGGATCAGAACCCACCTATTGCGGAGATACTCAATGTGAGTCTATGTTGGACCAGTAGCAACGTGTTGTATTAGTACCAGATTGTTGGGGAGATACTCAATGTGAATCTATGTTGGACCAGTACCCACGTCTTTGTTCAGTACCCAGTTGATGGGGAGAAACTCAATGTGAGTCTTTGTTGGACGAGAACCCATGTGTTGGATAAGTACCCAATTGTTGGGAAGACACTCAATGTGAATCTATGTTGGACCAGTATCCACGTCTTTGATGAGTACTGAATTGTTGGGAAGATACTCAATGTGAGTCTTTGTTGGACCAGTGGCCAAGTCTTAGATCAGTATCTAATTGCTTGGGAGATGCACAATGTGAAGCTATGTTGGACGAAATGCACATGTTGGATGAGTACCAAACTGAGTCTTTGTTGGAGCAGTACCCACATGTTGGATCAGTACCCAATAGTTGGGGAGATACTCAATCTGAGTCTTTGTTGGAGCAGTACCCACATGTTTGATCAGTACCCAATAGTTGGGGAGATACTCAGCGAGAGTCGATGTTAGACCAGTACTCACCTGTTGGACACATTATCATGATATTGTGTTAGACCATTACCTTGGTGATGGGGAAATACTCAAGGTAAATCTATTATGAATCAGGTGAGGATACTCTAGGTGAGTCTATGTTGGACATGTACCCCAAGTGATGGGCAGATAACCCATGTTGTACCAGGTCCCAAATGTTGGACACATTATCATGCGTTAGTGTTAGACCATTACCCAGGTGATGGGGAGACATTCAAGGTGAGTCAGTGTTGGACCTGTACCTAGGTGATGTGCAGATACTTACAGTAAGTCTTTGTTAAACCAGAACCAAGACGATCGCAGATACTTAAGGCGTGTGATTGGAAAGTACTCAAAGAAAGTCTGTGTAAGACAGATACCTAACATAAGTCTTGATAATCTTAGACCTTTAGTTAGTTTCAGGGAAAAATAACGGTATGATATAACACTTTGCAGGAGCTGATACAGAATGCTGAAGATGCTGGAGCCGAAGTTGTCAACATCATGTTTGATGGAAGGAATATTCGTCCTGAAATAGATCCCCAGGAATTGACACAGAACACTTTCCTGAAATCTTTGCAGGTACTGATTCTTATATCACATGGGCTGGCAAAGTTCTCAATTAGTGTTTAAATCGGGTTTGAGGTAGAAATGTGTAAATAGCAACAACCGGAATAAAATTGCTTATGTAAATGTCTCTTCTTGCCAGTCTTGGTTTTACCATGTCATTCTAATGTTGGATTTAAGTCTTTAACCATAACGAAATACAATGGGAGAAATGGTCTAATGAAGCGTTGTGTGTTCTTATTCATTCGTGTGTTGCGAGGACAACATGTTCACTGTTACCAATAGGTATATGACTTCATCAAACTTTCAAATAAATTGATCCATTCTTTGGCAGGGTCCTGCGTTGTGTGTCTTCAATGATGCTCTATTCAGGGAGAAGGATTGGGCAGGTATCAGAATGTTGCATACTAGCCTCAAGAATGAGTCACAGAATATAGGACAATTCGGACTTGGTTTCAAATCTGTATTCCATATTACAGGTTAGTACTAGACTTGCGAATCGCAAATGCACATTTCCAAAGCAGCCTGTTTATAATATTTCTATACCCTAGTTTAGAATTTCCTTTCTAGGAGTTACAACTCAGAAACATAGTCACATGAATAGAATTACAATACATAATGTGGTGAGAAGTGATGTCCCCCATTTGTAGAGATATTTCGAGAGTATTGACGTTGATTCCTTCAACATATTGAAGGTTAGATGGTCAATATGTCCACCAAGGATAAAGAACAATGCGACATCGTCATCATTTGTTGACCCCAAATAGTGCACTTGGTAGTAACACTCTTTCCAGACACGGTCAGCTGCTAGTGGGATCAATCCTCCATCGTAAAGGCCATAGCCATGCATGATTAATACAAATGAATCATCCTTTTAAACATTTTGATATATATATATTTCAGATTATCCATGTATCATCAGCGGTGACCACATCCTTTTCATTAATCCAGAAGAAGTAGCACATAAAGTGTGTTTCGCCAAAAAGTTAAAGAATCTAACAGATAGAGTGAAAGATATTTTAAGTCAGGTCCTGAATGGTACATTTGGGTTCTCAGACGAGTGTTTGACAGGTGGTTATAACGGAACTCTACTTTGGTTTCCTCTGAGGGTTCAAACATCACAACTTTCTGGAAATATATATACAGAAGAGAGTGTAATGGACCTATTTCAGGCGTTGAGATCAGAGGCGCCAGTTACACTACTTTTTCTCAATTCCATACACAAAGTTCAATTATTCCAGAAGCATGCTGCTACAGAAGAGGTGATTTTCTGTGTACAGCTTTCAAAAAGCTGTTTAGCATCTGTTAAACGTCAAAGGATGGATTTTGCCTCAAAAGTGAAACGCATTGACTGTGAATTGACATGCCCTTCCATTGAAAACAGACTTATTGTTGAGATAGAAACTGAAGATTTTATAAAGTCACAAAAATTAAGCCAGGAATGGGTAATTATCAATGTGTTCAAAGCCACAGATATGTCTGAAAGACTACAAAGACTCTGCAAGGAACTGTCACGGTGTCCGCGTGTGGGCCTGGCTGTTCCTCTTGGTAAGAAATGTGAAGGTCATGTGTTCTGTTTCCTCCCTCTTCCCCTGGAGAGTCAAAGTCCCACAGGTCTGCAGGTTCATGTGAATGGCTGCTTTGCCTTAAGTCAGAATCGAAGGCATATCAAATGGCCAACAGCAGATCAGCTGCAGAATCAGTCTCACACAGACAAGGATGTTGAGTGGAACAAGTGTCTTGTGAGTGAAGTGCTACCAGAGGTTTATTGTAATATTCTAAACGAGCTGATTCAGCATTCTCAACAGGAACAGAATCCAGATGACCTGATACAGCAGGTGTACTCCTTGGTTCCAAATCAAGAAAATGTCTGTGTACATTGGAAGCCAATGGTGGATGAGGTTTTAAGAGAACTGCAAAACATTCCAATCTTTTTCACAGAAAATGCTGGAGGATGTTGGATAACAGCCGAATGTGCCACTGTGCTTGATTCCAGCATGGCTATTGATGTCAAAGATGTTGTCAAGGATATTTATCTTTGGTGTAATCAAAACATTGTTGATTTGCCTGGATATGTTTTGGCATTGTTGGAAGACATATTGTGCACATCCTTAACAATGGTTTCTAGTGAACGTGTCTGCTCACTTCTGACATCAAATGACTGTTACATAAGATGTCTATCTCCGCCCAAAAAGAGGATTTTGCTGAAGTATTTATTATCCGGTGGATGTGTAGCCTTCTTACGTGGATTACACCTTTTGCCTACAATGGATGGATGTTTCATAGAAATTGGAAAGGGACATGTATACATTTGGAAGGATGTTATTGATTCAGAGCTTTTGTTTCCTGGCCTTGAATCCATCCTAGTGGACACTGTGGCATCACTTGAACTTGGCCAAGTCTTACAAAGTGAAGAGAATCGAGGTAGATAATGCATATATTCTAATGTTAAATCAAAACTTATAACACACAGAGAGAACGTTTCAATGTCATACATGACACCAATAAAATTGGGTTGGCCGGAAATAAATACAAACTCAAGGCCTTTATGAACTAAACAATTCTGAACCGATCAGTGTTTGAATTATCACAACTAAACATAACAGATTCAGAATCAACTTTTGACTTTGCACAATTGTTCAATGTGTTTGCTAGATTCGAATTAGTTTGAATTTCAGTGAAATACTTTTTCATGTGCCCATTTGGTAATATTGGAGTATTTAATTGAATTTCATATTGATTTCCAGATCTTCTCAAGGTGGGCCTGATAACCAGTGACGTATTTCCAAGTCTTCTGCAGAGATGTGTTGCACAACATTTCGGTGAAAACAACCCCAAATATCTACATCTACCTGTTGATGACACTTGGTTGAGGACAGTGTGGACTTACATCGACAAGAGCTATTCCTGTGACCAGCTTGGTGGTATGTTTGGGTCACTGCCTCTTATTCCAGAATTACAAGAGCAAGGTAAAACACGTCTACATGAACTACAAAAGCCACTTATTGTTGAGATGGTAGATGGCGTGAGTTCACTCCCTAAGCACATGGCTGATTGTCTGAGGAGGCTGGGTGTTGTAGTGTTAAAAAGCATTTCAGACATTACACCCAAGAATATTCTTGGAGTGATAATACACTACCCAACCCATAGTGGTGTCATGAAAGTCCTAGATGCTGTGTCAGAGGATGACAATATACAGACAAAGATCAATCAATTCAACACAGAGGCAACCCATGAGGAAAGAAACAGCTTAACTTGTTTTTTGGGAGAAAGTACAACAGTCTTCACAAAGTCAAAGGATATTTTAAGGAGTCTTCAAATGTTCATGGCAACTGATGGGTCGTCAAAGTGTTTAGAAGATGTGGGCATTCTGGCACCTGTTTTGGAACCCCCATTACCAATCCCTTACTCTGAGGTCTATCTAGTGTCTACCCCCACAGCTGTAAGGTCGCTAGCTGTGTCTCTAGGGGCATCGCAAATGAAACTGGATGCAGCAGTTATACTCACTTTACAAAGCATCATTGAAGGAAATCCCATTGGAATGGCTGATAGGGATCTTCTTATACTCATGGAGTTCTTAATATTGTCTTGCCCTTATCTGCTTGAAAATGCTGAAGTTGCAAACCTTGCATGTGGAGTGAAATTTCTTTCATCTGAGAAAGGATCAACAACGTTCCAAGCATGCCAGCTGTTTGACCCTGCATCATCTCTTTTGACACAGCTATTCTTAGGTGAGGACAAATTCCCCCACTCAAGACATGTCAGAACCAGGCAGCTGAAGGAAGGTCTAACGCTGTTGGGGTTACGAAGGGAAGAAGAGGTGACAGCTGCAGAACTTGTAACAACAGCAAGCATTATACAAAGTTTGAATGCTTCCAGTAAACAGGACGCATTGTTGAAAGCAAGGGGTCTTGTATTGTTTCTCACTCATCATGTAAAGAAGTTTGACCCAGATTCTCTAACTAACATACAGGGTCTTCAGTGCATCCCATGTATTTCACAGAAGCCGGATTTCTATCCAGGTCGACTTCAGTTTCCGGGAGAAATGACAATGCTTGGAACATCAAACACTGTTTGTAGTTCTAAATACCTGCACGTAGTCGGATCTACCATGAGTGTAGCTGAAGAAATGTCAGAACCATTGGAAGTATTATTTGGGTTGGATGTTCCTCCTCCAGTTACCTCTGTCATTAAACATTTACAGAATCTCTCAGCATCATACAATAGTCAGGCACATCACCTGTACATGACCCTGCTGCACAATGTCTACAAGCATTTGTCATCAGTGAGATTGTCAAAGGAACACATCCAGCTGCTTAGTGGATTCCCCTCAGTATGGGTAGGAATAGATGAAAGGTTTCAGCATCCGTCATCTGTATTCATAGATCAGATGACTAAAGACATGGATTTAAAACCTTACCTATTTGCTCTTCCATCTGTATTTCATCAATGGCGCAGTTTGATGTTGACACTTGGGTGTAACCAGGAACTTGCACCTCAGTTACTTGCAGGTGTGCTTGAAACAATCAAATCGAAACATGACACATACAGAGAAGCGAGTGCTTTTAGAGAAGACAATTCCTCCAGACAATCAGAAGTTCAGAAAGATTCACAACTTGTTCTACAAATTGTCAACAGGTTGTCAGAAGAACAAGAAAAGCCCGCAACTATTTTTCTTCCAATCCAACAAGGGGACAACTCGTGTCTGACTCTATTGCATGTTGAAGAATGTACATACAGTGACTGGCTGAATGAGGAGACAGAGGATGAAGGGGCTGGTGTTCACTTTCTTCATAAATCTATTTCCAAAAGTACTGCACAAATGCTTGGGGTGAATATTTTGGATGATATAGACTATGATTATCATCAGTCAGAATCATTAACTAGACGACTGAACTCTTTACTCCATGCATATGTTGATGGACTGTCCATTCCAAAAGAAATGATTCAAAACGCAGATGATGCTGGGGCCACTGAAGTATGTTTTCTGTATGATGTGCGACAAAATTTGGATGCAAGATCCTCTCTCATCAAAAGTGAAATGGCTTCATTACAAGGACCTGCACTCTGGTCTTTCAACAATGCTACCTTTAAGGACACAGACTTTAAGAATTTGATAAAGTTAGGTGGAGCCACAAAACATGCAGACACTTCCACGATAGGAAAATTTGGGTTAGGGTTTACCTCTGTCTACAATCTGACAGATGTTCCAAGTATCATCAGTGGAAATACAATGGTTATTCTTGACCCAAGTGGCTCTTACTTGGAAAAACCAGGATTGAAAGCAAATCTGAAAAGTGCAAGAAACAAAGCTACAATGAGGAATCAATTTAAACCATTCGAGGGTGTGTTTGGTTGTGACTTCAATAGAGAGGTAATCTGCAATGGCACTTTATTCCGATTTCCACTTAGGACAGAAGAACAGGCACGTAAAAGTGACATTAGTAACACTTGTTACACGAGGACAGAGGTAGAGTCTCTCTTCAAAAAGTTTGTTGACGCCTGTGGAAACCTTCTTCTGTTCACACAGAATGTGAAATCTTTGAAGTTTTTGTTTGTGCCCTCTGAAGGAGATCCTCGAGTACCACAGCTGTTGGTAGACGTAGTAAAGCGTGTTAAAATACCACCTGCTATTCTACCACGAGGTGACAAATTAAAAAGTGAAAACATTTTGGTTTATGCGACAAACAAATGGCAAAGACTAGCACAGCAAAACGAGAGCTTATCAGTAGCTCAAAGGGCCGACATTGAAATAGATCTTTCAAACAACATAAAAGAGTTGAACCTGGTACACAGTGGGGGGCGAGCAAAGGTGGAATGGGTTATTGTATGGAACACAGGAGGAAAGGAGTCCAACACGTTTGCATTATCTGGAGTACTGAAAGATTTGCTCCCCCTGGCTGCAGTTGCAATACCGATGACAAAGCTGAGCATGTGTCCCTTTGGGTTCTACAGAAAGGGACATTACTTCACTTTCCTTCCACTACCAATAGAAAATCCATTTCCATTTCATATCAATGCAACATTTGCACTCAATGAAAACAGAAGAGAGCTACTTAGAAGGACGGAGGATGACAAGACCATACATGGAGTTGATTGGAATGACATCTTACATCGTGATGTTGTGCCCAGAGCATTCATTGCTGCATTGAAATACATAGACTTGAACTCAGTATCAACAGCAGAGTATTACCAGCTGTGGCCCACCAGTAGAGAACAGATTGACTGTTTGGGGTCAAGTTTCTACAAAATGATTGTTGATGAGAAACATGAAGTCTTTGTTGAAGAAAGTACAAAACAAAGATTGCCTCTCAATACCATCTGGTATCTGGATACATCAATAAGAAACCAGCCAAACATAGGAGACATTGCTTTAAAAGCTTTGGTTAACTTTTGGAAACGTAGAGGCGTTGTTGACATTCCAAACAATGTCATTGCGTGTCTCATCGCGGAGAGAGGTTGTGCCAAGAATAGCTGTGTGGCAAGTCAAACATTCTACTGTGATGTGTTTTTCCCAAATTTTGAGAATGAGTATTGGTTACCAAGAGACAGGGTCTCTCTGACCATCTCTGCTATACAATGCAATGACATTGCAACCAATCAGCAAGTGAAGGCTACGAAATGCATCCCAACATCTCATAAGGGCACGTTAAGACGACCTCAGGATTGCATTTGTCCATCTGGAGCATGTGCTAGGCTGTTCTCAGAAGAAGATGACATGTTCCCAGACAAACGTTTTACGACGGGGTCAGTTCTTTGTGGTCTTTGTAGAGCTGGAATGATAGAAGATAATTTGCCCTGGAATATATATGTAGAAAGGGCGAGTACAGTATCTGAATTGTACTTTACAGATTATGAAAAGGCAATTCAAAGGTGTCATAATCTATTAGAGTATCTGGGACGCCACACAACATGCCCACCAGTTATTCTTCAAAAACTTTTAAAAATCAGGTTTCTGCCAGTGCTTCAATGTCCCAAGAAATGGAAGTTCGTTTGGAAGGGTGATGAAGCAGACTCTGGTCTGTCAGCCCCAAATGAAACGTTCAGACAGGACACAGTGAACTTGGTTGGATGTACTCATCTGATTTTGGATGAATCTAAACTGGATTTCGACAAAAAGAACAAGATAATCCCTGCTGCTCTTCGGTTGCTACAAGTGAAGAACAGTTGTGAAGTTACCCTTGAAAGTGTTACAGCGCAACTCCTTTATGTTTCGGAGTCAATACAAGAAGGTCTAAGACCACCCGATAGGCAACTGTGCAAAATATGTAGAGACATTTACAGTCACATGAACAAACTATATGAAAATAGTTCCATCAGTGGGAAGGAGGAGTTCAAAAGATATGTGGAGGAACACTTGCATGGAAAACAGACAATCTTGGTGGGGAACAACCTGGTGAAACCTGAACAGGTAGTCCTCCACAGGCAAAGAAGTGTGGAGCCAGGCATGTATACACTGGAGCACACGTACGAGGAGTTTCTGCCGCTGTTTGAACTATTTGGCATGAATACAAGAATTCATGGTAAACGCACCTTGATTATAATAGGAATACTGGCAGGGATTGTGGGTCTTGTGTTGGCATTTTGTACAAAGTAGTATGAAATATGCACGTAACGTGCAAAGGAATACACATACATTTAGATATATATGTACAAGATCCTCTGCCATCAACGTACGTGATCAGGAACACAGTAACGCTGCTGCAAATAATGTTTAATAGAAATCTTTCATGGGATATGTTAAGATATCATCCCTGTGGTGTGGTGTCATGGACGTATAAGAAACGGTGTTTCATGTTGATTAATGTTGATCCATGCTGAAGCCATACTTGTTTGCCAAGTGGCAGGCTACTACTTCCAACTATAACAACCTTCCATCAACGGCCTGCAAACTCCCTGGGAGTACAGATGACGACCATGCAACCACAGGCCAGTGTATGATGTGTTTAACTATGATGTCTTTAGAGACCCCTCTGCTCCCTGGCTTTGTTTCCGTAACTGCTCGGCAAAGTCCGGCGGTCATCGTTGTATGGTGTCATTACATTCTGTGTTAAGGAATTAGTGGCCCAACAACTTCATTCTCTTGTGATCTAATGGCACTCTCAAATCATGTATTCATGTATTTAAAATGTTTTTGTAACTATGATGTTCAAACATTAGGGGTATTTATATGTACTCTCAGATATTTCTCATGTATTTATGTAATTTTTGCCTCATCAATAATTGTGTATATAGCTTGTTGTATATCTTTAATGATACTGTTGGATAGCTTATATTCAGCGCTTTATTTTGATACTTACATCTTCAATATGGATATAGTAGTTGGTTTGCTTTTCGTGTTTTCAACATGTTTAGAAACACAATTTGACTAAGCGCCCCAGTCTGTGGTTTTCCTCGGTTGCGCAGCATATTCATACTTCTGTCGGGTTCTTGTGTCTTTACCCACCAGGATAAAGACACAGAACTTGTTCTGATTTTTTTTGGTTGTACTGAACTAAGAACTTAGAAGCTAGAGTTTCCAATGCTCCATTTTTCTAGTAATCCATGGATAACCAACCTTCCCGTGATTGTCCAGCTATTTTGGAATTTTAGTATTACTTCGTTCAGTCAAAGTGATCAGTTGATCAGACGAGCTTAATTTTCAGACGTACTCGTCAATGTTATAGTTATAGGATTATAAAATTGTTTACTTCAAGGTCGACAGATATCGTTAACAACGTTGACTTTTGTCAGACAGTTTATACTTTCCAAAGAAATTATTTCGATACAATTATCAAGCTTCTGGCTTAAATCAAGCATTTTGTTTAAAACTTCTTGTCATGGCCATGGCAAATAGTTAAAGTAATACCACTGATGGGTATACTGACATCATTTTTTGTCCTCGTAGGCCCTTTTCAACCATGGATCCTAGTTTACAACCTCTGGATGATAGTCAACCTCCCACAATACAATACTCGTCTATCTCCCTGATTACTTTGCTATCTCACCTGCTAGAGATACATATTGTTATATGTGAGCATTATGTATATTGACCATGTATTGTAACCAAAGAGGTTATTGAGGATATAGTATAGGTGGACCCAAGGTGGACCTGTGATTGATTAGCTTTGCCACTGTGAAGGATTAGTAAGCTCGCCACATTGAGTAGCAAGGTATGGTGTATTGTTTTAGAGGCTTGTAGACATGTTACTGAGCTAGCAGGGGCCAGATTGTGTATAGCTACCTCAAGGCATGAGAGAGAGTTTTGTTTTTGCGAGCTGAGACGGGTCCAGGATGTCCACACTTACTAGGTCTCTGTATTGACCATGTCGGTCTGTGACATTCCTGCCACTGAGTCTTGTGATGTATTCGACCATGTCGGTCATTTGTGAGAGACATGAAAGGGGATCCCTGTTAGTCGACACAGACTGAGTCTGTGCACAATCTGTCGTTGGCTAATGGTAAGTGATCAGAATATGTTTGTTACCAGGATCCGGATTGTGTCCGATTGGTAGAGTTTCTGTATCACGATGAGTATTCACCTATTTTGCTTTGCAATATATACTCTTCAAAAAAGAAACTTGACACTGATTTTCAATTGTTATTGTTTCCAAATAGGACACAGAAACTATAATTGAAACACTGTTTGAAGATCAATGTACACAATGTTCAAAACATTAATCGTGTCACCTAGACAGACACACGTACACGATACAGTTAATGTCACAGGGGTACAGAAAATATCAGTATCTGTTGTGCCCACCAGGTGCATCAATCACCACTTGACACCGACGACCCATAGATGCAATCAAGTTGTCAATAACACGCTGTTGGATTTGCTGCCATTCATGCTGAAGTGCATCAAGATGTGCCGGAAGTGTTTGGGGCGGTGGATTCCTTCTGCGAACGCGTCGATCCAACTCGTCCCACAGATGCTCAATCGGGGACAAATCTGGTGACCGGGCTGGCCAAGGTAATGTCTGGATGTTGTTGTGCTGTAAGAAGTCCTGACAAACACGTGCAATATGCGGTCGAGCGTTGTCCTTCTGGAACTGTCCGCCATGAACGTTGTCGTGAGGAAGAACGTAAGGCTGTAGGATCAAGTCTCTTTAACGCACACCTATCAATGCACCTGCCACATGCACGAGAGGCGTCCTACCACCATGAGGAATTCCGGCCCATACCATGACACTCCCGCCGCCAAATGGGACAACCTGCTGCGCACAGTTGGGGGCATAACGTTCACCCCGACGTCTGTAGACACGTGCGCGCTCATCAGCACGTGTGAGTAGGAAAGTCGTCAGTAAACAGTACATTTCTCCACCTTGCATGTGCCCATTTAACCCTCTGTTGGCACCAAACCAGACGGTTCGCCAGATGACGTGGGGTCAATACATGACGTCGAACAGGTCTTCGTGCAAAAAGTCCAGCCTCCCTCAGTCTGTTGCGTACCGTTTGATCTGATATTCTGCGTACCCCAGGGATCTGTGTGGTTGTAGACGTGGCTGTGGTGTGCAGTCTCGGTGGTGTCACAGCCGGATGTATCGATCTTGTGCTTGGGTTGTCACCCTTGGTCTTCCTGACCTTGGTCTGTCGTCAACTCTGTTGGTGTTGTATCTGGTCCACAGTGCGGAGATTGTCTGTCTGGATACTCGAAAGTTGCTCCAGCTTGTAATCTCCCAATGGCGTTGTTCCGTTGAGCTGCATTCAGTCTTGGCATTCTGTCACCGCCTCTGCTGCCGTTATAAGGACTGTATGAACAGCCGTTGATGTGGATTTTTGTACCCATTCAGCAGGGGGACCTGCATGCCTAAATGCAGGATCCTATGCTGCACGTTTGTTACAGGCGGTTGCGTTTGGATGAAGCTGTAAAATTGATCCCCAAACGCTACGTTTATGTGCTTTGCATGTGTTTTCGCGACACATCATCTTTCTGTTTGACTTACTTGGTTCTCATTTAATGTAATTATTTTAGATATTTGGCAAAAAGTGGTTTTACATCTATGTCAAGTTTCTTTTTTTGAAGAGTATATATGTTAGTTTGCCAGATTGTAATCGATATTGTGTAAATATTGAATAGTTGTAGGTTTTGGTAATAATAAAATATTCTTAATAGTGAAACACAGTTGGGTCCTTCCTTTTGTTACTTGAGACGCTCTGTCACTCGTAAAAATATTTTCCCCAAAGTGAAACGCAATTTAGTTGTTGTCTTGGTGTTCGTTTAAAACAGTATCCTATGTGAACGGCACAAACTTCAGTCAGTAACTCCTCAGGTATTTCGTCCTTGTTTCTTAGCAACGTCAACCCTACACATGAAATGTGCAAGTTCAGATATCGACTGACTAAAAAAACCATTGGTGATGGACGTAGACCATGGAACAGTTCTTATGTCCAACGTAACTTAAATCCTTTATACTCACAGTCAACAGTTCCCCAAGATCGTTGCTTGTGTTACATGTGTAGTACACTTATCTTGTAACAATGGCTGACCATTTTAATATCCCTCCTCGAATTAATCATTGCAAAGAACTTACACCCATCACGAAATTATATCCAATCAATTTGTCTGTGTTCCGGCACTTTTTCGAAGCAGAACGGTTAGCAGCTTTTACTGATGAAACATTTTTCCAGAAAGAACACTGTTACGTGCCAATTCCCAAATTGAAACAATATGGTAACCCAGACATCTGTAGTAAAAGAGCATAGTGTCAAACCAACAAATGGTATACAATCAACACATGTATTACAAAATTCACTAAGTTTACAAATAAACACAAATTACTGCACAGCAATTTTAATGGCAGTTAACAATAGTTTAGTAGTACAGTATTCAATGGCAATAAATAATATCATGGTAGTGGTGAGTATCAAATACACAAATAAAGTGGTGATAGCAAAAGTCAGTGATAATAATATATATTCACCTAGCAGCGACAGTGGTCAAGCTTCCGAGATGGGCTAGGCAGGGAATCAGGGATGATGAGCGATCCTCACACGAGAGCTGATTCCAAAGCCATGAAAATGCGTGAGAGTTCCGTAAACACGCTATTGTCCCCCTACATACAACCTACCCAAGTTCTATGTTTCTATAACAAATACTGAACAACAAAAGTTCCTGTGACATTGAATAAGATCTAATGCAAAGTTATGTTTTTTACCAAATCTGAAACAATTTCGGTTTGCAACAGATAAAAGACTGCTGTAAGTGTTCAAATGGTTTAATTTGCCATACTGACTTCAGAAAATGCGTGATTTCATAAAGAACATGAACATGCCAAAATGTCAATTTACAAATTAAAAATAGCGTGTGTGTCCACCTCTGGTTGCGATGCAAGCAACACATCTTCGTCTCATGGAATGGACCAGGCGTCACCCAAAGTCCTGTGATATCTGTCCATATCTGCTGGAGTATGTTTCGAATTTCCTAGAGTGTCTGTGGAACACGTGGTTGACGTCGAAGGCGCCGATCTATCTCATGTGCTAGATTGGTGAGAGATCAGGGTAGCGAGTCGGCCAGGGGTGACATTCACGTTGTTTTATTGAAGAGAGTCCTGAACAAGTCGAGCAATATGAGGCCGGGCGTTGTCATGTTGAAGGGTAATTCCTGGGCCATGACGACGTAAAAACGGTAGAACAACAGAGCCGATGATCTCGTCGCGGTAGCGCTGTCCATTGAAAATGTCCCTCTACCACCATCAAACGGGTCCTCAGTCTTGCTGTAATCCCACCCCATACCATAACGCTGCCGCCCCCGAACCGATCTTCTTCCATGACACAATGATTGACATGCCGTTCACCTCGGTACACTCGAATCCGTCCATCGCTTTGGCTGAGGTGAAAACGAGACTCGTCAGTGAATAGAACTTGTTCCCACTGCATGGCCGTCCAGCGTAGACGCTGTCTGCACAACATTAGACCTGCTTGACGGTGGTTTCCTGTCAAAATGGGACGTATGGCGGGTCTTCTGGCGACAATCCCTGCACATCTGAGGCGGCGACGTACGGTTTGTGAAGATATTCTTGCAGTCACTGTTGCTGGCTGGAATCGATTTCGTAGGTGTGTTGTTCGAGTCCAGTTGTCTTGTCGATTATTGGTTACGCTCATTTTCGGGCAGGCGTGGCATTTCGTTATGTTGAATAATTGCGTTATTTTGTTGTTTTTCGGAGTGGTTGTTGTCAGCACAATGCTAAACAATGCATATGGAATCCCGTTAACGCACATGTTTTAATACCCATTCTTGGGTAGTGAAATGCATGGGGCTTGCATGAAAATCATCTTTTGCATGGAATGCATGCTTTTCTGTAGCAGTTGCGTTTTTGTGACTTGATTCCATACATGTACTTCAATATTGAAAACCAAACTTTACTTTGTTTGAAAAATACACTAAAATATTGGTGTCACAGGAACTTTTGTTGTTGAGTATAGTATCACCATCACCGTCACAGCTTTCGGCAAGCGGATATTTAAACATCACACTGGCATCTAAAGATAGTAACTTCCTGACGAGTGCTTACATTAAGTGACACTACATTCCTGACGTCTAATCACAGCCTTAATACAATGCAACGAGCGTCTACTGAATCCCAACAAACACAATGTAACACATTAACAATCATTTTATATAACAACGCAAATACCATATTCCACCATTTAACCTTATTTCAAGCAGCACTTCACATCTGATCGCCCCAGACCACAAGGCAGATCTAGATTTACGCTGCATAGTAACAATGGCAAAGATATAAAGCCAATGTATAAGTCACTGTCGGATCACTTGTATCACCAATCTATATCTGACAAGAACCTGGCAGATGATGCTTGGTTTGGTACACAATATATTCTTTCCATCAGTGCAATCGTCGTTTCCATTCGAGCCCTTCCTTGTTTCATCCTTTGTGTTTATCAGGGTTCGACACTGACTTGCTTCTTTAACTTCAGCGCGGGGTCTACCTCAAACAAAGACTTTACAGATGTTAGTGTGGGCACCTTCAAGTATCACACCATCCTTTGTGTTTATCAGGGTTCAACACTGACTTGCCTCTTTAACTTCAGCGCGGGGTCTACCTCAAACCAAGGCTTTACCGATGTTAGTGTGGGCACCTTCAAGTATCACACCATCCTTTGTGTTTATCAGGGTTCGACACTGACTTGCCTCTTTAACTTCAGCGCGGGGTCTACCTCAAACAAAGGCTTTACCGATGTTAGTGTGGGCACCTTCAAGTATCACACCATCCTTTGTGTTTATCAGGGTTCGACACTGACTTGCCTCTTTAACTTCAGCGCGGGGTCTACCTCAAACAAAGGCTTTACCGATGTTTGTGTGGGCACCTTCAAGTATCACACCAACAACGCCCTGTTAAAACCCTTAATGTAAAAAATACTCTTAATGTAAAGCAATTTCCATTAAGGGTTGTTACTCTTAATGTAAAAAAATACGGATACATTAAAAGTTAAGACGTAATCCTTAAGGTAACATGGTAACGTGAGAACAATCAAACTCAGATAATATCGTCTTATGACAAGAACGAAGACAAAAGAGAACCCTTTATTCTCCAAGTCACTACATAAGCTAATATTTTAAACATGTCCTGTGTTTGAGGTCTTCATATGCATAGGATTTCGCAGTGGTGGTCTCCTGCAGCACACCTTTACAATGGATGTCAGTGCAGGCATATATACTGAGACTGTACTTGACTTGCATTACACATACTGCTGCTCTAGTCTCTGCGTTGTTCGGTCAGGCAGGCTATCCACAATCCATGGTGGCAGTCGTGGTGCCATTAGTTACAGGCAATAAGTATGGTTATGTCTTTGTTAAAATGGTGGTCATAAACTAGAGCCCGACCGGCACATTTCTTCGTGACTTAGTGACGTGTGTGTCAATTGGAGTGGCAGGTGAACATGCAGGTGTACATCATACCTATAGCGGCATACTTCAAAGTCCTAACTCGCCTAGAATAGGTCTTCATAACCCATACTTGCCGTATAAAGCGACTATGCTTGTCGTAAGCGACGACAAATGGGATCGGGTGGTCAGGCCCGCTGACTTGGTTGATGCATGTCATCGATTCCAAATTGCGTGCATCGATGTTCATGATATCAGTCGCTGGATTGACTGGTCAAGACTCGATGAATTACAGACAGCCGTCAATTAGCAGGAATGCGGCATAAAACAACAAACAAACAACAGAGGGATATGCATGATAGCTGACACAATAGACACCGGTTCAGGGCAGACGCCTGATCAGTCACGTGGGACAACGTCAAGTTGGAACTTTTTAAGCGTCAACGACAGAGTATTATTGGTTTAGATTATCAGCCTAAATCCACTGGGCAAAGGCAAAATAGTAGTGAAAGTTATGTTATATAATAAAGATCATGAAATAAAATGTATGTACAGTAGATCAACGATTATCAAATACTTGTTACACAATAGTACTCACTCGATCACTCACCCACTTACTCACTCACGCACTACCTCATGATCTCACGATCTCACTCACGATCTCACTCATGATCTCACTCATGATCTCACTCACGATCTCACTCATGATCACACTCACGATCTCACTCATGATCCCACTCAAGATCTCACTCACGCACTACCTCATGATCTCACTCACGATCTCACTCATGATCACACTCACGATCACACTCATGATCTCACTCACGCACTACCTCATGATCTCACTCACGCACTACCTCACGCACTACCTCATGATCTCACTCACGATCTCACTCATGATCTCACTCATGATCTCACTCAAGATCTCACTCACGAGGTCACTCATGATCTCACTCACGATCACACTCACGCACTACCTCATGATCTCACTCACGATCTCACTCACGATCACACTCACGATCTCACTCACGATCACACTCATGATCTCACTCATGATCTCACTCATGATCTCACTCACGATCTCACTCACGATCTCACTCAAGATCTCACTCACGATCTCACTCACGATCACACTCATGAACTCACTCACGATCTCACTCATGTTCTCACTCACGATCTCACTCACGATCTCACTCATGATCTCACTCACGATCTCACTCATGATCTCACTCACGATCTCACTCAAGATCACACTCACGATCTCACTCATGATCTCACTCAAGATCTCACTCATGATCACACTCACGATCTCACTCATGATCTCACTCACGATCTCACTCATGATCTCATTTACGATCTCACTCATGATCTCACTCAACATCTCACTCATGATCTCACGATCCGGGGTAGAATAGGTCTTCAGCAACCCATGTTTGCCGTAAGTGGCGACTATGCTTGTCGTAAGAGGCGACTAACGGGATCAGGTGGTCAGCTTCGCTGACTTGGTTGATGCATTTCATCGTATCTCAATTGCGTGGATTGATGCTCATGATGTGAAACACTGGATTGTCTGGTCCAGACTCAATTTTTTTACAGACCACCGTCATATAGCTGTAATATTGCTGAGTGCGGCGTTAAACATCAAACAGACAAACAAACAAAACACTCACTCACTCACTCACTCACTTCAGTGACGATGGAACACCTGGTACGGGGGTACAACTTCATGACGGGGGCCAGCAAATAGAATTCAGCAAAGAACAACTAGTACGACAAGTACGAGGCGGTGGTGAACGAGGAGGATCACATTGGGGCGTTCAGGTGGCTGAAGAAGGGGGGGGGTGTCGGCCGGACCTCCCCGGGGAGAGTTTTTTTCAGCATGGTTTCGCTGAAATTGTCCTGGAAAGTTTGATGACTTGGTCAAAGTGAGTATCAGAGAATTTCAAATACACTTGACCACCTCGCCTCAATCGGTGAACGGCACAACCCGTTCCCCGTAGGACCGTTTTCCAGTGGGATCGGTTCATCACACTGACTGCTGTGTTTGACCGCTGCATGTCCTTCTAAACTGGTGCTCACTCTATCCACCACTAGTTTCTCTGATCAAAGTAGATGACTTACATGCATCCGTCATACACTTGCAGTAATGATCAAATAGCGTACAGGTAATGTCTGATATTTGGATAGGGACTGGTGTGTGTGTGTGTGTGTGTGTGAGGGAGAGAGAGAGAGTGTGTGTATGAGAGTGTGTGAGAGAGAGAGTGTGTGTGAGAGAGTGTGTGAGAGAAAGAGAGAGCGAGTGTGTGTGAGAGACTGTGTGTGTGTGTGAGTGTGTGTGAGAGAGAGCGTGTATGAGAGAGAGGGTTTGTGTGTATGTGTGTGAGAGAGAGTGTGTGTGAGAGGGTGTGTGTGTATGTGTGGGTGTAAGGAGGGGTGTGGGTGAAAGAATGTTACATACAATTGGGGGTCAGGGGGTACAGCTGCGTCATTGATGGAATCGACCATGAAGTGGAGATCTGGAAAGGAAGATTTCAGATTGTAGTATTAAGACCTTTATGTGAGCAGCACCCACAAACGTCAACCATTAACCCTCCCCTCCAACTCAACTAAACAATCTCCTTTTCACTAGTGCAAACACACGAACGAAAAACGCTGTGCGGGAAGGTCGAGTTTTGTCAATGCAAGGCTGTCATATAATGGACGCTGACATGGATGTGAACATCGCGGCCAATCGGCTCCAAATTCAAAGTTAACTGTCCCATGGCCCCACGTTCAGCGTTTGTCGTTGACATTCAGTCGGATTGGATGCCTGCTCCTCCGACCAAGAGTTCTATGTAGACGAACGTGACACTGGTTACGACTCCACCTTCTAGAGTGTCCTCAGAGTACAGTTATCCCCAGTAATAAAGATATCTTGTTTGAAAATATGTATCTACAAAGAACTAAATAGAATCTAAACGGTGGCCAGAACAATACTTAATTTCTAGAGCTGGGGCAATCTAGACTTTTCAAATCATTCTAGACTTGGGTTGGATTCATTTTATACTTTTTCTCAAGAGTGAGTGAGTGAGTATGGTTTTACGCCGCTTTTAACAATATTCCAGCAATATCACGGCGGGGGACACCAGAAATGGGCTTCACACATTGTACCCATGTCGGGAATCGAACCCGGGTTTTCGGCGTGACGAGCTAACGCTTGAACCATTAGGCTACCCGACGGCCCCTTTTTCTCAAGAATCTGGCAGATATGTTACAGTGCACGTGTCTTAATCGAACACGAAGCTGCCAAATGCGCGATAATCTAGCTAACTATGGTATCTGCAACTATTAAAAGACTATCCCAGACTTAAACGTATCAAAGATGAAAAATTCAATTTTCTGTCATAAGTTAGGGAACTACATCGATTGTCTAAATAGGCATCCTGACCCGTGAAGATCCGGGATAGAATAGGTCTTCAGCAACCCCTGCTTGTCCTAAGTGGCGACTTTGCTTGTCGTAAGGCGACTAACGGGATCGGGTGGTCAAGCTCGCTGACTTGGTTGATGCATGGCATAGATCCCAATGGCGAAGATCGATGCTCATGATGTCAATCACTGGAGTGGCGGGTCCAAACTAGATTATTTACAGACCGCTGTCATATAGATGTAATATTGCTGAGTGCGGCGGTAAACAACAAACAAACAACAAACAAAAAACCCATTGCATCCTGACCACACTGTAGTACTACAAAGATAATGTTCAACAAGATTCACAACCTTGACGTGGATTCTAAAACAAAGATGCTGGCTAGCAGTGTAGAGGTGAGGTGAAATGGGTTTTACCGTCGCGTTGGTAGTGAAGAGGCGATGCGGTGAGGTGAAATGGGTTTTACCGTCGCGTTGGTAGTGTAGAGGCAAGGTGGTAAGGTGAAATGGGTTTTACCGTCGCGTTGGTAGTGTAGAAGTGAAGTGGTGAGGTCAAATGGATTTTACCGTCGCGTTGGTAGTGTAGAGGCAAGATGGTGAGGTGAAATGGGTTTTACCGTCGCGTCGGTAGTGTAGAGGCAAGGTGGTGAAGTGAAATGGGTTTTACCGTCGCGGTGGTAGTGTAGTAGTGAGGTGAAATGGGTTTTACCGTCGCGTTGGTAGTGTAGAGGTGAAGCGGTGAGGTGAAATGGGTTTTACCGTCGCGTTGGTAGTGTAGAGGCGATGTGGTGAGGTGAATGGGTTTAACCGTCGCGTTGGTAGTGTAGAAGTGAGGTGGTGAGGTTAAATGGGTTTTATCGTCGCGTTGGTAGTGTAGAGGCGATGTGGTGAGGTGAAATGGGTTTTACCGTGGCGTTGGTAGTGTAGAAGTGAGGTGGTGAGGTGAAATGGGTTTAACCGTCGTGTCGGTAATGTGGAGGTGAGGTGAAATGGGTTTTACCGTCACGTTAGTAGTGTAGAGGCGATGTGGTGAGGTGAAATGGGTTTTACCGTGGCGTTGGTAGTGTAGAGGTAAGGCGGTAAGGTGAAATAGGTTTTACCGTCGCGTTGGTAGTGTAGAGGTGAGGTGAAATGGGTTTTACCGTCACATTAGTAGTGTAGAGGCGATGTGGTGAGGTGAAATGGGTTTTACCATCACATTGGTAGTGTAGAGGTAAGGCGGTGAGGTGAAATAGGTTTTACCGTTGCGTTGGTAGTGTAGAGGCGATGTGGTGAGGTGAAATGGGTTTTACCGTCACGTTAGAAGTGAAGAGGCGATGTGGTGAGGTTGAAATGGGTTTTACCGTCGCGTTGGTAGTGTAGAGGCGAGGCGGTGAGGTGAAATGGGTTTTACCGTCGCGTTGGTAGTGTAGAGGCGAGGCGGTGATGTGAAATGGGTTTTACCGTCACGTTAGTAGTGTAGAGGCGATGTTGTGAGGTGAAATGGGTTTTACCGTCGCGTTGGTACTGAAGAGGTGAGGTGGTGAGGTGAAATGGGTTTTACCGTCGTGTTGGTAGTGTAGAGGCGATATGGTGAGGTGAAATGGGTTTTACCGTGGCGTTGGTAGTGTAGAGGTAAGGTGGTAAGGTGAAATAGGTTCTACCGTCGCGTTGGTAGTGTAGAGGCGAGGTGAAATGGGTCTTACCGTCGCGTTGGTAGTGTAGAGGCGATGTGGTGAGGTTAAATGTGTTTTACCGTCGCGTTGGTACTGAAGAGGTGAGGTGGTGAGGTGAAATGGGTTTAACCGTCGTGTTGGTAGTGTAGAGGTGAGGTGAAATGGGTTTTACCGTCACATTAGTAGTGTAGAGGCGATGTGGTGAGGTGAAATGGGTTTTACCATCGCGTTGGTAGTGTAGAGGTGAGGTGAAATGGGTTTTACCGTCACGTTAGTAGTGTAGAGGCAATGTGGTGAGGTGAAATGGGTTTTACCGTCGCGTTGGTAGTGTAGAGGCGATGTGGTGAGGTGAAATGGGTTTTACCGTCACGTTAGTAGTGTAGAGGCGATGTGGTGAGGTGAAATAGGTTTTACCGTCGCGTTGGTAGTGTAGAGGCTAGGCGGTGAGGTGAAATGGGTTTTACCGTCACGTTAGTAGTGTAGAGGCGATGTGGTGAGGTGAAATGGGTTTTACCGTCACGTTGGTACTGAAGAGGTGAGGTGGTGAGGTGAAATGGGTTTTACCGTCGTGTTGGTAGTGTAGAGGCGATGTGGTGAGGTGAAATGGGTTTTACCGTGGCGTTTGTAGTGTAGAGGTAAGGCGGTAAGGTGAAATAGGTTTTACCGTCGCGTTGGTAGTGTAGAGGCGAGGTGAAATGGGTCTCACCGTCGCGTTGGTAGTGTAGAGGCGATGTGGTGAGGTTAAATGTGTTTTACCGTGGCGTTGGTACTGAAGAGGTGAGGTGGTGAGGTGAAATGGGTTTAACCGTCGTGTTGGTAGTGTAGAGGTGAGGTGAAATGGGTTTTACCGTCACATTAGTAGTGTAGAGGCGATGTGGTGAGGCGAAATGGGTTTTACCATCGCGTTGGTAGTGTAGAGGTAAGGCGGTGAGGTGAAATAGGCTTGACCGTCGCGTTGGTAGTGTAGAGGCGATGTGGTGAGGTGAAATGGGTTTTACCGTCGTGTTGGTAGTGTAGAGGTGAAGCGGTGAGGTGAAATGGGTTTTACCGTCGCGTTGTTAGTGTAGAGGCGATGTGGTGAGGTGAATGGGTTTAACTGTCGCGTTGGTAGTGTAGAAGTGAGGTGGTGAGGTAAAATGGGTTTTACTGTCGCGTTGGTAGTTTAGAGGCGATGTGGTGAGGTGAAATGGGTTTTACCGTGGCGTTAGTAGTGTAGAGGCGATGTGGTGAGGTGAAATAGGTTTTACCGTCGCGTTGGTAGTGTAGAGGCGAGGCGGTGAGGTGAAATGGGTTTTACCGTCACGTTAGTAGTGTAGAAGTGAGGTGGTGAGGTGAAATGGGTTTAACCGTCGTGTTGGTAGTGTAGAGGTGAGGTAAAATGGGTTTTACCGTCACGTTAGTAGTGTAGAGGCGATGTGGTGAGGTGAAATGGGTTTTACCATCACGGTGGTAGTGTAGAGGTAAGGCGATGAGGTGAAATTGGTTTTACCATCGCGTTGGTAGTGTAGAGGCGATGTGGTGAGGTGAAATGGGTTTTACCGTCACGTTAGTAGTGTAGAGGCGATGTGGTGAGGTGAAATGGGTTTTACCGTCGCGTTGGTAGTGTAGAGGCGAGGCGGTGAGGTGAAATGGGTTTTACCGTCACGTTAGTAGTGTAGAGGCGATGTGGTGAGGTGAAATGGGTTTTACCGTCGCGTTGGTACTGAAGAGTTGAGGTGGTGAGCTGAAATGGGTTTTACCGTCGCGTTGGTAGTGTAGAGGCGATGTGGTGAGGTTAAATGTGTTTTACCGTCGCGTTGGTACTGAAGAGGTGAGGTGGTGAGGTGAAATGGGTTTAACCGTCGTGTTGGTAGTGTAGAGGTGAGGTGAAATGGGTTTTACCATTACATTAGTAGTGTAGAGGCGATGTGGTGAGGTGAAATGGGTTTTACCATCGCGTTGGTAGTGTAGAGGTAAGGCGGTGAGGTGGAATAGGTTTTACCGTCGCGTTGGTAGTGTAGAGGCGATGTGGTGAGGTCAAATTGGTTTAACCGTCACGTTAGTAGTGTAGAGGCGATGTGGTGAGGTGAAATGGGTTTTACCGTCGCGTTGGTAGTGTAGAAGCGAGGCGGTGAGGTGAAATTGGTTTTACTGTCATGTTAGTAGTGTAGAGGCGATGTGGTGAGGTGAAATGGGCTTTACCGTCGCGTTGGTACTGAAGAGGCGATGTGGTGAGGTGAAATGGGTTTTACTGTCACGTTAGTAGTGTAGTAGTGAGTTGGTGAGGTGAAATGGGTTTTACCGTCGCGTTGGTAGTGTAGAGGTGAAGCGGTGAGGTGAAATGGGTTTTACCGTCGCGTTGTTAGTGTAGAGGCGATGTGGTGAGGTGAATGGGTTTAACTGTCGCGTTGGTAGTGTAGAAGTAAAGTGGTGAGGTAAAATGGGTTTTACCGTCGCGTTGGTAGTGTAGAGGCGATGTGGTGAGGTGAAATGGGTTTTACCGTGGCATTGGTAGTATAGAGGTAAGGCGATAAGGTGAAATAGGTTTTACCATCGCGTTGGTAGTGTAGAGGCGAGGTGAAATGGGTTTTACCGTCGCGTTGGTAGTGTAGAGGTGAGGTGAAATGGGTTTTACCGTCACGTTAGTAGTGTAGAGGCGATGTGGTGAGGTGAAATGGGTTTTACAGTCGCGTTGGTAGTGTAGAGGCTAGGCGGTGAGGTGAAATGGGTTTAACCGTCCCGTTGGTAGTGTAGAGGTGAGGTGAAATGGGTTTTACCGTCACGTTAGTAGTGTAGAGGCGATGTGGTGAGGTGAAATGGGTTTTACCATCGCGTTGGTAGTGTAGAGGTGAGGTGAAATGGGTTTTACCGTCACGTTAGTAGTGTAGAGGCGATGTGGTGAGGTGAAATGGGTTTTACCATCGCATTGGTAGTGTAGAGGTAAGGCGGTGAGGTGAAATAGGTTTTACCATCGCGTTGGTAGTGTAGAGGCGAGGTGAAATGGGTTTTACCGTCGCGTTGGTAGTGTAGAGGCGATGTGGTGAGGTGAAATGGGTTTTACCACCGCATTGGTAGTGTAGAGGTAAGGCGGTGAGGTGAAATGGGTTTTACCGTCGCGTTGGTAGTGTAGAGGCGATGTGGTGAGGTGAAATGGGTTTTACCGTCGTGTTGGTAGTGTAGAGGTGAAGCGGTGAGGTGAAATGGGTTTTACCGTCGCGTTGTTAGTGTAGAGGTGAAGCGGTGAGGTGAAATGGGTTTTACCGTCACGTTAGTAGTGTAGAGGCGATGTGGTGAGGTTAAATGGGTTTTACAGTCGCGTTGGTAGTGTAGAGGCTAGGCGGTGAGGTGAAATGGGTTTAACCGTCGTGTTGGTAGTGTAGAGGTGAGGTGAAATGGGTTTTACCGTCACGTTAGTAGTGTAGAGGCGATGTGGTGAGGTGAAATGGGTTTTACCATCGCGTTGGTAGTGTAGAGGTGAGGTGAAATGGGTTTTACCGTCACGTTAGTAGTGTAGAGGCGATGTGGTGAGGTGAAATGGGTTTTACCATCGCATTGGTAGTGTAGAGGTAAGGCGGTGAGGTGAAATAGGTTTTACCATCGCGTTGGTAGTGTAGAGGCGAGGTGAAATGGGTTTTACCGTCGCGTTGGTAGTGTAGAGGCGATGTGGTGAGGTGAAATGGGTTTTTCCATCGCGTTGGTAGTGTAGAGGTGAGGTGAAATGGGTTTTACCGTCACGTTAGTAGTGTAGAGGCAATGTGGTGAGGTGAAATGGGTTTTACCGTCGCGTTGGTAGTGTAGAGGCGATGTGGTGAGGTGAAATGGGTTTTACCGTCACGTTAGTAGTGTAGAGGCGATGTGGTGAGGTGAAATAGGTTTTACCGTCGCGTTGGTAGTGTAGAGGCTAGGCGGTGAGGTGAAATGGGTTTTACCGTCACGTTAGTAGTGTAGAGGCGATGTGGTGAGGTGAAATGGGTTTTACCGTCACGTTGGTACTGAAGAGGTGAGGTGGTGAGGTGAAATGGGTTTTACCGTCGTGTTGGTAGTGTAGAGGCGATGTGGTGAGGTGAAATGGGTTTTACCGTGGCGTTTGTAGTGTAGAGGTAAGGCGGTAAGGTGAAATAGGTTTTACCGTCGCGTTGGTAGTGTAGAGGCGAGGTGAAATGGGTCTCACCGTCGCGTTGGTAGTGTAGAGGCGATGTGGTGAGGTTAAATGTGTTTTACCGTGGCGTTGGTACTGAAGAGGTGAGGTGGTGAGGTGAAATGGGTTTAACCGTCGTGTTGGTAGTGTAGAGGTGAGGTGAAATGGGTTTTACCGTCACATTAGTAGTGTAGAGGCGATGTGGTGAGGCGAAATGGGTTTTACCATCGCGTTGGTAGTGTAGAGGTAAGGCGGTGAGGTGAAATAGGCTTGACCGTCGCGTTGGTAGTGTAGAGGCGATGTGGTGAGGTGAAATGGGTTTTACCGTCGTGTTGGTAGTGTAGAGGTGAAGCGGTGAGGTGAAATGGGTTTTACCGTCGCGTTGTTAGTGTAGAGGCGATGTGGTGAGGTGAATGGGTTTAACTGTCGCGTTGGTAGTGTAGAAGTGAGGTGGTGAGGTAAAATGGGTTTTACTGTCGCGTTGGTAGTGTAGAGGCGATGTGGTGAGGTGAAATGGGTTTTACCGTGGCGTTAGTAGTGTAGAGGCGATGTGGTGAGGTGAAATAGGTTTTACCGTCGCGTTGGTAGTGTAGAGGCGAGGCGGTGAGGTGAAATGGGTTTTACCGTCACGTTAGTAGTGTAGAAGTGAGGTGGTGAGGTGAAATGGGTTTAACCGTCGTGTTGGTAGTGTAGAGGTGAGGTAAAATGGGTTTTACCGTCACGTTAGTAGTGTAGAGGCGATGTGGTGAGGTGAAATGGGTTTTACCATGACGGTGGTAGTGTAGAGGTAAGGCGATGAGGTGAAATTGGTTTTACCATCGCGTTGGTAGTGTAGAGGCGATGTGGTGAGGTGAAATGGGTTTTACCGTCACGTTAGTAGTGTAGAGGCGATGTGGTGAGGTGAAATGGGTTTTACCGTCGCGTTGGTAGTGTAGAGGCGAGGCGGTGAGGTGAAATGGGTTTTACCGTCACGTTAGTAGTGTAGAGGCGATGTGGTGAGGTGAAATGGGTTTTACCGTCGCGTTGGTACTGAAGAGGTGAGGTGGTGAGGTGAAATGGGTTTTACCGTCGCGTTGGTAGTGTAGAGGCGATGTGGTGAGGTTAAATGTGTTTTACCGTCGCGTTGGTACTGAAGAGGTGAGGTGGTGAGGTGAAATGGGTTTAACCGTCGTGTTGGTAGTGTAGAGGTGAGGTGAAATGGGTTTTACCATCACATTAGTAGTGTAGAGGCGATGTGGTGAGGTGAAATGGGTTTTACCATCGCGTTGGTAGTGTAGAGGTAAGGCGGTGAGGTGGAATAGGTTTTACCGTCGCGTTGGTAGTGTAGAGGCGATGTGGTGAGGTCAAATTGGTTTAACCGTCACGTTAGTAGTGTAGAGGCGATGTGGTGAGGTGAAATGGGTTTTACCGTCGCGTTGGTAGTGTAGAAGCGAGGCGGTGAGGTGAAATTGGTTTTACTGTCATGTTAGTAGTGTAGAGGCGATGTGGTGAGGTGAAATGGGCTTTACCGTCGCGTTGGTACTGAAGAGGCGATGTGGTGAGGTGAAATGGGTTTTACTGTCACGTTAGTAGTGTAGTAGTGAGTTGGTGAGGTGAAATGGGTTTTACCGTCGCGTTGGTAGTGTAGAGGTGAAGCGGTGAGGTGAAATGGGTTTTACCGTCGCGTTGTTAGTGTAGAGGCGATGTGGTGAGGTGAATGGGTTTAACTGTCGCGTTGGTAGTGTAGAAGTAAAGTGGTGAGGTAAAATGGGTTTTACCGTCGCGTTGGTAGTGTAGAGGCGATGTGGTGAGGTGAAATGGGTTTTACCGTGGCATTGGTAGTATAGAGGTAAGGCGATAAGGTGAAATAGGTTTTACCATCGCGTTGGTAGTGTAGAGGCGAGGTGAAATGGGTTTTACCGTCGCGTTGGTAGTGTAGAGGCGATGTGGTGAGGTGAAATGGGTTTTACCATCGCATTGGTAGTGTAGAGGTAAGGCGGTGAGGTGAAATGGGTTTTACCGTCGCGTTGGTAGTGTAGAGGCGATGTGGTGAGGTGAAATGGGTTTTACCGTCGTGTTGGTAGTGTAGAGGTGAAGCGGTGAGGTGAAATGGGTTTTACCGTCGCGTTGTTAGTGTAGAGGTGAAGCGGTGAGGTGAAATGGGTTTTACCGTCACGTTAGTAGTGTAGAGGCGATGTGGTGAGGTTAAATGGGTTTTACAGTCGCGTTGGTAGTGTAGAGGCTAGGCGGTGAGGTGAAATGGGTTTAACCGTCGTGTTGGTAGTGTAGAGGTGAGGTGAAATGGGTTTTACCGTCACGTTAGTAGTGTAGAGGCGATGTGGTGAGGTGAAATGGGTTTTACCATCGCATTGGTAGTGTAGAGGTGAGGTGAAATGGGTTTTACCGTCACGTTAGTAGTGTAGAGGCGATGTGGTGAGGTGAAATGGGTTTTACCATCGCATTGGTAGTGTAGAGGTAAGGCGGTGAGGTGAAATAGGTTTTACCATCGCGTTGGTAGTGTAGAGGCGAGGTGAAATGGGTTTTACCGTCGCGTTGGTAGTGTAGAGGCGATGTGGTGAGGTGAAATGGGTTTTTCCATCGCGTTGGTAGTGTAGAGGTGAGGTGAAATGGGTTTTACCGTCACGTTAGTAGTGTAGAGGCAATGTGGTGAGGTGAAATGGGTTTTACCGTCGCGTTGGTAGTGTAGAGGCGATGTGGTGAGGTGAAATGGGTTTTACCGTCACGTTAGTAGTGTAGAGGCGATGTGGTGAGGTGAAATAGGTTTTACCGTCGCGTTGGTAGTGTAGAGGCTAGGCGGTGAGGTGAAATCGGTTTTACCGTCACGTTAGTAGTGTAGAGGCGATGTGGTGAGGTGAAATGGGTTTTACCGTCACGTTGGTACTGAAGAGGTGAGGTGGTGAGGTGAAATGGGTTTTACCGTCGTGTTGGTAGTGTAGAGGCGATGTGGTGAGGTGAAATGGGTTTTACCGTGGCGTTTGTAGTGTAGAGGTAAGGCGGTAAGGTGAAATAGGTTTTACCGTCGCGTTGGTAGTGTAGAGGCGAGGTGAAATGGGTCTCACCGTCGCGTTGGTAGTGTAGAGGCGATGTGGTGAGGTGAAATGGGTTTAACCGTCGTGTTGGTAGTGTAGAGGTGAGGTGAAATGGGTTTTACCGTCACATTAGTAGTGTAGAGGCGATGTGGTGAGGCGAAATGGGTTTTACCATCGCGTTGGTAGTGTAGAGGTAAGGCGGTGAGGTGAAATAGGCTTGACCGTCGCGTTGGTAGTGTAGAGGCGATGTGGTGAGGTGAAATGGGTTTTACCGTCGTGTTGGTAGTGTAGAGGTGAAGCGGTGAGGTGAAATGGGTTTTACCGTCGCGTTGTTAGTGTAGAGGCGATGTGGTGAGGTGAATGGGTTTAACTGTCGCGTTGGTAGTGTAGAAGTGAGGTGGTGAGGTAAAATGGGTTTTACTGTCGCGTTGGTAGTGTAGAGGCGATGTGGTGAGGTGAAATGGGTTTTACCGTGGCGTTAGTAGTGTAGAGGCGATGTGGTGAGGTGAAATAGGTTTTACCGTCGCGTTGGTAGTGTAGAGGCGAGGCGGTGAGGTGAAATGGGTTTTACCGTCACGTTAGTAGTGTAGAAGTGAGGTGGTGAGGTGAAATGGGTTTAACCGTCGTGTTGGTAGTGTAGAGGTGAGGTAAAATGGGTTTTACCGTCACGTTAGTAGTGTAGAGGCGATGTGGTGAGGTGAAATGGGTTTTACCATGACGGTGGTAGTGTAGAGGTAAGGCGATGAGGTGAAATTGGTTTTACCATCGCGTTGGTAGTGTAGAGGCGATGTGGTGAGGTGAAATGGGTTTTACCGTCACGTTAGTAGTGTAGAGGCGATGTGGTGAGGTGAAATGGGTTTTACCGTCGCGTTGGTAGTGTAGAGGCGAGGCGGTGAGGTGAAATGGGTTTTACCGTCACGTTAGTAGTGTAGAGGCGATGTGGTGAGGTGAAATGGGTTTTACCGTCGCGTTGGTACTGAAGAGGTGAGGTGGTGAGGTGAAATGGGTTTTACCGTCGCGTTGGTAGTGTAGAGGCGATGTGGTGAGGTTAAATGTGTTTTACCGTCGCGTTGGTACTGAAGAGGTGAGGTGGTGAGGTGAAATGGGTTTAACCGTCGTGTTGGTAGTGTAGAGGTGAGGTGAAATGGGTTTTACCATCACATTAGTAGTGTAGAGGCGATGTGGTGAGGTGAAATGGGTTTTACCATCGCGTTGGTAGTGTAGAGGTAAGGCGGTGAGGTGGAATAGGTTTTACCGTCGCGTTGGTAGTGTAGAGGCGATGTGGTGAGGTGAAATTGGTTTAACCGTCACGTTAGTAGTGTAGAGGCGATGTGGTGAGGTGAAATGGGTTTTACCGTCGCGTTGGTAGTGTAGAAGCGAGGCGGTGAGGTGAAATTGGTTTTACTGTCATGTTAGTAGTGTAGAGGCGATGTGGTGAGGTGAAATGGGCTTTACCGTCGCGTTGGTACTGAAGAGGCGATGTGGTGAGGTGAAATGGGTTTTACTGTCACGTTAGTAGTGTAGTAGTGAGTTGGTGAGGTGAAATGGGTTTTACCGTCGCGTTGGTAGTGTAGAGGTGAAGCGGTGAGGTGAAATGGGTTTTACCGTCGCGTTGTTAGTGTAGAGGCGATGTGGTGAGGTGAATGGGTTTAACTGTCGCGTTGGTAGTGTAGAAGTAAAGTGGTGAGGTAAAATGGGTTTTACCGTCGCGTTGGTAGTGTAGAGGCGATGTGGTGAGGTGAAATGGGTTTTACCGTGGCATTGGTAGTATAGAGGTAAGGCGATAAGGTGAAATAGGTTTTACCATCGCGTTGGTAGTGTAGAGGCGAGGTGAAATGGGTTTTACCGTCGCGTTGGTAGTGTAGAGGTGAGGTGAAATGGGTTTTACCGTCACGTTAGTAGTGTAGAGGCGATGTGGTGAGGTGAAATGGGTTTTACAGTCGCGTTGGTAGTGTAGAGGCTAGGCGGTGAGGTGAAATGGGTTTAACCGTCCCGTTGGTAGTGTAGAGGTGAGGTGAAATGGGTTTTACCGTCACGTTAGTAGTGTAGAGGCGATGTGGTGAGGTGAAATGGGTTTTACCATCGCGTTGGTAGTGTAGAGGCGAGGTGAAATGGGTTTTACCGTCGCGTTGGTAGTGTAGAGGCGATGTGGTGAGGTGAAATGGGTTTTACCATCGCATTGGTAGTGTAGAGGTAAGGCGGTGAGGTGAAATGGGTTTTACCGTCGCGTTGGTAGTGTAGAGGCGATGTGGTGAGGTGAAATGGGTTTTACCGTCGTGTTGGTAGTGTAGAGGTGAAGCGGTGAGGTGAAATGGGTTTTACCGTCGCGTTGTTAGTGTAGAGGTGAAGCGGTGAGGTGAAATGGGTTTTACCGTCACGTTAGTAGTGTAGAGGCGATGTGGTGAGGTTAAATGGGTTTTACAGTCGCGTTGGTAGTGTAGAGGCTAGGCGGTGAGGTGAAATGGGTTTAACCGTCGTGTTGGTAGTGTAGAGGTGAGGTGAAATGGGTTTTACCGTCACGTTAGTAGTGTAGAGGCGATGTGGTGAGGTGAAATGGGTTTTACCATCGCGTTGGTAGTGTAGAGGTGAGGTGAAATGGGTTTTACCGTCACGTTAGTAGTGTAGAGGCGATGTGGTGAGGTGAAATGGGTTTTACCATCGCATTGGTAGTGTAGAGGTAAGGCGGTGAGGTGAAATAGGTTTTACCATCGCGTTGGTAGTGTAGAGGCGAGGTGAAATGGGTTTTACCGTCGCGTTGGTAGTGTAGAGGCGATGTGGTGAGGTGAAATGGGTTTTACCATCACATTGGTAGTGTAGAGGTAAGGCGGTGAGGTGAAATGGGTTTTACCGTCGCGTTGGTAGTGTAGAGGCGATGTGGTGAGGTGAAATGGGTTTTACCGTCACGTTAGTAGTGTAGAGGCGATGTGGTGAGGTGAAATAGGTTTTACCGTCGCGTTGGTAGTGTAGAGGTGAGGCAGTGAGGTGAAATGGGTTTTACCGTCGCGTTGGTAGTGTAAAGGCAAGGTGGTCAGGTGAAATGGGTTTTACCGTCCCGTTGGTAGTGAAGAGGCAAGGTGGTGAGGTGAAATGGGTTTTACAGTCGTGTAGGTAGTGTAGAGGTGAGGTGGTGAGGTGAAATGGGTTTTACCGTCGCGTTGGTAGTGTAGAGGTGAGGCAGTGAGGTGAAATGGGTTTTACCGTCGCGTTGGTAGTGTAAAGGCAAGGTGGTCAGGTGAAATGGGTTTTACCGTCCCGTTGGTAGTGTAGAGGCAAGGTGGTGAGGTGAAATGGGTTTTACAGTCGTGTAGGTAGTGTAGAGGTGAGGTGGTGAGGTGAAATGGGTTTTACCGTCGCGCTGGTAGTGTAGAGGCGAGGTGGTGAGGTGAAATGGGTTTCACGGTCGCGCTGGTAGTGTAGAGGTGAGGCGGTGAGGTGATATGGGTTTTACCATCGCTTTGGTAGTGTAGAGGCGATGTGGTGATGTGAAATAGGTTTTACCATCGCGTTGGTAGTGTAGAGGCGAGGTGAAATGGGTTTTACCGTCACGTTGGTAGTGTAGAGGTGAGGTGAAATGGGTTTTACCGTCACGTTAGTAGTGTAGAGGCGATGTGGTGAGGTGAAATGGGTTTTACAGTCGCGTTGGTAGTGTAGAGGCTAGGCGGTGAGGTGAAATCGGTTTAACCGTCGTGTTGGTAGTGTAGAGGTGAGGTGAAATGGGTTTTACCGTCACGTTAGTAGTGTAGAGGCGATGTGGTGAGGTGAAATGGGTTTTACCATCGCGTTGGTAGTGTAGAGGTGAGGTGAAATGGGTTTTACCGTCACGTTAGTAGTGTAGAGGCGATGTGGTGAGGTGAAATGGGTTTTACCATCGCATTGGTAGTGTAGAGGTAAGGCGGTGAGGTGAAATAGGTTTTACCATCGCGTTGGTAGTGTAGAGGCGAGGTGAAATGGGTTTTACCGTTGCGTTGGTAGTGTAGAGGCGATGTGGTGAGGTGAAATGGGTTTTACCATCGCATTGGTAGTGTAGAGGTAAGGCGGTGAGGTGAAATGGGTTTTACCGTCGCGTTGGTAGTGTAGAGGCGATGTGGTGAGGTGAAATGGGTTTTACCGTCACGTTAGTAGTGTAGAGGCGATGTGGTGAGGTGAAATAGGTTTTACCGTCGCGTTGGTAGTGTAGAGGTGAGGCAGTGAGGTGAAATGGGTTTTACCGTCGCGTTGGTAGTGTAAAGGCAAGGTGGTCAGGTGAAATGGGTTTTACCGTCCCGTTGGTAGTGTAGAGGCAAGGTGGTGAGGTGAAATGGGTTTTACAGTCGTGTAGGTAGTGTAGAGGTGAGGTGGTGAGGTGAAATGGGTTTTACCGTCGCGCTGGTAGTGTAGAGGCGAGGTGGTGAGGTGAAATGGGTTTCACGGTCGCGCTGGTAGTGTAGAGGTGAGGCGGTGAGGTGATATGGGTTTTACCATCGCTTTGGTAGTGTAGAGGCGATGTGGTGAGGTGAAATAGGTTTTACCGTCGCGTTGGTAGTGTAGAGGCGAGGCGGTGAGGTGAAATGGGTTTTACCGTCGTGTTGGTAGTGTAGAGGTGAGGTGAAATGGGTTTAACCGTCGCGTTGGTAGTGTAGAAGTGAGGTGGTGAGGTGAAATGGGTTTAACCGTCGTGTTGGTAGTGTAGAGGTGAGGTGAAATGGGTTTTACCGTCACGTTAGTAGTGTAGAGGCGATGTGGTGAGGTGAAATGGGTTTTACCATCACGGTGGTAGTGTAGAGGTAAGGCGGTGAGGTGAAATTGGTTTTACCATCGCGTTGGTAGTGTAGAGGCGATGTGGTGAGGTGAAATGGGTTTTACCGTCACGTTAGTAGTGTAGAGGCGATGTGGTGAGGTGAAATGGGTTTTACCGTCGCGTTGGTAGTGTAGAGGCGAGGTGGTGAGGTGAAATGGGTTTTACAGTCGTGTAGGTAGTGTAGAGGTGAGGTGGTGAGGTGAAATGGGTTTTACCGTCGCGCTGGTAGTGTAGAGGCGAGGTGGTGAGGTGAAATGGGTTTCACGGTCGCGCTGGTAGTGTAGAGGTGAGGCGGTGAGGTGATATGGGTTTTACCATCGCTTTGGTAGTGTAGAGGCGATGTGGTGATGTGAAATAGGTTTTACCATCGCGTTGGTAGTGTAGAGGCGAGGTGAAATGGGTTTTACCGTCACGTTGGTAGTGTAGAGGTGAGGTGAAATGGGTTTTACCGTCACGTTAGTAGTGTAGAGGCGATGTGGTGAGGTGAAATGGGTTTTACAGTCGCGTTGGTAGTGTAGAGGCTAGGCGGTGAGGTGAAATCGGTTTAACCGTCGTGTTGGTAGTGTAGAGGTGAGGTGAAATGGGTTTTACCGTCACGTTAGTAGTGTAGAGGCGATGTGGTGAGGTGAAATGGGTTTTACCATCGCGTTGGTAGTGTAGAGGTGAGGTGAAATGGGTTTTACCGTCACGTTAGTAGTGTAGAGGCGATGTGGTGAGGTGAAATGGGTTTTACCATCGCATTGGTAGTGTAGAGGTAAGGCGGTGAGGTGAAATAGGTTTTACCATCGCGTTGGTAGTGTAGAGGCGAGGTGAAATGGGTTTTACCGTCGCGTTGGTAGTGTAGAGGCGATGTGGTGAGGTGAAATGGGTTTTACCATCGCATTGGTAGTGTAGAGGTAAGGCGGTGAGGTGAAATGGGTTTTACCGTCGCGTTGGTAGTGTAGAGGCGATGTGGTGAGGTGAAATGGGTTTTACCGTCACGTTAGTAGTGTAGAGGCGATGTGGTGAGGTGAAATAGGTTTTACCGTCGCGTTGGTAGTGTAGAGGTGAGGCAGTGAGGTGAAATGGGTTTTACCGTCGCGTTGGTAGTGTAAAGGCAAGGTGGTCAGGTGAAATGGGTTTTACCGTCCCGTTGGTAGTGTAGAGGCAAGGTGGTGAGGTGAAATGGGTTTTACAGTCGTGTAGGTAGTGTAGAGGTGAGGTGGTGAGGTGAAATGGGTTTTACCGTCGCGCTGGTAGTGTAGAGGCGAGGTGGTGAGGTGAAATGGGTTTCACGGTCGCGCTGGTAGTGTAGAGGTGAGGCGGTGAGGTGATATGGGTTTTACCATCGCTTTGGTAGTGTAGAGGCGATGTGGTGAGGTGAAATAGGTTTTACCGTCGCGTTGGTAGTGTAGAGGCGAGGCGGTGAGGTGAAATGGGTTTTACCGTCACGTTAGTAGTGTAGAAGTGAGGTGGTGAGGTGAAATGGGTTTAACCGTCGTGTTGGTAGTGTAGAGGTGAGGTGAAATGGGTTTTACCGTCACGTTAGTAGTGTAGAGGCGATGTGGTGAGGTGAAATGGGTTTTACCATCACGGTGGTAGTGTAGAGGTAAGGCGGTGAGGTGAAATTGGTTTTACCATCGCGTTGGTAGTGTAGAGGCGATGTGGTGAGGTGAAATGGGTTTTACCGTCACGTTAGTAGTGTAGAGGCGATGTGGTGAGGTGAAATGGGTTTTACCGTCGCGTTGGTAGTGTAGAGGCGAGGCGGTGAGGTGAAATGGGTTTTACCGTCGCGTTGGTAGTGTAGATGTAAGGCGGTGAGGTGAAATGGGTTTTACCGTCGCATTGGTAGTGTAGAGGTGAGGTGGTGAGGTGAAATGGGTTTCACGGTCGTGTTGGTAGTGTAGAGGCGAAGCGGTGAGGTGAAATGGGTTTTACCGTCACGTTAGTAGTGTAGAGGCGAGGTGGTGAGGTGAAATGGGTTTCACGGTCGCGCTGGTAGTGTAGAGGTGAGGCGGTGAGGTGAAATGGGTTTTACCGTCGCGTTGGTAGTGTAAAGGCAAGGTGGTCAGGTGAAATGGGTTTTACCGTCCCGTTGGTAGTGTAGAGGCAAGGTGGTGAGGTGAAATGGGTTTTACAGTCGTGTAGGTAGTGTAGAGGTGAGGTGGTGAGGTGAAATGGGTTTTACCGTCGCGCTGGTAGTGTAGAGGCGAGGTGGTGAGGTGAAATGGGTTTCACGGTCGCGCTGGTAGTGTAGAGGTGATGCGGTGAGGTGATATGGGTTTTACCGTCGCTTTGGTAGTGTAAAGGCAAGGTGGTGAGGTGAAATGGGTTTTACCGTCCCGTTGGTAGTGTAGAGGCGAGTTGGTGAGGTGAAATGGGTTTTACAGTCGTGTTGGTAGTGTAGAGGTGAAGTGGTGAGGTGAAATGGGTTTTACCGTCGCGCTGGTAGTGTAGAGGCGAGGTGGTGAGGTGAAATGGGTTTTACCGTTGCGCTGGTAGTGTAGAGGCGAGGTGGTGAGGTGAAATGGGTTTTACCACCGTGTTGGTAGTGCAGAGGTGAGGAGTTGAAATGGGTTTTACCGTCGCTTTGGTAGTGAAGAGGCGAGGTGGTGAGGTGAAATGGGTTTTACAGTCGCGTTGGTAGTGTAGAGGCGAGGTGGTGAGGTGAAATGGGTTTTACCATGGCGTTGGTAGTATAGAGGTGAGGCAGTGAGGTGAAATGGGTTTTACCGTGGCGTTGGTAGTGTAGATGTAAGGCGGTGAGGTGAAATGGGTTTTACCGTCGCATTGGTAGTTTAGAGGCGAGGTGAGGAGGTGAAATGTGTTTTACTGTCGCAGTGGTAGTGAAGAGGCGAGGTGTCGAGGTGGAATGTGTTTTACAGTCGCGTTGGTAGTGTAGAGGCGATGTGGTGAGGTGAAATGGGTTTTACCGTCGCGTTGGTACTGAAGAGGTGAGGTGGTGAGATGAAAACGGTTTTACCGTTGTGTTTGTAATGTACAGTCGAGATGGTGAGGTGAAATGGGTTTTACCGTCCCACTGGTAGTGTAGAGTTGAGGTGGTGATGTGAAACGGGTTTTTCCGTCGCGTTGGTAGTGTACAGTCGAGATGGTGAGGTGAAATGGGTTTTACCGTCGCGTAGGTAGTGTTGAGGTGAGGTGGTGGGGTGAAATGGGTTTTACCGTCACGTTAGTATTAAAGAGGTGAGATAGTGAGGTGAAATGGGTTTTACCGCCGCGTTGGTTGTAAAGAGGTGAGATAGTGAAGTGAAATGGGCTATAACTTTGCGTTAGTAGTGAAGAGGTGAGGTAGTGAGGTGAAATGGGCTTGAACGTCGCGTTAGTGGTGAAGAGGTGAGATAGTGAGGTGAAATGGACTTTAAAGTCGCTTTGGTAGTAAAGAGGGGAGATAGTGAAGTGAAATTGGCTATAACTTTGCGCTAGTACTGAAAAGGGGAGGTGGTGACGTGAAATGGGAGTTTAACGTTGCTTTAGTAGTGTAGAGGTGAGGTGGTGAGGTGAAATGGGTTTTACCGTTACGTTAGTAGTAAAGAGGTGAGATAGTGAGGTGAAATGGGTTTTACCGCCGCGTTGGTTGTAAAGAGGTGAGATAGTGAGGTGAAATGGGCTATAACTTTGCTTTAGTAGTGAAGAGGTGAGATAGTGAGGTGAAACGGGCTATAACTTTGCTTTAGTAGTGAAGAGGTGAGATAGTGAGGTGAAACGGGCTATAACTTCGCTTTAGTAGTGAAGAGGTGAGATAGTGAAGTAAAATGGGCTATAACTTTGCGTTAGTAGTGAAGAGTTGAGGTAGTGAGGTGAAATGGGCTTGAACGTCGCGTTAGTAGTAAAGTGGTGAGATAGTGAGGTGAAATGAATTCTAAATGCTCAGTCAAATTTATAATTTTGCATATTGCGTTAACAAATCACTGATTAAACTTAGGAAATCCTTCAGAAATACATATCATATAATAGGATGGTATAGAGCCAGAAATTTCATTTTGGTCTTAAAAATGGCAATAAATGAAAAGGGGTAACATTTTAAGAAAATGTTTATTTGAATTAAACCATAATATTATTAGATATGAAAAGAAACATAAGGAGTCTGTATTAACCTTGGAGAAAACAATGTTTCATGATTAATCGTTTTTTTTTTGTATTTCAACAGTTCTTCGAAGTACTCCAAGTCATTTTTCATGCTTTTCTCTTTTTGTGCTGCCTCTTCCAATGTGCTAATAGAATCTTCCAAAGCTTCAGTTGACTTTTCTACATATTCCTTTGAAGATTTACTCTCTTATTGGGTGTAATCAAATTCCTTTCCAATTTTCTTGACTTTTGAAGCATTGTTGGACAGACTGGTTTTAGTTTGAGCATGGGCACTCTTTTCTCTGAAATATTTTCATCTCATATTTGGCTTAAGGGTTTCCAATTTCTGTCTCTTTACAGCAAATTCATCAGTTACTTTTTTTAATTTTCTTTTCAAATGGTAATTTTCCTTTTCTAGAGATATCATGTTTTCTTTCTTGGTTTGCATTTGTGGGGTTTAACTTGCTTACTTTATCCTTCAGATTATTAACTTCCTGTCCAAGGCCTTGCAATGCCATAACCTGACCTCGTTCTCTCTTAGGTACCGGAGTTTGTACTGGCACAAGGAAATGCTCAGCTCTATATTTTTCCTTAACTTGTCCTTTCTTCTTTTCATCTTCTTGCTGTATTCGGTGAAACTTACTCATTAAGGCATTAAAATTAAGCTTGTGAAAGGGAACATCAAAAACCTGTCCAACCCACGTAGCAAAACTTTGACGGTTTCCGGGAAAAAATTTGTGAATTTCAAATACTAACCCATTTGTTTGAAACTTAGTCAGAACTACACTCACATCAGCCTGTGCCTTCATGCTGTCAATAAGCAACTGTTCAAGTAATGGGAACGTTTTTAAACTTCACTACTTATTGTCCAAACTTTTTCTTTGCATTTTCAATGCTACGTTTCTGGATCTTGATCTCAGCAATGAAAAGGAACCAGACCCACTACTACTACTACTAATAATAATAGTGCTGAATTGAACAAGTGATGCAATGTTTCTCTTGGAGTTTTTTCGCTCACAAAGTTCACACCTAAAATGATCATGAAGCCACTGTGTAACCTTATTATTTTCTGACAAACGTTGAGAAAAGTTGATGTTACAGATTCACAATCTCTCATTTTTCTGTAAGTATCAAGAAGATTATTCCAATCATCCAATCTGCCCCACCCCATCCCCCATGAATGATTCAGATTGCTGTTCAATATTTCATACAAGTTTACTGTACTTTACATTAATTAAAACATACGTTTAGTTATTTATTGTAACACATTATATATATCATATATCATGATTGTTCCTCCTATCTACGTTGAAACTTCGTTTCTTAATGATAATAAACATGTTTCAGTCGTACACACATCGTGACATGACATTGACAATGTAAAATGGTTCAACCTGACAGTTATTTTAGTATTTTTAAAACTTTAAACACATATCATAGTTTGTAAACGCAAAAAATATCCCAATGTCAGAAATATATTCTCCAGTACAACATTCTTACCTTTACTGCTTCAAATTACGAGGATTGTTGCTGGATTGTTAGGTCGAGTCAGTATACGTCCCTTTCCCAGACCAGGCCACAGCGCTACGTTTATCGAGTGGTATACATCTTGCAAGGGACGCGACTCTTCCCATTAATTACTTGCGCTCAGTGCTACTGTCATGGCGGATCTGTTTACGCATTTGTTTACTGTCGAAGGTCGGCTTGTTGTTATATTAACGTACAGATCGCTAACTATAACTGCCAGGAAGTCTCTTAGGTGGGTTATGGTCGGTTTTATTGTGGTCGTGTCAACAGTGCGAATGCAAAATTTGTTTGCCACCAAGTATGATTAAAATCGATATGGCTCAAGACATATCTTTTAGCATCTTATGTTATCCACGCGTGCCTCTTAGATCCTTTGGGTTAGTTATGTCTGATTTGTTTGTTTGTTGTTGTTTAACGAAGCACTCACCAATATTTCAACTCAACTAAATGACGGCGGTCTGTAAATAATCGAGTTTGCTCATGTATTGTCATTTTAGCCATTAATAATAAGCGGCACTGCTTTTCAACCAAACCTTGTGAAATCATTTTATACCACCCGTTATTATTTTTTGTGTATCATGCACAATGTTAGACAAAAGGATGTGTTGAAAGTCTCTATGTTCTAACACTCATATGTTGAGTTTGTGTTCTGTTTCCAAAATAGAAAACACTACCATTTAACACTGCAAATTAGGGCTGGGACGGGTGACTCGGGTACTCGAGTCTTGTGGGCCCTGAATAGGACCCGGGTACCCACAGGACTACCCAGACCCGTGGTTGGTCACGTTATATTTTGTTTAAAGACAAAAACATACTATAGCTCAATGGTTACACTACAAGTCGCTAATGTTAAGATTATTTTCTGACGATGCACTCATTCCTTTTGACTTGTAAATGTTTGAGTAAAAATAAAGCTTCAGTCAACTTCAGTGTATGCATGATCTGATTGTTTGATATATGTATCTGAATAGCTTTAGCCAGGGCTGCGGTAAAACAATTACCAATGTGACATTTTGTTCCCTACTCTTGAGACTTACAGTGGGTACCCGGGTAATAGGGGATCGGGTAACCGGGTAGTAAATTTGAACTCGTCCCAGCCCTACTGTAAATATATCACAAAATAAATGCTTCAATAACTGCAAACTGTGAAAAGTTTTATTGTGGTATGGTACTTAGTTTTAAGTCTTAATTTCATTCCATCTGTGCTTTAAACTTAAATTTACAAATAAAGCGTGTGTGACAGTGTTAATGCACTTTTACACTTCCCAATACAAGGAATAAAATCTGGTATTCAAGTTTCAGTGAATGTTACTTTTGTTAGAAATACAGTCAAAATCAATTGGGTTTCTGTCACTTGCAGAACTACAACAATGGATCATCTCAAGCATGACAAATATTACAGTACATCCTTAATATCAGAACTCAGCTATTTATCATATCTAGCTTGTGACAATTTTAACATGATATTCTCGTTTCACATTTGTCAACTGAATAATGTGTTATAGTTCACAAGAAAATTAAGTTAGCCAGTCAGGCAACCTTAATGTTATTTCCATGAGCCCTGCTTGAAATTAATGGTTTCTTAACCATAAAAGGTCGGGGATTTAATCTTTCCGAGGACATTTTCTAGTGTGACTTATAACTTGAAAACTACAGCATAGATTCTTCTCAAACTTTGTGTATTAATAGGACAGGTGCTGTGTGAGGTTTGATTTCAATTTTTGGATTTTCTGAAAAAATACAGCCGTTTTCATTGGGTTACTTATATTTTTTCTACTTAAACATTTTAAGCACTGCATGCATTCTTTTGAAATTTAGGGAACAGTTTCCATACTAAAATAGAGGAGGTGCAGTGCACAGTTTGATAAGTGGAATTTCTCAGAAAATATACCGGTATCTTGTTTCATGTTTTCAACTTAGAAATATTTTTATACCCCTGACCTAAATGCTTCAAAAGGGCAGCGCATCATATTTAGGACATAAACATACTGTGTTTTCAATGTAGAGCTAGGTTACCTGTAGATTTAACCATGCTAAATTGAATTTGGAACCAAAAGCGCAGCATGAGGTTTCAAATATTAAATCTCCATTCTACCACGACTAAATAAAATGCCAACTCTTTTGTAATACAAAAATATATTGAGTGAAGAAGCATGGGTTGAGTCCAGTATTTTGAGTGGGTTGTTGATCTGAATTTACGGAATCCCTGACAACAGCCTGTAAACACAATATGGTGCTCTATATGTCCAGCAGTTCCTTTACACTGTAATACTTCACACAAACTTATCATACCCGTGAAGACCCGGGGTAGATTAGGTCTTCGGCAACCTATTCTTGTCATTGATATCATGAGCATCAATCCACACAATTGGGATCGATGACATGCTTCAACCAAGTCAGCGATCCCGACCACCCGATCCCATTAGTCGCCTCTTATGACACGCATAGTCGCCTTTTAGGGCAAGAATGGGTTGCCTAAGACCTATTCTACACTGGATCTTCACGGGTCAACTGTTATGATGTCATATTGCTCATTGTGATGCCAAACACATCCAACGTCGTACAAAAGTGCCAAATAGCAAGCTCTCTGTTGACCTTAAAGCTTAAAATACATTCTCTTTGCGGATTACTGTCATGTTCTCTGCATGAAAATATTTGCCACACATCCTTTGAAACATCGTACAATCGCATCGTTTATGACTCCTACTAGAACGTCTACAAATTATTATATAAAAGAAACATCGCTGTGTGTTTTTTCCAATATCAATTAAACAGGAGACGAACACTGGTCGCGGAAAGGGACATCTACAGACTTTTCACATTGCTTGCATATAGCGCGTGGGTAAATAGTGGTCACTACCACCAAAGCTGTCGTAATATATATATGTTATTTTTACTATGCATGACCCCTACAGGCCACTCTACACATTATTATATAACAAAAACATCCCTGTGTGTTTTCCAATATCAATTAAACAGGAAACGAACACTGGTCGCGGAAGGGGCCATCTACAGACTTTTCATATTGCTTGGATAATGCGTGTGGGTGAATAGTGGTCACTACCTCCAAAGCTGTCGTAATATATATATGTTATTTTAAATATGTATGACTCCTACTGGTCACTCTACACATTATTATATATAAAAAAACCATCCATGTGTGTTTTCCAATATCAATTAAACCGGAGACGAACACTGGTCGCGGAAAGGGACAACTACAGACCTTTCACATTGCTTGTCTATTGAGTGTAGGAAGTGAACGTCGCTACCTCCACAACTGTTGTAATATATTTATTATTTTGACTATGTATGACTCCTACTGGTCATTCTACACATTATTATATCAAAGAAACATCCCTGTGTGTTTTCCAATATCAATTAAACAGGAGACGAACACTGTTCGCGGAAAGGGACAACTACAGACTTTTCATATTGCTTGTATGTAGCGCGTGGGTAAAAAATCGTCGCTACCTCCACAACTGTTGTAATATATTTATTAATTTTACTATGTATGACTCCTACTGGTCACTCTACACATTATTATATCAAAGAAACATCCCTGTGTGTTTTCCAATATCAATTAAACCGGAGACGAACACTGGTCGCGGAAATGGACAACTACAGACTTTTCATATTGCTTGTATGTAGCGCGTGGGTAAAAAATCGTCGCTACCTCCACAACTGTTGAAATATAATGATTATTTTTACTATTTATGACTCCTACTGGTCAGTATACACATTATTATAAAAAGGAACCATCGCTGTGTGTTTTCCAATATCAATTAAACAGGAGACGAACACTGGTCGCGGAAAGGGACAACTACAGACTTTTCATATTGATTGGATATGGCGCGTGGGTAAAAAGTGGTCACTACGTCCACAGCTGTTGTAATATATTTATTATTTTTACTATGTATAACTCCTACTGGACCGTCTACACATTCTATATGAAAGAAACATCCCTGTGTGTTTTCCAATATCAATTAAACGGGAGACGAACATTGGTCGCGGAAAGGGACAACTGCAGACTTTTCACATTGCTTGTCTATTCAGTGTAGGAAATAATCGTCGCTACCTCCACAACTGTTGTAATATTTTTATTATTTTTACTATGTATGACTCCTACTGGACCGTCTACACATTATTATGTAAAAGAAACGTCCCTGTGTGTTTTCCAATATCAATTAAACAGGAGACGAACACTGGTCGCGGAAAGGGACAACTACAGACTTTTCACATTGCTTGTCTATTGAGTGTAGGAAGTAATCGTCACTACCTCCACAACTGTTGTAATATATTTATTATTTTTACTATGTATGACTCCTACTTGTCACTCTACACATTATTATATCAAAGAAACATCCATGTGTGTTTTCCAATATCAATTAAACGGGAGACGAACACTGGTCGCGGAAAGGGACAACTACAGACTTTTCATATTGCTTGCTTATAGCATGTGGGTAAATAGTGGTCACTACCTCTACAACTGTTGAAACATAATGATATGACTCCTACTGGACCGGCTACACATTATTATATAAAAGAAAGATCCCTGTGTGTTTTCCAATATCAATTAAACAGGAGACGAACACTGGTCGCGGAAAGGGACAACTACAGACTTTTCATATTGCTTGGATATAGCGCGTGGGTAAATAGTGGTCACTACGTCCACAGCTGTTGTAATATATTTATTATTTTTACTATGTATGACTCCTACTGGACCGTCTACACATTATTATATCAAAGAAACATCCATGTGTGTTTTCCAATATCAATTAAACGGGAGACGAACAGTGGTCGCGGAAAGGGACAACTACAGACTTTTCATATTGCTTGCTTATAGCATGTGGGTAAATAGTGGTCACTACCTCTACAACCGTTGAAACATAATGATATGACTCCTACTGGACCGTCTACACATTATTATATAAAAGAAAGATCCCTGTGTGTTTTCCAATATCAATTAAACAGGAGACGAACACTGGTCGCGGAAAGGGACAACTACAGACTTTTCACATTGCTTGTCTATTGAGTGTAGGAAGTAATCGTCACTACCTCCAGAACTGTTGTAATATATTTATTATTTTTACTATGTATGACTCCTACTGGTCACTCTACACATTATTATATCAAAGAAACATCCCTGTGTGTTTTCCAATATCAATTAAACGGGAGACGAACACTGGTCGCGGAAAGGGACAACTACAGACTTTTCATATTGCTTGCTTATAGCATGTGGGTAAATAGTGGTCACTACCTCCACAACTGTTGAAACATAATGATATGACTCCTACTGGCCACACTACACATTATTAGATAAAAAAACCCATCCCTGTGTGTTTTCCAATATCAATTAAACAGGAGACGAACACTGGTCGCGGAAAGGGACATCTACAGACTTTTCATATTGATTGGATATGGCGCGTGGGTAAATAGTGGTCACTACGTCCACAGCTGTTGTAATATATTTATTATTTTTACTATGTATGACTCCTACTGGATCGTCTACACATTATTATTTAAAAGAAGCATCCCTGTGTGTTTTCCAATATCAATTAAACCGGAGACGAACACTGTTCGCGGAAAGGGACAACTGCAGACTTTTTACATTGCTTGTCTATTCAGTGTAGGAAATAATCGTCGCTACCTCCACAACTGTTGTAATATTTTCATTATTTTTACTATGTATGACTCCTACTGGACCGTCTACACATTATTATGTAAAAGAAACATCCCTGTGTGTTTTCCAATATCAATTAAACAGGAGACGAACACTGGTCGCGGAAAGGGACAACTACAGACTTTTCACATTGCTTGTCTATTGAGTGTAGGAAGTAATCGTCGCTACCTCCACAACTGTTGTAATATATTTATTATTTTTACTATGTATGACTCCTACTGGCCACTCTACACATTATTATATCAAAGAAACATCCCTGTGTGTTTTCCAATATCAATTAAACCGGAGACGAACACTGGTCGCGGAAATGGACAACTACAGACTTTTCATATTGCTTGTATGTAGCGCGTGGGTAAAAAATCGTCACTACCTCCACAACTGTTGAAATATAATGATTATTTTTACTATTTATGACTCCTACTGGTCAGTATACACATTATTATATAAAAGAACCATCGCTGTGTGTTTTCCAATATCAATTAAACAGGAGACGAACACTGGTCGCGGAAAGGGACAACTACAGACTTTTCATATTGATTGGATATGGCGCGTGGGTAAAAAGTGGTCACTACGTCCACAGCTGTTGTAATATATTTATTATTTTTACTATGTATGACTCCTACTGGACCGTCTACACATTATTATGTAAAAGAAACATCCCTGTGTGTTTTCCAATATCAATTAAACAGGAGACGAACACTGGTCGCGGAAAGGGACAACTACAGACTTTTCACATTGCTTGTCTATTGAGTGTAGGAAGTAATCGTCACTACCTCCACAACTGTTGTAATATATTTATTATTTTTACTATGTATGACTCCTACTGGTCACTCTACACATTATTATATCAAAGCAACATCGCTGTGTGTTTTCCAATATCAATTAAACAGGAGACGAACACTGGTCGCGGAAAGGGACAACTACAGACTTTTCACATTGCTTGGATATAGCGCGTGGGTAAATAATGGTCACTACCTCCACAGCTGTTGTAATAGATAGAATATTTTTGCTATGCATGACCCCTACTGGTCACTCTACACATTATTATATAAAAGAAACATCCATGTGTGTTTTCACTTATCAATTAAACAGGAGACGAACACTGGTCGCGGAAAGGGACAACTACAGACTTTCCATATTGCTTGTCTATTGAGTGTAGGAAATAATCGTCGCTACCTCCACAGCTGTTGTAATATATTTATTATTTGTACTATGTATGACTCCTACTGGACCGTTTATACATTATTATAGGAGAAACATCCCTGTGTGTTTTCCAATATCAATTAAACGGGAGACGAACACTGGTCGCGGAAATGGACAACTACAGACTTTTCATATTGCTTGCTTATAGCGTGTGGTTAAATAGTGGTCACTACTTCCACAACTGTTGTAATATAATGATTATTTTTACTATGTATGACTCCTACTGGTCAGTATACACATTATTATATAAAAGAACCATCGCTGTGTGTTTTCCAATTTCAATTAAACAGGAGACGAACACTGGTCGCGGAAAGGGACAACTACAGACTTTTCATATTGCTTGTCTATTCAGTGTAGGAAATAATCGTCGCTACCTCCACAACTGTTGTAATATATTTATTAATTTTACTATGTATGACTCCTACTGGTCACTCTACACATTATTATATCAAAGAAACATCCCTGTGTGTTTTCCAATATCAATTAAACCGGAGACGAACACTGGTCGCGGAAAGGGACAACTACAGACTTTTCATATTGCTTGTATGTAGCGCGTGGGTAAAAAATCGTCACTACCTCCACAACTGTTGAAATATAATGATTATTTTTACTATTTATGACTCCTACTGGTCAGTATACACATTATTATATAAAAGAACCATCGCTGTGTGTTTTCCAATATCAATTAAACAGGAGACGAACACTGGTCGCGGAAAGGGACAACTACAGACTTTTCATATTGATTGGATATGGCGCGTGGGTAAAAAGTGGTCACTACGTCCACAGCTGTTGTAATATATTTATTATTTTTACTATGTATGACTCCTACTGGACCGTCTACACATTATTATGTAAAAGAAACATCCCTGTGTGTTTTCCAATATCAATTAAACAGGAGACGAACACTGGTCGCGGAAAGGGACAACTACAGACTTTTCATATTGCTTGCTTATGGCGTGTGGTTAAATAGTGGTCACTACTTCCACAGCTGTTGTAATATAATGATTATTTTTACTATGTATGACTCCTACTGGTCAGTATACACATTATTATATAAAAGAACCATCGCTGTGTGTTTTCCAATATCAATTAAACAGGAGACGAACACTGGTCGCGGAAAGGGACAACTACAGACTTTTTACATTGCTTGTCTATTCAGTGTAGGAAATAATCGTCGCTACCTCCACAACTGTTGTAATATTTATTATTTTTACTATGTATGACTCCTACTGGTCACTCTACACATTATTATATCAAAGAAACATCCCTGTGTGTTTTCCAATATCAATTAAACAGGAGACGAACACTGTTCGCGGAAAGGGACAACTACAGACTTTTCACATTGCTTGGATATAGCGCGTGGGTAAATAATGGTCGCTACCTCCACAGCTGTTGTAATAGATAGAATATTTTTGCTATGCATGACCCCTACTGGTCACTCTACACATTATTATATAAAAGAAACATCCATGTGTGTTTTCACTTATCAATTAAACAGGAGACGAACACTGGTCGCGGAAAGGGACAACTACAGACTTTCCATATTGCTTGTCTATTGAGTGTAGGAAATAATCGTCGCTACCTCCACAGCTGTTGTAATATATTTATTATTTGTACTATGTATGACTCCTACTGGACCGTTTATACATTATTATAGGAGAAACATCCCTGTGTGTTTTCCAATATCAATTAAACGGGAGACGAACACTGGTCGCGGAAATGGACAACTACAGACTTTTCATATTGCTTGCTTATAGCGTGTGGTTAAATAGTGGTCACTACTTCCACAACTGTTGTAATATAATGATTATTTTTACTATGTATGACTCCTACTGGTCAGTATACACATTATTATATAAAAGAACCATCGCTGTGTGTTTTCCAATTTCAATTAAACAGGAGACGAACACTGGTCGCGGAAAGGGACAACTACAGACTTTTCACATTGCTTGTCTATTCAGTGTAGGAAATAATCGTCGCTACCTCCACAACTGTTGTAATATATTTATTAATTTTACTATGTATGACTCCTACTGGTCACTCTACACATTATTATATCAAAGAAACATCCCTGTGTGTTTTCCAATATCAATTAAACCGGAGACGAACACTGGTCGCGGAAAGGGACAACTACAGACTTTTCATATTGCTTGTATGTAGCGCGTGGGTAAAAAATCGTCACTACCTCCACAACTGTTGAAATATAATGATTATTTTTACTATTTATGACTCCTACTGGTCAGTATACACATTATTATATAAAAGAACCATCGCTGTGTGTTTTTCAATATCAATTAAACAGGAGACGAACACTGGTCGCGGAAAGGGACAACTACAGACTTTTCACATTGCTTGTCTATTGAGTGTAGGAAGTAATCGTCACTACCTCCACAACTATTGTAATATATTTATTATTTTTACTATGTATGACTCCTACTGGTCACTCTACACATTATTATATCAAAGCAACATCGCTGTGTGTTTTCCAATATCAATTAAACAGGAGACGAACACTGGTCGCGGAAAGGGACAACTACAGACTTTTCACATTGCTTGGATATAGCGCGTGGGTAAATAATGGTCACTACCTCCACAGCTGTTGTAATAGATAGAATATTTTTGCTATGCATGACCCCTACTGGTCACTCTACACATTATTATATAAAAGAAACATCCATGTGTGTTTTCACTTATCAATTAAACAGGAGACAAACACTGGTCGCGGAAAGGGACAACTACAGACTTTCCATATTGCTTGTCTATTGAGTGTAGGAAATAATCGTCGCTACCTCCACAGCTGTTGTAATATATTTATTATTTGTACTATGTATGACTCCTACTGGACCGTTTATACATTATTATAGGAGAAACATCCCTGTGTGTTTTCCAATATCAATTAAACGGGAGACGAACACTGGTCGCGGAAAGGGACAACTACAGACTTTTCATATTGCTTGCTTATAGCGTGTGGTTAAATAGTGGTCACTACTTCCACAGCTGTTGTAATATAATGATTATTTTTACTATGTATGACTCCTACTGGTCAGTATACACATTATTATATAAAAGAACCATCGCTGTGTGTTTTCCAATTTCAATTAAACAGGAGACGAACACTGGTCGCGGAAAGGGACAACTACAGACTTTTCACATTGCTTGTCTATTCAGTGTAGGAAATAATCGTCGCTACCTCCACAACTGTTGTAATATTTTTATTATTTTTACTATGTATGACTCCTACTGGACCGTCTACACATTATTATGTAAAAGAACCATCCCTGTGTGTTTTCCAATATCAATTAAACAGGAGACGAACACTGGTCGCGGAAAGGGACAACTACAGACTTTTCATATTGCTTGCTTATGGCGTGTGGTTAAATAGTGGTCACTACTTCCACAGCTGTTGTAATATAATGATTATTTTTACTATGTATGACTCCTACTGGTCAGTATACACATTATTATATAAAAGAACCATCGCTGTGTGTTTTCCAATATCAATTAAACAGGAGACGAACACTGGTCGCGGAAAGGGACAACTACAGACTTTTTACATTGCTTGTCTATTCAGTGTAGGAAATAATCGTCGCTACCTCCACAACTGTTGTAATATTTATTATTTTTACTATGTATGACTCCTACTGGACCGTCTACACATTATTATATAAAAGAAACATCCCTGTGTGGTTTCCAATATCAATTAAACAGGAGACGAACACTGGTCGCGGAAAGGGACAACTACAGACTTTTCACATTGCTTGTCTATTGAGTGTAGGAAGTAATCGTCGCTACCTCCACAACTGTTGTAATATATTTATTATTTTTACTATGTATGACTCCTACTGGTCACTCTACACATTATTATATCAAAGAAACATCCCTGTGTGTTTTCCAATATCAATTAAACAGGAGACGAACACTGGTCGCGGAAAGGGACAACTACAGACTTTTCATATTGCTTGTATGTAGCGCGTGGGTAAAAAAACGTCGCTACCTCCACAACTGTTGTAATATATTTATTAATTTTACTATGTATGACTCCTACTGGTCACTCTACACATTATTATATCAAAGAAACATCCTTGTGTGTTTTCCAATATCAATTAAACCGGAGACGAACACTGGTCGCGGAAAGGGACAACTACAGACTTTTCATATTGCTTGTATGTAGCGCGTGGGTAAAAAATCGTCACTACCTCCACAACTGTTGAAATATAATGATTATTTTTACTATTTATGACTCCTACTGGTCAGTATACACATTATTATATAAAAGAACCATCGCTGTGTGTTTTCCAATATCAATTAAACAGGAGACGAACACTGGTCGCGGAAAGGGACAACTACAGACTTTTCACATTGCTTGTCTATTGAGTGTAGGAAGTAATCGTCACTACCTCCACAACTGTTGTAATATATTTATTATTTTTACTATGTATGACTCCTACTGGTCAGTATACACATTATTATATCAAAGCAACATCCCTGTGTGTTTTCCAATATCAATTAAACAGGAGACGAACACTGGTCGCGGAAAGGGACAACTACAGACTTTTCATATTGCTTGCTTATGGCGTGTGGTTAAATAGTGGTCACTACTTCCACAGCTGTTGTAATATAATGATTATTTTTACTATGTATGACTCCTACTGGTCAGTATACACATTATTATATAAAAGAACCATCGCTGTGTGTTTTTCAATATCAATTAAACAGGAGACGAACACTGGTCGCGGAAAGGGACAACTACAGACTTTTTACATTGCTTGTCTATTCAGTGTAGGAAATAATCGTCGCTACCTCCACAACTGTTGTAATATTTATTATTTTTACTATGTATGACTCCTACTGGTCACTCTACACATTATTATATCAAAGAAACATCCCTGTGTGTTTTCCAATATCAATTAAACAGGAGACGAACACTGTTCGCGGAAAGGGACAACTACAGACTTTTCACATTGCTTGGATATAGCGCGTGGGTAAATAATGGTCGCTACCTCCACAGCTGTTGTAATAGATAGAATATTTTTGCTATGCATGACCCCTACTGGTCACTCTACACATTATTATATAAAAGAAACATCCATGTGTGTTTTCACTTATCAATTAAACAGGAGACGAACACTGGTCGCGGAAAGGGACAACTACAGACTTTCCATATTGCTTGTCTATTGAGTGTAGGAAATAATCGTCGCTACCTCCACAGCTGTTGTAATATATTTATTATTTGTACTATGTATGACTCCTACTGGACCGTTTATACATTATTATAGGAGAAACATCCCTGTGTGTTTTCCAATATCAATTAAACGGGAGACGAACACTGGTCGCGGAAATGGACAACTACAGACTTTTCATATTGCTTGCTTATAGCGTGTGGTTAAATAGTGGTCACTACTTCCACAACTGTTGTAATATAATGATTATTTTTACTATGTATGACTCCTACTGGTCAGTATACACATTATTATATAAAAGAACCATCGCTGTGTGTTTTCCAATTTCAATTAAACAGGAGACGAACACTGGTCGCGGAAAGGGACAACTACAGACTTTTCACATTGCTTGTCTATTCAGTGTAGGAAATAATCGTCGCTACCTCCACAACTGTTGTAATATATTTATTAATTTTACTATGTATGACTCCTACTGGTCACTCTACACATTATTATATCAAAGAAACATCCCTGTGTGTTTTCCAATATCAATTAAACCGGAGACGAACACTGGTCGCGGAAAGGGACAACTACAGACTTTTCATATTGCTTGTATGTAGCGCGTGGGTAAAAAATCGTCACTACCTCCACAACTGTTGAAATATAATGATTATTTTTACTATTTATGACTCCTACTGGTCAGTATACACATTATTATATAAAAGAACCATCGCTGTGTGTTTTTCAATATCAATTAAACAGGAGACGAACACTGGTCGCGGAAAGGGACAACTACAGACTTTTCACATTGCTTGTCTATTGAGTGTAGGAAGTAATCGTCACTACCTCCACAACTATTGTAATATATTTATTATTTTTACTATGTATGACTCCTACTGGTCACTCTACACATTATTATATCAAAGCAACATCGCTGTGTGTTTTCCAATATCAATTAAACAGGAGACGAACACTGGTCGCGGAAAGGGACAACTACAGACTTTTCACATTGCTTGGATATAGCGCGTGGGTAAATAATGGTCACTACCTCCACAGCTGTTGTAATAGATAGAATATTTTTGCTATGCATGACCCCTACTGGTCACTCTACACATTATTATATAAAAGAAACATCCATGTGTGTTTTCACTTATCAATTAAACAGGAGACGAACACTGGTCGCGGAAAGGGACAACTACAGACTTTCCATATTGCTTGTCTATTGAGTGTAGGAAATAATCGTCGCTACCTCCACAGCTGTTGTAATATATTTATTATTTGTACTATGTATGACTCCTACTGGACCGTTTATACATTATTATAGGAGAAACATCCCTGTGTGTTTTCCAATATCAATTAAACGGGAGACGAACACTGGTCGCGGAAAGGGACAACTACAGACTTTTCATATTGCTTGCTTATAGCGTGTGGTTAAATAGTGGTCACTACTTCCACAGCTGTTGTAATATAATGATTATTTTTACTATGTATGACTCCTACTGGTCAGTATACACATTATTATATAAAAGAACCATCGCTGTGTGTTTTCCAATTTCAATTAAACAGGAGACGAACACTGGTCGCGGAAAGGGACAACTACAGACTTTTCACATTGCTTGTCTATTCAGTGTAGGAAATAATCGTCGCTACCTCCACAACTGTTGTAATATTTTTATTATTTTTACTATGTATGACTCCTACTGGACCGTCTACACATTATTATGTAAAAGAACCATCCCTGTGTGTTTTCCAATATCAATTAAACAGGAGACGAACACTGGTCGCGGAAAGGGACAACTACAGACTTTTCATATTGCTTGCTTATGGCGTGTGGTTAAATAGTGGTCACTACTTCCACAGCTGTTGTAATATAATGATTATTTTTACTATGTATGACTCCTACTGGTCAGTATACACATTATTATATAAAAGAACCATCGCTGTGTGTTTTCCAATATCAATTAAACAGGAGACGAACACTGGTCGCGGAAAGGGACAACTACAGACTTTTTACATTGCTTGTCTATTCAGTGTAGGAAATAATCGTCGCTACCTCCACAACTGTTGTAATATTTATTATTTTTACTATCTATGACTCCTACTGGACCGTCTACACATTATTATGTAAAAGAAACATCCCTGTGTGGTTTCCAATATCAATTAAACAGGAGACGAACACTGGTCGCGGAAAGGGACAACTACAGACTTTTCACATTGCTTGTCTATTCAGTGTAGGAAGTAATCGTCGCTACCTCCACAACTGTTGTAATATATTTATTATTTTTACTATGTATGACTCCTACTGGTCACTCTACACATTATTATATCAAAGAAACATCCCTGTGTGTTTTCCAATATCAATTAAACAGGAGACGAACACTGGTCGCGGAAAGGGACAACTACAGACTTTTCATATTGCTTGTATGTAGCGCGTGGGTAAAAAAACGTCGCTACCTCCACAACTGTTGTAATATATTTATTAATTTTACTATGTATGACTCCTACTGGTCACTCTACACATTATTATATCAAAGAAACATCCTTGTGTGTTTTCCAATATCAATTAAACCGGAGACGAACACTGGTCGCGGAAAGGGACAACTACAGACTTTTCATATTGCTTGTATGTAGCGCGTGGGTAAAAAATCGTCACTACCTCCACAACTGTTGAAATATAATGATTATTTTTACTATTTATGACTCCTACTGGTCAGTATACACATTATTATATAAAAGAACCATCGCTGTGTGTTTTCCAATATCAATTAAACAGGAGACGAACACTGGTCGCGGAAAGGGACAACTACAGACTTTTCACATTGCTTGTCTATTGAGTGTAGGAAGTAATCGTCACTACCTCCACAACTGTTGTAATATATTTATTATTTTTACTATGTATGACTCCTACTGGTCAGTATACACATTATTATATCAAAGCAACATCGCTGTGTGTTTTCCAATATCAATTAAACAGGAGACGAACACTGGTCGCGGAAAGGGACAACTACAGACTTTTCATATTGCTTGTCTATTGAGTGTAGGAAATAATCGTCGCTACCTCCACAACTGTTGTAATATATTTATTATTTTTACTATGTATGACTCCTACTGGACCGTTTATACATTATTATAGGAGAAACATCCCTGTGTGTTTTCCAATATCAATTAAACGGGAGACGAACACTGGTCGCGGAAAGGGACAACTACAGACTTTTCATATTGCTTGATTATAGCGTGTGGTTAAATAGTGGTCACTACTTCCACAGCTGTTGTAATATTTTTTCTTATTTTTACTATGTATGACTCCTACTGGTCAGTATACACATTATTATATAAAAGAACCATCGCTGTGTGTTTTCCAATTTCAATTAAACAGGAGACGAACACTGGTCGCGGAAAGGGACAACGACAGACTTTTCACATTGCTTGTCTATTGAGTGTAGGAAATAATCGTCGCTACCTCCACAACTGTTGTAATATTTTTACTATGTATGACTCCTACTGGACCGTCTACACATTATTATGTAAAAGAACCATCCCTGTGTGTTTTCCAATATCAATTAAACAGGAGACGAACACTGGTCGCGGAAAGGGACAACTACAGACTTTTCATATTGCTTGGATATAGCGCGTGGGTAAATGATGGTCACTACCCCCACAGCTGTTGTAATATATAGAATATTTTTGCTATGCATGACCCCTACTGGTCACTTTACACATTGTTATATCAAAGAAACATCCCTGTGTGTTTTCACTTATCAATTAAACAGGAGACGAACACTGGTCGCGGAAAGGGACAACTACAGACTTTTTATATTGCTCGCTTATAGCATGTGGGTAAATAGTGGTCACTACCTCCACAACTGTTGGAACATAATGATATGACTCCTACTGGACCGTCTACACATTATTATATAAAAGAAACATCCCTGTGTGTTTTCCAATATCAATTAAACAGGAGACGAACACTGGTCGCGGAAAGGGACATCTACAGACTTTCCTTATTGCTTGGCTATAGCGTGTCAGTAAATAGTGGTCACTACGTCCACAACTGTTGTAATATTTTTTCTTATTTTTACTATGTATGACTCCTACTGGACCGTCTACACATTATTATATAAAAGAAACATCCCTGTGTGTTTTCACTTATCAATTAAACAGGAGACGAACACTGGTCGCGGAAAGGGACAACTACAGACTTTTCATATTGCTTGGATATAGCGTGTCAGTAAATAGTGGTCACTACTTCCACAACTGTTGTAATATTTTTTCTTATTTTTACTATGTATGACTCCTACTGGACCGGCTACACATTATTACGTAAAAGAAACATTCATATGTGTTTTCACTTATCAATTAAACAGGAGACGAACTCTGGTCGCGGAAAGGGACAACTACAGACTTTTCATATTGCTTGGATATAGCGTGTCAGTAAATAGTGGTCACTACGTCCACAGCTGTTGTAATATTTTTTCTTATTTTTACTATGTATGACTCCTACTGGACCGTCTACACATTATTATATAAAAGAAACATCCCTGTGTGTTTTCCAATATCAATTAAACGGGAGACGAACACTGGTCGCGGAAAGGGACATCTACAGACATTTCATATTCCTTGGCTATAGCGTGTCAGTAAATAGTGGTCACTACTTCCACAACTGTTGTAATATTTTTTCTTATTTTTACTATGTATGACTCCTACTGGACCGTCTACACATTATTATATAAAAGAAACATCCCTGTTTGTTTTCCAATATCAATTAAACAGGAGACGAACACTGGTCGCGGAAAGGGACAACTACAGACTTTTCATATTGCTTGCTTATAGCGTGTGGTTAAATAGTGGTCACTACTTCCACAGCTGTTGTATTATAATGATTATTTTTACTATGTATGACTCCTACTGGTCAGTATACACATTATTATATAAAAGAACCATCGCTGTGTGTTTTCCAATTTCAATTAAACAGGAGACGAACACTGGTCGCGGAAAGGGACAACTACAGACTTTTCATATTGCTTGCTTATAGCGTGTGGTTAAATAGTGGTCACTACTTCCACAGCTGTTGTAATATAATGATTATTTTTACTATGTATGACTCCTACTGGTCAGTATACACATTATTATATAAAAGAACCATCGCTGTGTGTTTTCCAATTTCAATTAAACAGGAGACGAACACTGGTCGCGGAAAGGGACAACTACAGACTTTTCACATTGCTTGTCTATTCAGTGTAGGAAATAATCGTCGCTACCTCCACAACTGTTGTAATATTTTTATTATTTTTACTATGTATGACTCCTACTGGACCGTCTACACATTATTATGTAAAAGAAACATCCCTGTGTGTTTTCCAATATCAATTAAACAGGAGACGAACACTGGTCGCGGAAAGGGACAACCACAGACTTTTCACATTGCTTGTCTATTGAGTGTAGGAAGTAATCGTCGCTACCACCACAACTGTTGTAATATATTTATTATTTTTACTATGTATGACTCCTACTGGTCACTCTACACATTATTATATCAAAGAAACATCCCTGTGTGTTTTCCAATATCAATTAAACAGGAGACGAACACTGGTCGCGGAAAGGGTCAAATACAGACTTTTCATATTGCTTGGATATAGCGCGTGGGTAAATGATGGTCACTACCCCCACAGCTGTTGTAATATATAGAATATTTTTGCTATGCATGACCCCTACTGGTCACTTTACACATTGTTATATCAAAGAAACATCCCTGTGTGTTTTCACTTATCAATTAAACAGGAGACGAACACTGGTCGCGGAAAGGGACAACTACAGACTTTTTATATTGCTCGCTTATAGCATGTGGGTAAATAGTGGTCACTACCTCCACAACTGTTGAAACATAATGATATGACTCCTACTGGACCGTCTACACATTATTATATAAAAGAAACATCCCTGTGTGTTTTCCAATATCAATTAAACAGGAGACGAACACTGGTCGCGGAAAGGGACATCTACAGACTTTCCTTATTGCTTGGCTATAGCGTGTCAGTAAATAGTGGTCACTACGTCCACAACTGTTGTAATATATTTAATATTTTTGCTATGCATGACCCCTACTGGTCACTTTACACATTATTATATAAAAGAAACATCCCTGTGTATTTTCCATTGTCAATTAAACGGGAGACGAACACTGGTCGCGGAAAGGGACAACTACAGACTTTTCATATTGCTTGTTTATAGCATGTGGGTAAATAGTGGTCACTACCTCCACAACTGTTGAAACATAATGATATGACTCCTACTTGACCGTCTACACATTATTATATGAAAGAAACATCCCTGTGTGTTTTCCAATATCAATTAAACAGGAGACGAACACTGGTCGCGGAAAGGGACAACTGCAGACTTTTCACATTGCTTGTCTATTCAGTGTAGGAAGTAATCGTCGCTACCTCCACAACTGTTGTAATATATTTAATATTTTTACTATGTATGACTCCTACTGGACCGTCTACACATTATTATGTAAAAGAAACATCCCTGTGTGTTTTCCATTGTCCATTAAACGGGAGACGAACACTGGTCGCGGAAAGGGACAACTGCAGACTTTTCACATTGCTTGTCTATTGGGTGTAGGAAGTAATCGTCGCTACCTCCACAACTGTTGAAATATAACGATTATTTTTACTATGTATGACTCCTACTGGACCGTCTACACATTATTATATCAAAGAAACATCCCTGTGTGTTTTCCAATGTCAATTAAACAGGAGACGAACACTGGTCGCGGAAAGGGATATCTACAGACTTTTCATATTGCTTGTCTATTCAGTGTAGGAAGTAATCGTCGCTACCTCCACAACTGTTGTAATATATTTAATATTTTTACTATGTATGACTCCTACTGGACCGTCTACACATTATTATGTAAAAGAAACATCCCTGTGTGTTTTCCATTGTCAATTTAACGGGAGACGAACACTGGTCGCGGAAAGGGACAGCTACAGACTTTTCACATTGCTTGTCTATTGGGTGTAGGAAGTAATCGTCACTACCTCCACAACTGTTGTAATATATTTATTATTTTTACTATGTATGACTCCTACTGGTCACTCTACACATTATTATATCAAAGAAACATCCATGTGTGTTTTCCAATATCAATTAAACAGGAGACGAACACTGGTCGCGGAAAGGGACAACTACAGACGTTTCATATTGCTTGTATATAGCATGTGGGTAAATAATCGTCGCTACCTCCACATCTGTCGTAAGATCTTTGCTATTTTTACTATGTATGACTCCTACTGGTCACTCTACACATTATTAGATCAAAGAAACATCCCTTTGTATTTTCCAATATCAATTAAACAGGAGAAGAACACTGGTCGCGGAAAGGGACAACTACAGACAACTACAGACTTTTCATATTGCTTGTATGTAGCGTGTGGGTAAATAATCGTCGCTACCTCCACAACTGTTGAAATATCATGATTATTTTTACTATGTATGAATCCTACTGGACCGACATTTGTTTCAGTAAGGTCTTCTGTTCTCTGTAGTATAATATACTGTAGACAATTGTAAATTTAGTAGAAGCATGCAATTCTATTCAATACTCAAATGGCATGACAACTACCTTCTTTTGCCTCACAGATGTATGCGCGTACTTGCAGAGCCATGTTTGTGAAGACACAATCACAAACAGGGAACCATCTATGGGTCTAATGTCCTCATTCTTGCCATTTTGCATTACCCGTGCATTATCGGACGCAGTAGGTATATCTATAAGAATAAAAAATATATATTACTTCAAAGACGTTTCTTAGTTCCTAACGAAAAACTTTACTTATGACATGTTTTATTACTTAAAACTTACTTGTCGGAAACAAATTATACCATTCTTATAATATTACAGTTATGCACTGTCTATTATAATTTTAACACATAATAAATATTACAACTGTTCAGTGTATGGTATCCGATTCTTTATTTACAGTTTATATTATAATTTATCTTTTTATAATTTTTATAAGTTTTGCCCTGTATTTTCAACGGTGACTTTTCTATCGTAAGCCATATAAGGCATTATTCAACATCTTTTATTGGTTGTTGCTGTATTTGGAAAAGAGTCACTCACTGAAAAAGGCGGGGCTTAAGCAAAGTAAGTAGCAATCTGGTTGGTTAAAGACCATCACCTTTCTGGATTATTTCATTCAGAAATAGCTGCCTGTGAAATTTTGATAGTATCGCTGACATCTGGCATCGTGGTGAAAGACCTGTCATCAAGGGCCAATGCAACGCCGGTGTTTTCTGTAATTATAATGATGATGTAAATTTAAATCGACAGTTCTTAATTAGGAGTTAACGATGTGACTCGGGGGTCACATTCATTGAGCGCTGGATCTTCCTATCTCACAGATATTATAAACAAACAGTCATTGCTTCAGTCTTGTGCGGTAATTAAATCATCAATTTATTAAATTGTATTGACACTTGTATCCCATGTGTTCGTCCCCCGTTTAATTGATAATGGAAAACACACAGGGATGTTTCTGTTATGTAATAATGTGTAGAAGGACCAGTAGGAGTCATACATAGTAAAAATAATAGATATATTTCAACAGTTGTGGAGGTAGCGACGATTATTTACACTCACGCTATGAACAAGCAATATGAAAAGTCTGTACTTATCCCTTTCCGCGACCAGTGTTCCTCTCCCGTTAAATGGATAATGGAATTGACACAGGGATGTTTCTTTTATCTAATACTGTGTAGTGTGGCTAGTAGGAGTCATAGATAGTGCGAATAATAAATATATTACAACAGTTGTGGAGCCAGCGACGATTATTTACTGACACGCTATACACAAGCAATATGAAAAGTCTGTAGCTGTCCCTTTCCGCGACCACTGTTCGTCTCCCGCTAAATGGATAATGTAAAACACACAGGGATGTTTCTTTTATCTGATAATGTGAAGTGTGACCAGTAGGAGTCATACATAGTAAAAATAATAAATATATTACAACAGTTGTGGAGGTAGCGACGATTATTTACCCACACGCCTTATACAAGCAATATGAAAAGTCTGCAGCTGTCCCTTTCCGCGACCACTGTTCGTCTCCCGCTAAATGGATAATTGAAAACACACAGGGATGTTTCTTTGATAAAGTACTGTGTAGTGTGGCCAGTAGGGGTCATACATAGTAAAAATAATAGATATATTACAACTGTTGTGGAGGTAGCGACGATTATTTACACACACACACGCTATATACAAGCGTGCAATATGAAAAGTCTGTACTTGTCCCTTTCCGCGACCACTGTTCGTCTTCCGTTAAATAGATAATTGAAAACACACAGGGATGTTTCTTTTATCTAATACTGTGTAGTGTGGGCAGTAGGAGTCATACATAGTAAAAATAATAAATATATTACAACAGTTGTGGAGGTAGCGACGATTATTTACCCACACGCTATACACAAGCAATATGAAAAGTCTGTAGCTGTCCCTTTCCGCGACCACTGTTCGTCTCCTGCTAAATGGATAATGGAAAACACACAGAAATGTTTCTTTTATCTAATAATGTGTAGTGTGGCCAGTAGGAGTGATGAAAAGAAAAATAATAGATATATTACAACAGTTATGGAGCCAGCTACGATTATTTACACACACACACGCTACATACAAGCGTGCATTATGAAAAGTCTGTACTTGTCCCTTTCCGCGACCATTGTTCGTCTTCCGTTAAATAGATAATTGAAAACACACAGGGATGTTTCTTTTATCTAATAATGGGAATTGTGGCCAGTAGGAGTGATGAAAAGTAAAGATAATAGATATATTACAACAGTTATGGAGGCAGCGACGATTATTTACACACACGCTATGTACAAGTGATAGGAAAAGTCTGCAGCTGTCCCTTTCCGCGACTACTGTTCGTCTCCCGCTAAATGGATAATGGAAAACACACAGGGATGTTTCTTTTATCTAATACTGTGTAGTGTGGCCAGTAGGGGTCATGCATAGTGCGAATAATAAATATATTACAACAGTTGTGGAGGTAGCGACGATTATTTACATACACTCTATACACAAGCAATATGAAAAGTCTGTACTTGTCCCTTTCCGCGACCACTGTTCGTCTCCCGCTAAATGGATAATGGAAAACACACAGGGATGTTTCTTTTATCTAATAATGTGTAGTGTGGCCAGTAGGGGTCATACATAGTGCGAATAATAAATATATTACAACTGTTGTGGAGGCAGCGACGATTATTTACCCACACGCTATATACAAGCAATATGAAAAGTCTGTAGCTGTCCCTTTCCGCGACCACTGTTCGTCTCCCGCTAAATGGATAATGGAAAACACACTGAAATGTTTCTTTTATCTAATAATGTGTAGTGTGGCCAGTAGGACTGATGAAAAGTAAAGATCATAGATATATTACAACAGTTGTGGAGGCAGCGACGATTATTTACACACACGCTATGTACAAGTGATAGGAAAAGTCTGCAGCTGTCCCTTTCCGCGACCACTGTTCGTCTCCCGCTAAATGGATAATGGAAAACACACTGGGATGTTTCTTTTATCTAATACTGTGTAGTGTGGCCAGTAGGGGTCATACATAGTGCGAATAATAAATATATTACAACAGTTGTGGAGGTAGCGACGATTATTTACATACACTCTATACACAAGCAATATGAAAAGTCTGTACTTGTCCCTTTCCGCGACCACTGTTAGTCTCATGCTAAATTGAAAATGGAAAACACACAGGGATGTTTCTTTTATCTAATAATGTGTAGTGTGGCCAGTAGGAGTCATACATAGTAAAGATAATAAATATATTACAACAGCTGTGGAGGCAGCGACGATTATTTACACACACACTCTATACACAAGCAATATGAAAAGTCTGTAGCTGTCCCTTTCCGCGACCACTATTCGTCTCCCGCTAAATGGATAATGGAAAACACACAGGGATGTTTCTTTTATCTAATAATGGGAAGTGTGGCCAGTAGGAGTCATACATAGTAAAGATAATAGATATATTACAACAGTTGTGGAAGCAGCGACGATTATTTACACACACGCTATGTACAAGTGATAGGAAAAGTCTGCAGCTGTCCCTTTCCGCGACCACTGTTCGTCTCCCGTTCAAAGGATAATTGAAAACACACAGGGATGTTTCTTTTATCTAATACTGTGTAGTGTGGCCAGTAGGGGTCATACATAGTGCGAATAATAAATATATTACAACAGTTGTGGAGGTAGCGACGATTATTTACATACACTCTATACACAAGCAATATGAAAAGTCTGTAGCTGTCCCTTTCCGCGACCACTGTTCGTCTCCCGCTAAATGGATAATGGAAAACACACAGGGGTGTTTTTTTTTATCTAATAATGTGTAGTGTGGCCAGTAGGGGTCATACATAGTGCGAATAATAAATATATTGCAACAGTTGTGGAGGTACCGACGATTATTTACCCACACGCTATATACAAGCAATAGGAAAAGTCTGTAGCTGCCCTTTCCGCGACCACTGTTCGTCTCCCGCTAAATGGATAATGGAAAACACACTGAAATGTTTCTTTTATCTAATAATGTGTAGTGTGGCCAGTAGGAGTGATGGAAAGTAAAGATAATAGATATATTACAACAGTTGTGGAGGCAGCGACGATTATTTACACACACGCTATGTACAAGTGATAGGAAAAGTCTGTAGCTGTCCCTTTCCGCGACCACTGTTCGTCTCCCGCTAAATGGATAATGGAAAACACACAGGGGTGTTTCTTTTATCTAATACTGTGTAGTGTGGCCAGTAGGGGTCATACATAGTGCGAATAATAAATATATTACAACAGTTGTGCAGGTAGCGACGATTATTTACACACACACTCTTTACACAAGCAATATGAAAAGTCTGTAGCTGTCCCTTTCCGCGACCACTGTTCGTCTCCCGTTAAATGGATAATGGAAAACACACAGGGATGTTTCTTTTATCTAATAATGGAAAGTGTGGCCAGTAGGAGTCATACGTAGTACAAATAATAAATATATTACAACAGTTGTGGAGGCAGCGACGATTATTTACACACACGCTATATACAAGCAATAGGAAAAGTCTGTAGCTGCCCTTTCCGCGACCACTGTTCGTCTCCCGCTAAATGGATAATGGAAAACACACTGAAATGTTTCTTTTATCTAATAATGTGTAGAGTGGCCAGTAGGAGTGATGAAAAGTAAAGATAATAGATATATTACAACAGTTGTGGAGGCAGCGACGATTATTTACACACACGCTATATACAAGCAATAGGAAAAGTCTGTAGCTGCCCTTTCCGCGACCACTGTTCGTCTCCCGCTAAATGGATAATGGAAAACACACAGGGATGTTTCTTTTATCTAATAATGTGTAGTGTGGCCAGTAGGGGTCATACATAGTGCGAATAATAAATATATTACAACAGTTGTGGAGGTAGCGACGATTATTTACACACACACTCTATACAAGCAATAGGAAAAGTCTGTAGCTGTCCCTTTCCGCGACCACTGTTCGTCTCCCGCTAAATGGATAATGGAAAACACACAGGGGTGTTTCTTTTATCTAATAATGTGTAGTGTGGCCAGTAGGGGTCATACATAGTGCGAATAATAAATATATTGCAACAGTTGTGGAGGTACCGACGATTATTTACCCACACGCTATATACAAGCAATATGAAAAGTCTGTAGCTGTCCCTTTCCGCGACCATTGTTCGTCTCCCGCTAAATGGATAATGGAAAACACACTGAAATGTTTCTTTTATCTAATAATGTGTAGTGTGGCCAGTAGGAGTGATGGAAAGTAAAGATAATAGATATATTACAACAGTTGTGGAGGCAGCGACGATTATTTACACACACGCTATGTACAAGTGATAGGAAAAGTCTGCAGCTGTCCCTTTCCGCGACCACTGTTCGTCTCCCGTTAAATGGATAATGGAAAACACACAGGGATTTTTCTTTTATCTAATACTGTGTAGTGTGGCCAGTAGGGGTCATACATAGTGCGAATAATAAATATATTACAACAGTTGTGCAGGTAGCGACGATTATTTACATACACTCAATACACAAGCAATATGAAAAGTCTGTACTTGTCCCTTTCCGCGACCAGTGTTCGTCTCCTGTTTAATTGATATTGGAAAACACAAAGGGATGGGTTTTTTTATCTCATAATGTGTAGTGTGGCCAATAGGAGTCATACATAGTAAAAATAATAGATATATTACAACAGTTGTGGAGGCAGCGACGATTATTTACACACACACTCTATACACAAGCAATATGAAAAGTCTGTAGCTGTCCCTTTCCGCGACCACTATTCGTCTCCCGCTAAATGGATAATGGAAAACACACAGGGATGTTTCTTTTATCTAATAATGTGTAGAGTGGCCAGTAGGAGTGATGAAAAGTAAAGATAATAGATATATTACAACAGTTGTGGAAGCAGCGACGATTATTTACACACACGCTATGTACAAGTGCATGATAGGAAAAGTCTGCAGCTGTCCCTTTCCGCGACCACTGTTCGTCTCCCGCTAAATGGATAATGGAAAACACACAGGGATGTTTCTTTTATCTAATACTGTGTAGTGTGGCCAGTAGGGGTCATACATAGTAAAGATAATAGATATATTACAACAGCTGTGGAGGCAGCGACGATTATTTACATACACTCTATACACAAGCAATATGAAAAGTCTGTAGCTGTCCCTTTCCGCGACCACTGTTCGTCTCCCGCTAAATGGATAATGGAAAACACACAGGGGTGTTTCTTTTATCTAATAATGTGTAGTGTGGCCAGTAGGGGTCATACATAGTGCGAATAATAAATATATTGCAACAGTTGTGGAGGTACCGACGATTATTTACCCACACGCTATATACAAGCAATAGGAAAAGTCTGTAGCTGTCCCTTTCCGCGACCACTGTTCGTCTCCCGCTAAATGGATAATGGAAAACACACTGAAATGTTTCTTTTATCTAATAATGTGTAGTGTGGCCAGTAGGAGTGATGGAAAGTAAAGATAATAGATATATTACAACAGTTGTGGAGGCAGCGACGATTATTTACACACGCTATGTACAAGTGATTGGAAAAGTCTGCAGCTGTCCCTTTCCGCGACCACTGTTCGTCTCCCGCTAAATGGATAATGGAAAACACACAGGGATGTTTCTTTTATCTAATACTGTGTAGTGTGGCCAGTAGGGGTCATACATAGTGCGAATAATAAATATATTACAACAGTTGTGCAGGTAGCGACGATTATTTACATACGCTCTATACACAAGCAATATGAAAAGTCTGTACTTGTCCCTTTCCGCGACCAGTGTTCGTCTCCTGTTTAATTGATATTGGAAAACACAAAGGGATGGGTTTTTTTTATCTAATAATGTGTAGTGTGGCCAATAGGAGTCATACATAGTAAAAATAATAGATATATTACAACAGTTCTTGAGGCAGCGACGATTATTTACACACACACTCCATACACAAGCAATATGAAAAGTCTGTAGCTGTCCCTTTCCGCGACCACTATTCGTCTCCCGCTAAATGGATAATGGAAAACACACAGGGATGTTTCTTTTATCTAATAATGGGAAGTGTGGCCAGTAGGAATCATACATAGTAAAGATAATAGATATATTACAACAGCTGTGGAGGCAGCGACGATTATTTACACACACACTCTATAAACAAGCAATATGAAAAGTCTGTAGCTGTCCCTTTCCGCGACCACTGTTCGTCTCCCGTTAAATGGATAATTGAAAACACACAGGGATGTTTCTTTTATCTAATAATGGGAAGTGTGGCCAGTAGGAGTCATACATAGTAAAGATAATAAATATATTACAACAGCTGTGGAGGCAGCGACGATTATTTACACACACACTCTATACACAAGCAATATGAAAAGTCTGTAGCTGTCCCTTTCCGCGACCACTATTCGTCTCCCGCTAAATGGATAATGGAAAACACACAGGGATGTTTCTTTTATCTAATAATGGGAAGTGTGGCCAGTAGGAGTCATACATAGTAAAGATAATAGATATATTACAACAGTTGTGGAAGCAGCGACGATTATTTACACACACGCTATGTACAAGTGATAGGAAAAGTCTGCAGCTGTCCCTTTCCGCGACCACTGTTCGTCTCCCGTTCAATGGATAATTGAAAACACACAGGGATGTTTCTTTTATCTAAAACTGTGTAGTGTGGCCAGTAGGGGTCATACATAGTGCGAATAATAAATATATTACAACAGTTGTGGAGGTAGCGACGATTATTTACATACATTCTATACACAAGCAATATGAAAAGTCTGTAGCTGTCCCTTTCCGCGACCATTGTTCGTCTCCCGCTAAATGGATAATGGAAAACACACAGGGGTGGTTTTTTTTATCTAATAATGTGTAGTGTGGCCAGTAGGGGTCATACATAGTGCGAATAATAAATATATTGCAACAGTTGTGGAGGTACCGACGATTATTTACCCATACGATATATACAAGCAATAGGAAAAGTCTGTAGCTGTCCCTTTCCGCGACCACTGTTCGTCTCCCGCTAAATGGATAATGGAAAACACACAGGGATGTTTCTTTTATCTAATAATGGGAAGTGTGGCCAGTAGGAGTCATACATAGTAAAGATAATAGATATATTACAACAGTTGTGGAGGCAGCGACGATTATTTACACACACGCTATGTACAAGTGATAGGAAAAGTCTGCAGCTGTCCCTTTCCGCGACCACTGTTCGTCTCCCGTTCAAAGGATAATTGAAAACACACAGGGATGTTTCTTTTATCTAATACTGTGTAGTGTGGCCAGTAGGGGTCATACATAGTGCGAATAATAAATATATTACAACAGTTGTGGAGGTAGCGACGATTATTTACATACACTCTATACACAAGCAATATGAAAAGTCTGTAGCTGTCCCTTTCCGCGACCACTGTTCGTCTCCCGCTAAATGGATAATGGAAAACACACAGGGGTGTTTTTTTTTATCTAATAATGTGTAGTGTGGCCAGTAGGGGTCATACATAGTGCGAATAATAAATATATTGCAACAGTTGTGGAGGTACCGACGATTATTTACCCACACGCTATATACAAGCAATAGGAAAAGTCTGTAGCTGTCCCTTTCCGCGACCACTGTTCGTCTCCCGCTAAATGGATAATGGAAAACACACTGAAATGTTTCTTTTATCTAATAATGTGTAGTGTGGCCAGTAGGAGTGATGGAAAGTAAAGATAATAGATATATTACAACAGTTGTGGAGGCAGCGACGATTATTTACACACACGCTATGTACAAGTGATTGGAAAAGTCTGTAGCTGTCCCTTTCCGCGACCACTGTTCGTCTCCCGCTAAATGGATAATGGAAAACACACAGGGGTGTTTCTTTTATCTAATAATGTGTAGTGTGGCCAGTAGGGGTCATACATAGTGCGAATAATAAATATATTACAACAGTTGTGCAGGTAGCGACGATTATTTACACACACACTCTATACACAAGCAATATGAAAAGTCTGTAGCTGTCCCTTTCCGCGACCACTGTTCGTCTCCCGCTAAATGGATAATGGAAAACACACAGGGATGTTTCTTTTATCTAATAATGGAAAGTGTGGCCAGTAGGAGTCATACGTAGTACAAATAATAAATATATTACAACAGTTGTGGAGGTACCGACGATTATTTACCCACACGCTATATACAAGCAATAGGAAAAGTCTGTAGCTGCCCTTTCCGCGACCACTGTTCGTCTCCCGCTAAATGGATAATGGAAAACACACTGAAATGTTTCTTTTATCTAATAATGTGTAGAGTGGCCAGTAGGAGTGATGAAAAGTAAAGATAATAGATATATTACAACAGTTGTGGAGGCAGCGACGATTATTTACACACACGCTATGTACAAGTGATTGGAAAAGTCTGTAGCTGTCCCTTTCCGCGACCACTGTTCGTCTCCCGCTAAATGGATAATGGAAAACACACAGGGGTGTTTCTTTTATCTAATAATGTGTAGTGTGGCCAGTAGGGGTCATACATAGTGCGAATAATAAATATATTACAACAGTTGTGCAGGTAGCGACGATTATTTACACACACACTCTATACACAAGCAATATGAAAAGTCTGTAGCTGTCCCTTTCCGCGACCACTGTTCGTCTCCCGTTAAATGGATAATGGAAAACACACAGGGATGTTTCTTTTATCTAATAATGGAAAGTGTGGCCAGTAGGAGTCATACGTAGTACAAATAATAAATATATTACAACAGTTGTGGAGGTACCGACGATTATTTACCCACACGCTATATACAAGCAATAGGAAAAGTCTGTAGCTGCCCTTTCCGCGACCACTGTTCGTCTCCCGCTAAATGGATAATGGAAAACACACTGAAATGTTTCTTTTATCTAATAATGTGTAGAGTGGCCAGTAGGAGTGATGAAAAGTAAAGATAATAGATATATTACAACAGTTGTGGAGGCAGCGACGATTATTTACACACACGCTATGTACAAGTGATTGGAAAAGTCTGTAGCTGTCCCTTTCCGCGACCACTGTTCGTCTCCCGCTAAATGGATAATGGAAAACACACAGGGGTGTTTCTTTTATCTAATAATGTGTAGTGTGGCCAGTAGGGGTCATACATAGTGCGAATAATAAATATATTACACCAGTTGTGCAGGTAGCGACGATTATTTACACACACACTCTATACACAAGCAATATGAAAAGTCTGTAGCTGTCCCTTTCCGCGACCACTGTTCGTCTCCCGTTAAATGGATAATGGAAAACACACAGGGATGTTTCTTTTATCTAATAATGGAAAGTGTGGCCAGTAGGAGTCATACGTAGTACAAATAATAAATATATTACAACAGTTGTGGAGGTACCGACGATTATTTACCCACACGCTATATACAAGCAATAGGAAAAGTCTGTAGCTGCCCTTTCCGCGACCACTGTTCGTCTCCCGTTAAATGGATAATGGAAAACACACTGAAATGTTTCTTTTATCTAATAATGTGTAGAGTGGCCAGTAGGAGTGATGAAAAGTAAAGATAATAGATATATTACAACAGTTGTGGAGGCAGCGACGATTATTTACACACACGCTATGTACAAGTGCATGATAGGAAAAGTCTGTAGCTGCCCTTTCCGCGACCACTGTTCGTCTCCCGCTAAATGGATAATGGAAAACACACAGGGATGTTTCTTTTATCTAATACTGTGTAGTGTGGCCAGTAGGAGTCATACATAGTAAAGATAATAGATATATTACAACAGCTGTGGAGGCAGCGACGATTATTTACATACACTCTATACACAAGCAATATGAAAAGTCTGTAGCTGTCCCTTTCCGCGACCACTGTTCGTCTCCCGCTAAATGGATAATGGAAAACACACAGGGGTGTTTCTTTTATCTAATAATGTGTAGTGTGGCCAGTAGGGGTCATACATAGTGCGAATAATAAATATATTGCAACAGTTGTGGAGGTACCGACGATTATTTACCCACACGCTATATACAAGCAATAGGAAAAGTCTGTAGCTGTCCCTTTTCGCGACCACTGTTCGTCTCCCGCTAAATGGATAATGGAAAACACACAGAAATGTTTCTTTTATCTAATAATGTGTAGTGTGGCCAGTAGGAGTGATGGAAAGTAAAGATAATAGATATATTACAACAGTTGTGGAGGCAGCGACGATTATTTACACACACGCTATGTACAAGTGATAGGAAAAGTCTGCAGCTGTCCCTTTCCGCGACCACTGTTCGTCTCCCGTTAAATGGATAATGGAAAACACACAGGGATTTTTCTTTTATCTAATACTGTGTAGTGTGGCCAGTAGGGGTCATACATAGTGCGAATAATAAATATATTACAACAGTTGTGCAGGTAGCGACGATTATTTACATACACTCTATACACAAGCAATATGAAAAGTCTGTACTTGTCCCTTTCCGCGACCAGTGTTCGTCTCCTGTTTAATTGATATTGGAAAACACAAAGGGATGGGTTTTTTTATCTCATAATGTGTAGTGTGGCCAATAGGAGTCATACATAGTAAAAATAATAGATATATTACAACAGTTGTTGAGGCAGCGACGATTATTTACACACACACTCTATACACAAGCAATATGAAAAGTCTGTAGCTGTCCCTTTCCGCGACCACTATTCGTCTCCCGCTAAATGGATAATGGAAAACACACAGGGATGTTTCTTTTATCTAATAATGTGTAGAGTGGCCAGTAGGAGTGATGAAAAGTAAAGATAATAGATATATTACAACAGTTGTGGAGGCAGCGACGATTATTTACACACACGCTATGTACAAGTGCATGATAGGAAAAGTCTGCAGCTGTCCCTTTCCGCGACCACTGTTCGTCTCCCGCTAAATGGATAATGGAAAACACACAGGGATGTTTCTTTTATCTAATACTGTGTAGTGTGGCCAGTAGGGGTCATACATAGTAAAGATAATAGATATATTACAACAGCTGTGGAGGCAGCGACGATTATTTACATACACTCTATACACAAGCAATATGAAAAGTCTGTAGCTGTCCCTTTCCGCGACCACTGTTCGTCTCCCGCTAAATGGATAATGGAAAGCACACAGGGGTGTTTCTTTTATCTAATAATGTGTAGTGTGGCCAGTAGGGGTCATACATAGTGCGAATAATAAATATATTGCAACAGTTGTGGAGGTACCGACGATTATTTACCCACACGCTATATACAAGCAATAGGAAAAGTCTGTAGCTGTCCCTTTCCGCGACCACTGTTCGTCTCCCGCTAAATGGATAATGGAAAACACACTGAAATGTTTCTTTTATCTAATAATGTGTAGTGTGGCCAGTAGGAGTGATGGAAAGTAAAGATAATAGATATATTACAACAGTTGTGGAGGCAGCGACGATTATTTACACACGCTATGTACAAGTGATTGGAAAAGTCTGCAGCTGTCCCTTTCCGCGACCACTGTTCGTCTCCCGCTAAATGGATAATGGAAAACACACAGGGATGTTTCTTTTATCTAATACTGTGTAGTGTGGCCAGTAGGGGTCATACATAGTGCGAATAATAAATATATTACAACAGTTGTGCAGGTAGCGACGATTATTTACATACGCTCTATACACAAGCAATATGAAAAGTCTGTACTTGTCCCTTTCCGCGACCAGTGTTCGTCTCCTGTTTAATTGATATTGGAAAACACAAAGGGATGGGGTTTTTTTATCTAATAATGTGTAGTGTGGCCAATAGGAGTCATACATAGTAAAAATAATAGATATATTACAACAGTTGTTGAGGCAGCGACGATTATTTACACACACACTCCATACACAAGCAATATGAAAAGTCTGTAGCTGTCCCTTTCCGCGACCACTATTCGTCTCCCGCTAAATGGATAATGGAAAACACACAGGGATGTTTCTTTTATCTAATAATGGGAAGTGTGGCCAGTAGGAATCATACATAGTAAAGATAATAGATATATTACAACAGCTGTGGAGGCAGCGACGATTATTTACACACACACTCTATACACAAGCAATATGAAAAGTCTGTAGCTGTCCCTTTCCGCGACCACTGTTCGTCTCCCGTTAAATGGATAATGGAAAACACACAGGGATGTTTCTTTTATATAATAATGGGAAGTGTGGCCAGTAGGAGTCATACATAGTAAAGATAATAGATATATTACAACAGCTGTGGAGGCAGCGACGATTATTTACACACACACTCTATAAACAAGCAATATGAAAAGTCTGTAGCTGTCCCTTTCCGCGACCACTGTTCGTCTCCCGCTAAATGGATAATTGAAAACACACAGGGATGTTTCTTTTATCTAATAATGGGAAGTGTGGCCAGTAGGAATCATACATAGTAAAGATAATAAATATATTACAACAGCTGTGGAGGCAGCGACGATTATTTACACACACACTCTATACACAAGCAATATGAAAAGTCTGTAGCTGTCCCTTTCCGCGACCACTATTCGTCTCCCGCTAAATGGATAATGGAAAACACACAGGGATGTTTCTTTTATCTAATAATGGGAAGTGTGGCCACTAGGAGTCATACATAGTAAAGATAATAGATATATTACAACAGTTGTGGAAGCAGCGACGATTATTTACACACACGCTATGTACAAGTGATAGGAAAAGTCTGTAGCTGTCCCTTTCCGCGACCACTGTTCGTCTCCCGTTCAATGGATAATTGAAAACACACAGGGATGTTTCTTTTATCTAATACTGTGTAGTGTGGCCAGTAGGGGTCATACATAGTGCGAATAATAAATATATTACAACAGTTGTGGAGGTAGCGACGATTATTTACATACATTCTATACACAAGCAATATGAAAAGTCTGTAGCTGTCCCTTTCCGCGACCACTGTTCGTCTCCCGCTAAATGGATAATGGAAAACACACAGGGATGTTTCTTTTATCTAATACTGTGTAGTGTGGCCAGTAGGGGTCATACATAGTGCGAATAATAAATATATTACAACAGCTGTGGAGGCAGCGACGATTATTTACACACACACTCTATACACAAGCAATATGAAAAGTCTGTAGCTGTCCCTTTCCGCGACCACTGTTTGTCTCCCGCTAAATGGATAATGGAAAACACACTGAAATGTTTCTTTTATCTAATAATGTGTAGTGTGGCCAGTAGGGGTCATACATAGTGCGAATAATAAATATATTACAACAGTTGTGCAGGTAGCGACGATTATTTACATACACTCTATACACAAGCAATATGAAAAGTCTGTACTTGTCCCTTTCCGCGACCAGTGTTCGTCTCCTGTTTAATTGATATTGGAAAACACACAGGGATGGGTTTTTTTATCTAATAATGTGTAGTGTGGCCAGTAGGAGTCATATCATTATGTTTCAACAGTTGTGGAGGTAGTGACCACTATTTACCCACATGCTATAAGCGAGCAATATAAAAAGTCTGTAGTTGTCCCTTTCCGCGACCAGTGTTCGTCTCCTGTTTAATTGATAAGTGAAAACACACATGGATGTTTCTTTGATATAACAATGTGTAAAGTGACCAGTAGGGGTCATGCATAGCAAAAATATTCTATATATTACAACAGCTGTGGGGGTAGTGACCATCATTTACCCACGCGCTATATCCAAGCAATATGAAAAGTCTGTAGTTGTCCCTTTCCGCGACCACTATTCGTCTCCTGTTTAATTGATATTGGAAAACACACAGGGATGTTTCTTTTATCTAATAATGGAAAGTGTGGCCAGTAGGGGTCATACATAGTAAAAATAATAGATATATTACAACAGTTGTTGAGGCAGCGACGATTATTTACACACACACTCTATACACAAGCAATATGAAAAGTCTGTAGCTGTCCCTTTCCGCGACCACTATTCGTCTCCCGCTAAATGGATAATGGAAAACACACAGGGATGTTTCTTTTATATAATAATGGGAAGTGTGGCCAGTAGGAATCATACATAGTAAAGATAATAGATATATTACAACAGCTGTGGAGGCAGCGACGATTATTTACACACACACTCTATACACAAGCAATATGAAAAGTCTGTAGCTGTCCCTTTCCGCGACCACTGTTCGTCTCCCGCTAAATGGATAATGGAAAACACACAGGGATGTTTCTTTTATCTAATAATGGAAAGTGTGGCCAGTAGGAGTCATACGTAGTACAAATAATAAATATATTACAACAGTTGTGGAGGCAGCGACGATTATTTACACACACGCTATGTACAAGTGATAGGAAAAGTCTGTAGCTGTCCCTTTCCGCGACCACTGTTCGTCTCCCGCTAAATGGATAATGGAAAACACACAGGGGTGTTTCTTTTATCTAATAATGTGTAGTGTGGCCAGTAGGGGTCATACATAGTGCGAATAATAAATATATTACAACAGTTGTGCAGGTAGCGACGATTATTTACACACACACTCTATACACAAGCAATATGAAAAGTCTGTAGCTGTCCCTTTCCGCGACCACTGTTCGTCTCCCGTTAAATGGATAATGGAAAACACACAGGGATATTTCTTTTATCTAATAATGGAAAGTGTGGCCAGTAGGAGTCATACGTAGTACAAATAATAAATATATTACAACAGTTGTGGAGGCAGCGACGATTATTTACACACACGCTATTTACAAGCAATAGGAAAAGTCTGTAGCTGCCCTTTCCGCGACCACTGTTCGTCTCCCGCTAAATGGATAATGGAAAACACACTGAAATGTTTCTTTTATCTAATAATGTGTAGAGTGGCCAGTAGGAGTGATGAAAAGTAAAGATAATAGATATATTACAACAGCTGTGGAGGCAGCGACGATTATTTACATACACTCTATACACAAGCAATATGAAAAGTCTGTAGCTGTCCCTTTCCGCGACCATTGTTCGTCTCCCGCTAAATGGATAATGGAAAACACACAGGGGTGTTTCTTTTATCTAATAATGTGTAGTGTGGCCAGTAGGGGTTATACATAGTGCGAATAATAAATATATTGCAACAGTTGTGGAGGTACCGACGATTATTTACCCACACGCTATATACAAGCAATAGGAAAAGTCTGTAGCTGTCCCTTTCCGCGACCACTGTTCGTCTCCCGCTAAATGGATAATGGAAAACACACTGAAATGTTTCTTTTATCTAATAATGTGTAGTGTGGCCAGTAGGAGTGATGGAAAGTAAAGATAATAGATATATTACAACAGTTGTGGAGGCAGCGACGATTATTTACACACACGCTATGTACAAGTGATAGGAAAAGTCTGCAGCTGTCCCTTTCCGCGACCACTGTTCGTCTCCCGCTAAATGGATAATTGAAAACACACAGGGATGTTTCTTTTATCTAATAATGGGAAGTGTGGCCAGTAGGAGTCATACATAGTAAAGATAATAGATATATTACAACAGCTGTGGAGGCAGCGACGATTATTTACACACACACTCTATACACAAGCAATATGAAAAGTCTGTAGCTATCCCTTTCCGCGACCAGTGTTCGTCTCCCGCTAAATGGATAATGGAAAACACACAGGGGTGTTTCTTTTATCTAATAATGTGTAGTGTGGCCAGTAGGGGTCATACATAGTGCGAATAATAAATATATTGCAACAGTTGTGGAGGTACCGACGATTATTTACCCACACGCTATATACAAGCAATAGGAAAAGTCTGTAGCTGTCCCTTTCCGCGACCACTGTTCGTCTCCCGCTAAATGGATAATGGAAAACACACTGAAATGTTTCTTTTATCTAATAATGTGTAGTGTGGCCAGTAGGAGTGATGGAAAGTAAAGATAATAGATATATTACAACAGTTGTGGAAGCAGCGACGATTATTTTCACACACGCTATGTACAAGTGATAGGAAAAGTCTGCAGCTGTCCCTTTCCGCGACCACTGTTCGTCTCCCGCTAAATGGATAATGGAAAACACACAGGGATGTTTCTTTTATCTAATAATGTGTAGTGTGGCCAGTAGGGGTCATACATAGTGCGAATAATAAATATATTACAACAGCTGTGGAGGCAGCGACGATTATTTACACACACACTCTATACACAAGCAATATGAAAAGTCTGTAGCTGTCCCTTTCCGCGACCACTGTTTGTCTCCCGCTAAATGGATAATGGAAAACACACTGAAATGTTTCTTTTATCTAATAATGTGTAGTGTGGCCAGTAGGGGTCATACATAGTGCGAATAATAAATATATTACAACAGTTGTGCAGGTAGCGACGATTATTTACATACACTCTATACACAAGCAATATGAAAAGTCTATACTTGTCCCTTTCCGCGACCAGTGTTCGTCTCCTGTTTAATTGATATTGGAAAACACACAGGGATGGGTTTTTTTATCTAATAATGTGTAGTGTGGCCAGTAGGAGTCATATCATTATGTTTCAACAGTTGTGGAGGTAGTGACCACTATTTACCCACATGCTATAAGCGAGCAATATAAAAAGTCTGTAGTTGTCCCTTTCCGCGACCAGTGTTCGTCTCCTGTTTAATTGATAAGTGAAAACACACATGGATGTTTCTTTGATATAACAATGTGTAAAGTGACCAGTAGGGGTCATGCATAGCAAAAATATTCTATATATTACAACAGCTGTGGGGGTAGTGACCATCATTTACCCACGCGCTATATCCAAGCAATATGAAAAGTCTGTAGTTGTCCCTTTCCGCGACCACTATTCGTCTCCTGTTTAATTGATATTGGAAAACACACAGGGATGTTTCTTTTATCTAATAATGGAAAGTGTGGCCAGTAGGGGTCATACATAGTAAAAATAATAGATATATTACAACAGTTGTTGAGGCAGCGACGATTATTTACACACACACTCTATACACAAGCAATATGAAAAGTCTGTAGCTGTCCCTTTCCGCGACCACTATTCGTCTCCCGCTAAATGGATAATGGAAAACACACAGGGATGTTTCTTTTATATAATAATGGGAAGTGTGGCCAGTAGGAATCATACATAGTAAAGATAATAGATATATTACAACAGCTGTGGAGGCAGCGACGATTATTTACACACACACTCTATACACAAGCAATATGAAAAGTCTGTAGCTGTCCCTTTCCGCGACCACTGTTCGTCTCCCGCTAAATGGATAATGGAAAACACACAGGGATGTTTCTTTTATCTAATAATGGAAAGTGTGGCCAGTAGGAGTCATACGTAGTACAAATAATAAATATATTACAACAGTTGTGGAGGCAGCGACGATTATTTACACACACGCTATATACAAGCAATAGGAAAAGTCTGTAGCTGCCCTTTCCGCGACCTCTGTTCGTCTCCCGCTAAATGGATAATGGAAAACACACTGAAATGTTTCTTTTATCTAATAATGTGTAGAGTGGCCAGTAGGAGTGATGAAAAGTAAAGATAATAGATATATTACAACAGTTGTGGAGGCAGCGACGATTATTTACACACCCGCTATGTACAAGTGCATGATAGGAAAAGTCTGCAGATGTCCCTTTCCGCGACCACTGTTCGTCTCCCGCTAAATGGATAATGGAAAACACACAGGGATGTTTCTTTTATCTAATACTGTGTAGTGTGGCCAGTAGGGGTCATACATAGTAAAGATAATAGATATATTACAACAGCTGTGGAGGCAGCGACGATTATTTACATACACTCTATACACAAGCAATATGAAAAGTCTGTAGCTGTCCCTTTCCGCGACCACTGTTCGTCTCCCGCTAAATGGATAATGGAAAACACACAGGGGTGTTTCTTTTATCTAATAATGTGTAGTGTGGCCAGTAGGGGTCATACATAGTGCGAATAATAAATATATTGCAACAGTTGTGGAGGTACCGACGATTATTTACCCACACGCTATATACAAGCAATAGGAAAAGTCTGTAGCTGTCCCTTTCCGCGACCATTGTTCGTCTCCCGCTAAATGGATAATGGAAAACACACTGAAATGTTTCTTTTATCTAATAATGTGTAGTGTGGCCAGTAGGAGTGATGGAAAGTAAAGATAATAGATATATTACAACAGTTGTGGAGGCAGCGACGATTATTTACACACACGCTATGTACAAGTGATAGGAAAAGTCTGCAGCTGTCCCTTTCCGCGACCACTGTTCGTCTCCCGCTAAATGGATAATGGAAAACACATAGGGATGTTTCTTTTATCTAATACTGTGTAGTGTGGCCAGTAGGGGTCATACATAGTGCGAATAATAAATATATTACAACAGTTGTGCAGGTAGCGACGATTATTTACATACACTCTATACACAAGCAATATGAAAAGTCTGTACTTGTCCCTTTCCGCGACCAGTGTTCGTCTCCTGTTTAATTGATATTGGAAAACACAAAGGGATGGGTTTTTTTATCTCATAATGTGTAGTGTGGCCAGTAGGAGTCATACATAGTAAAAATAATAGATATATTACAACAGTTGTTGAGGCAGCGACGATTATTTACACACACACTCTATACACAAGCAATATGAAAAGTCTGTAGCTGTCCCTTTCCGCGACCACTATTCGTCTCCCGCTAAATGGATAATGGAAAACACACAGGGATGTTTCTTTTATCTAATAATGGGAAGTGTGGCCAGTAGGAATCATACATAGTAAAGATAATAGATATATTACAACAGCTGTGGAGGCAGCGACGATTATTTACACACACACTCTATAAACAAGCAATATGAAAAGTCTGTAGCTGTCCCTTTCCGCGACCACTATTCGTCTCCCGCTAAATGGATAATGGAAAACACACAGGGATGTTTCTTTTATCTAATAATGGGAAGTGTGGCCAGTAGGAGTCATACATAGTAAAGATAATAGATATATTACTACAGCTGTGGAGGCAGCGACGATTATTTACACACACACTCTATACACAAGCAATATGAAAAGTCTGTAGCTGTCCCTTTCCGCGACCACTATTCGTCTCCCGCTAAATGGATAATGGAAAACACACTGAAATGTTTCTTTTATCTAATAATGGGAAGTGTGGCCAGTAGGAGTCATACATAGTAAAGATAATAGATATATTACAACAGCTGTGGAGGCAGCGACGATTATTTACACACACACTCTATACACAAGCAATATGAAAAGTCTGTAGCTGTCCCTTTCCGCGACCACTGTTCGTCTCCCGTTAAATGGATAATTGAAAATACACAGGGATGTTTCTTTTATCTAATAATGTGTAGTGTGGCCAGTAGGGGTCATACATAGTGTGAATAATAAATATATTACAACAGTTGTGGAGGCAGCGACGATTATTTACCCACACGCTATATACAAGCAATAGGAAAAGTCTGTAGCTGTCCCTTTCCGCGACCACTGTTCGTCTCCCGCTAAATGGATAATGGAAAACACACTGAAATGTTTCTTTTATCTAATGATGTGTAGTGTGGCCAGTAGGAGTCATACATAGTAAAGATAATAGATATATTACAACAGTTGTGGAGGCAGCGACGATTATTTACACACACGCTATGTACAAGTGATAGGAAAAGTCTGTAGCTGTCCCTTTCCGCGACCATTGTTCGTCTCCCGCTAAATGGATAATGGAAAACACACAGGGATGTTTCTTTTATCTAATACTGTGTAGTGTGGCCAGTAGGGGTCATACATAGTGCGAATAATAAATATATTACAACAGTTGTGGAGGTAGCGACGATTATTTACATACACTCTATACACAAGCAATATGAAAAGTCTGTACTTGTCCCTTTCCGCGACCACTGTTCGTCTCCCGCTAAATGGATAATGTAAAACACACAGGGATGTTTCTTTCAACTAATAATGTGTAGAGTGACCAGTAGGGGTCATACATATAAATATATATATATATATATATATATATACATTACGACAGTTGTGGAGGTAGCGACGATTATTTACACACACGCTACACAAGGATGTTTCCTTTATATGATAATGTGCAGTGTGACATGTCAGTGGCGTAAATATAAAAAACATATTTGTATTATAATAGTTGTGGGGTAGTGGGGTTATTGTTCCCACACCAGGCAACATGAACAGTCTGTAGTTGTCCCTTTCCCAGACCAATATAATTATTTGATCACTGTGTTCGGTTCTTCGCTCAGGATGCTGTACGGGGTACCTTGACTTTACTGAGGGTTTATTGAGAATCACATGTTAAGTAAGGATAAGAATTTATGGATGAACAACTTATTTATTACAATTAAGAGCGACTTTTCGGTGTAGGTTCTAAAGCCGTTATCAAAGTGATATACAGAGCCTGGTTGACAAGTATATACAAGTCGGAAGCAATGTTTATACAGTAGAGTAGATATTGTTATACTGGAGTAGAGAATCCTGTTATGTATATACAAGGCCATTCGTGCAACAAGTTGTCCCAGTTTCCCAGACCAATGCCCGTCCCCCGTACAAATAATAATTGTATAATACTAGTTATGGGGGTATTGTGGCGATGATTTTCCCACAGCCAATGCAAGGCAATAGGAACAGTGTGCAGTTGTTCCTTTCCCAGACCAATGTTCGCGCCCCGTATAAAATAATATGAAACATACGCAATGCTCTTTTTTCATAATAATGTGTAAGAGTGCCGTTTCAGTGGACCGAATAAAAAAGCACTGTATTATACCCATTGTAGGGGTAGCCATGAGGATTTTTACATATCTAAAAAAGGCAATATGAAGACTCTGTAGTTGTCACTTTCCCAGACCAACGTACGCCTCTCGTTTAATTGATGGGGAAAATACACAAGGATGTTTCTTTTATATAATAGTAATGTGTAGAGTGACCAGTCAGTGGCTTGAGTATACAAAAAATAATTGTATTAAACTGGTTGTAGGGGTAGCGGCGATGATTTACGCACACGCTATATACAAGGCAATATGAAGAGTCTGTAGTTGTCTGTAGTTGTTTATAAAATAACGAAAATACGCAAAGCTCTATTTCATAACCTATGTGTAGGGTGGCTACAAAGAATACATTCTGAAGAACGTTGACTAGATTAAAGTGAGTCAGCATAAATGGCACTGGATTCGAATTTGCCAAAGCATGTATTTTTCCATATTTTTTATCTGTGAATTCGACGATATAGGATATAGTGGTAAAGCTTATGTTAAGTCGAGATTCCCCTTTGATAGAAATTATTTAAATCCGATTGTCAAAAGAAAATATTGTATAAAAAAAGTGAGCTAACCAGTTTAAACATATCTGTTTACCTCTCTGATGACTTGATAGCAAAAAATAAGGGATCAGAGTAAATTAAAGTGGCCTGTGTTCTGAAAAGAAAGTTCGGCTATCGTTTGTCAGCTATATTTGTGAGATTGCGAGAATGTGTATAATGAATATGTATGTATATGTCCGTTCTAGTACCTAGACAAACGGATTTTACAAACATGCATGTATTTATTAGTTTAGTGTAGTGTGATACATTACCACGATGTCTAAAGAGACTGAATCAAATCACAGATGATCTCAATCGTCACCTCACTAACAGTACAGATAAAAGAAATAATGGCTTTAAATGTGTTAAAATTGAGTGAGCTTGATCGAGTAAGTATATATACATATTATATATAAAAGAATACTGCGTTCATAATATTTATTCAGACAAAAATGTATGGAATTGTTATAATTTGACTGGGATTTGTCTATAGATAGCCGCGCATTTCGTATTGTCGTGCGGAAGCTTAAATACAGTATAGTTGAACTACACGCGCGAGTATAACAGGCATACCTCTCGATAAACGTAGCTCTGAGGCCTGGTCTGGGAAAGGGACGTATACTGACTCGACCGTTAAAAACAAATACTGTTGTGTTTGTGAAACATCAAGCTCCTCACAGCGATAGTACGTTCCCGGAGCTCTCTATACTATGTTATCGGGAGTGTAACGAAGGTGTCACGCGCTGGGAAGGAGCTTGGTGAAACATGTCCGAAGGGAAGTAACTGCGTAGTTATGTAAAAACTGCATACCGCTAATAGAAATAGGGTGGGGTCCGATTGAATTATTTTTTTATATATTGTCCCTTATAAACTACATCTACAACACACTGAAAATTATAACAAATGATTGCAGAAGAGAAGAAAACTATTTACAACCGCGTATTCGGCTGTATTGATAGTTTTAAGAATAACTGTTGACTTCGTCAATGTAACTCAACTTCGACGACAATTCTAAAAATAGCAGGTTATGAAATACGCACGCAACCTTTACCCTAGTTTGTGAAGTACGCTGATTTTCCCGCTTTCTGCGTTAATCAATGAGTTTAGAGATGGGATTTTGAACCGACCCTCCGAGGTGTGGTAAACTATAGCTTTGAGAATAATTGCAGGAAGATTTACCTCCTCTTGCCATGAGCATTGTTGCACTACATGAATATGTTGTGTGTTCTATTCCGTTCAATACATTTCGCAATTCTCTTGAATACGTATTTATATGCGCCAGTAATTCAGCAACGGGTCCATGGGAGAAGAACATAAAAGAGATACTAGCGGCCTCGTTGTATTATGAAGTAGTACTGCATTGTCAATTTGCTTATTTGTTTACATGTTGCCATGGTAGCAAACATTTGCTGACTGAATGACTGCAGTCCGGTAGAGACAGCTATCTCGAGGCTTGTCATTCCGCCGACAGTGACGAGGGCTTGGTGTTTGTGACACACCGACCTGTGTAGCGGTCCCCGCTGAGCATTAACACTAAACGACGGTTGTATATCCGTATCCGTACGGAGCTTGTGCGGCGTACAGTATGGTGTTAATATACTCTTTATCTGGATATTGAACACACTACTGATTGGAGGTTATTGTGTGCTGTTTTGGATTAGCGGTTACAACGACTTGACTCGACAAGCGTAACTTGAAGTCATAGGTAAATATGGACATAGACATTTACATCTAACTGTTTGACTGTCTTCTTTAGAAGTTGGTAAATAACAGTAAAGACGTGATATTTTACCGTTATCAACGGTATTAGGACCTGTACCAAAATTTCGCATCATAATAGAATAAAGGGTTGTTATCCATAAATATCTTGTCTTTACTGGCATTTAAATAATTTTGTCTTTTTCATACAATGATACTTTCTGTGTGTTATCCATCACAACTTGATGTTAAATGTTGCCTATATATATTAATTACCGTTAGACAAGCATAGGTGAAGCATAATTATATGTATTTGTTCAACCTTCCTTCTAAGCACAGCATAACTTGTCTGTAACGTAGGGAAACGTGGCCTACACACACAGCAATAGAGACTCACAACTGATAATGGGTCACACTGAACGGGTCACACATGAAGTTACAGTAAAAATTGTGAGAAAACATTATAATTACAGGTCTGCATATTCACTGAAAACAATGTCACCGAAATACATTTCAATAAAAATTGAAGAGCAGCACTTTTTCTCCTGTTGGTAGACATACGATTATCTAAGAAAATGATGATTAGTTGAAATCATAATTCCTAGATTAAATAGATAATACGAACATAAAAGACTGCCCTGTCCACTTCTCTAGACTAGCCGATTTTAAGGATAGAATTACGATACATCTGACTTAGCGACAGATTCAAGACAACCATTGTCTAAATATCATGACTTGTATGTCTCTCGAATAACTTAACTGCCATTAATTATTAGACGCTACTCCTCATTGTAATGTACATGACTGTCAGCCACCCTGAACAAGCTGTGCAGCTATGTCACTTCGCAAAACTTGTTGTTCATATTTCTGACTTGGATATAAAATCTAAAATAAGGAGGGCTTACCCTTATTTATCTTGGGCGGTCGGGTAGCCCAGTGGTTAAAGCGTTCGCTCGTCACGCCGAAGACCCGAGTCGATTCCCGACATGGGTACAATGTGTGAAGCCCATTTCTGGTGGCCCCCGCCGTGATATTGCTGGAATATTGCTAAAAGCGGCGTAAAACCATACTCACTCACTATCATTCAGACTAATCAGATGGGTCTATTTAAAAAAGCAATGATTGCAGCACAGATAGATATAGGAAGGGGAGTAGGAAAGGGGAGTAACTCTGTGCAGAACAAGCGAACAACACGCCAAGCGGCCTGTTATTTTCATAACAGTACCGTCCATACTATAATCAATCATTTGTATTTTGATTCGTGTTTTGTCTCTTGTCAATGTTTATATTTTCATTTCCAACACCCTAATTCAATATATTTATATGAGTTTCGGATAAAATTGGCATTTTGTGTGTCGAAGGAATTGGGTTATTGATGCATCTGGAAGTAATACACTAAGAACAATGCCAGTAGCAACAGTCGCGTGAACAAACATTGCAACCGTTATATACAGCCTGCAGACAAAGTATTCCATGCCGGCACGCTTTATTGTATTAAGGACATCGGACACACTTCAGAGTTGACTGATAACATGGATAAGGCATGTTTTACCAGGGATACTTACAAAGACTCCCTTGTTTTGTTGGTATTTACATAGTTGGGCATGGTGACGTACGTCATATGACGGTGTTCATCATCAGTGACTGGGTATTGTTTTACGCCGCATTTTGATCCATGTGGGGAATCGAACTAGGGTCGTAAGCGTGACGAGCGAACAGTATAACCATTAGGCTACCCCAACGCCCCTTCATCATTAATGTTAAAGAAACATAAAGAGAAAAGGCATGTGTGAAACAAACCATATTTCTAAGTCAAAAGTTTTAGAATAAAAGTGAAGAAAGAGTTTTCATGCATTTTACAGATTTTCAGCTGCTACACAATGCGTAGAGAAATTACATTACTACACAGTGAGGGGTGGACTCGAGTCACCAAACGGCTTAATATGAGGGAACCTCCTGAATATGTTGTTCTAACGTTCAGAAGAGCTGTATTTCCACCCCACGAAGGAGCCAATTTCACTTTACTTGTCGCGGTGTCACGGTCAGACTATGCGTAATAACACGCCCCAATATGTATATATTGATAACACAACATAAACAAAAGGACCGCCTCTTCAAACAACTTTAGTCTCTTCACAATGTCAATAGCGAATCCTTATTCTATTTTCCGAGTATATTTATACTCTTTCAAATAAAGACTGCTCAAATAAATAAATAACGACTTTTTGCGTCGTGTTTGAAGTTGGTATCTGCATGGGCACCAATTGCGCTACTTTTAATTTTGATCCGTTTCTTTTTGCATATGAATCAGAATTTCTGCTCGGATTGCCAAAGTCAAAACAAGGCGATTTGGCCAAGAAGCTGAACCTAAGCTTCAGGTATATCGATGGTCGGATACCATTCAATAACCTTCAAATAGCCAATTCCCTTCCACCGATTTACCCACCTGAACTAGAAATAAAGGAGACCAGTGAGACCGCTTCATCTGTTTCATATTTGGATCTACGCATAAAGATTCAGAGTGACAAACCACTCTCCACTGTATGACTTCAACTTTCCAATCGTCAACTTTCCCCTTATGTCGATTTCCAGCCCTTGGGGTGTTCATTGCACAACTTTAAAGATACACTCGAGCATGCTCCGTCTTCCACGATCCCAAAGAGCGTCATACGACTCTTTCTCAGAAATTGGTTGATCAATATTAAAACAGTCAAGGCTTCAGTAGAGTTTTCAAAATGTTTCAGAGTAGAGGACATTTTCAAATTTGATGATGTCCGATGCAATTCCTTATTTTGACTTTCAAGTGAACACTTGACTTGCCTTTGCATGTGTTTGTGACGATGCCCCCGATGGAGCAGGATACGCTCACTTTTCGCGAAAACCTGGAATCATCACTATTTGATAGTGATTCATAAACGCTTGCTTATAATATTGTCGTACAGTCGACGCTGTTTTTTGTTCTCATGGATAAGGAAAGAGTTTTGTCGTTTTTATTTTACTGCCAATCGCATTTTATAGTGAAAAACAACGCAAATTCTCACACTGTTAAATTTGTTAAATGTCCTTTTATTTTTTATGATACGTCACTTTCTCTGGCAACGAAGTGATGATAGAGTTTAACCACATATTTGAATCGTCAGAACTTTCAAATTATGTACGTTAACACGTTTGTTGGTTAGATAAACACGCTAAACGAGTACATCTTGTCTTTTCTAGTATCATCTGATCAGGCGATTAGTATTTAATCTCAAGTTATTGGGCAATTAATTGTTTTCATGATTCATGAACCAATCAGAGGTTGGAGTGTGATGCGTGGTATGACATCGACATAACCATGAATCACTGCATGAATCACTGCGAGGACAGGGTTCGAACGCAAACTACCACAGGTACGGCACTGTCAAAGGTGCTAGATCATATAAAACACGTCAAATATAACATATATCTGCCGAAACAGATCCCAAATATCTGTGGAAATTATATGTATGGACCCCTGAAAATCAGGTGTTCGCGAAAAAGGTAAGCATGTCTTGCTCTACCGATAGCACCCGCCATTCACACAATATGCTTGAAAAAGTAAATATTTATTGCCTGACGCTTCTACAGCAGTACCTCTGCCATGCGACGTCAGTCCTTTCAATTCTTTATTGTATACGTCGCCTGTCTGTAAAGAAACCACACGGCCTGTAAAGAAAACACGTTTTATAGTAAACATGGTCACATGTTGTGTCGCTAAATTCCTAGAGACGACGGTAGCCGGTTATAGTCTATTGCAATCGATTTCTTCTTTGAGGATTCCTAAAATATGACAAAGGCATTTGTTTACTCATACTCTTACAGGATGTACGTCTAGAAACCAGTGTACTTTCATGCCATGTTTGTGATATCGACCCTTGATATATATAGAGTATGTTATGTTGTGTTGTGGCAACAGGTCATTACATAATATAAACGCAATACGGAGGACCTTTGTATTACAGTTCACAGATAAATATCATTAGCTACCCATGGGTCAGAGCGAAACGCAGAGAAAATATAGAAGCGGCCATGGCAGAAGAAATTATCTAGAAGAGAGTTCCATAGAATCGCTGCGGAATAGAAGACGGTTCTTTCGTCAAACGTGGATGTTCTGATTTTCTGAATAGAAAATAGTTTCTGTTGTTGAGATCGGAGGGTTCACTGAGGAGAGTAGAGTGGTAAGAGTTCAGTAAGATATTTGTTTTTGAAACGTGTATGCACTCAGAATGATCTCTAGTACTCAGTGCGAACCGTGGTAGGAGTGATGTAGTTGATTTTTAGCTGTTCTGCAAACAACTCTTGAATTCTGGCGCTTCTGGAGTCTGTACATCTGGTCTTTGGAGACATTCACAAGGCGGCTGTTGCAATAATACATTATGAACATTCCTCTAGAGAGAGAACTAGTTCTACAGTTGAGTATACTCACTCAATGGCTATTCCATATTCCCGTCACAAACACAACTCACTCCAACTCAACTTCTACCTATCTTCCACCACTCACAAACCATTACTCACCACCTACGACCTACCTACCACCCCCACACACCCACCACCAACCACACCCCCCCACACCCCCACCAACCAGCCACCCCACACCCCTACCAACCAGCCACCCCACACCCCTACCAACCAGCCACCCCCACACCCCCACCAACCAGTCACCCCACACCCCTACCAACCAGCCACCCCACACCCCTACCAACCAGCCACCCCACACCCCTACCAACCAGCCACCCCACACCCCTACCACCAACCAACCACCCCCACACCCCCACCAACCAGCCACCCCACACCCCTACCACCAACCAAACACCCCCACACCCCAACCACCAACCAACCTACCCCACACCCCTACCACCAACCAACCTACCCCACAACCCTACCACCAACCAACCACGCCCACACCCCAACCACCAACCAACCTACCCCACACCCCTACCACCAACCAACCTACCCCACAGCCCTACCACCAACCAACCTACCCCACACCCCCACCAACCAACCACCCCGACACCCCTACCAACCAGCCACCCCCACACCCCTACCAACCAGCCACCCCACACCCCTACCACCAACCAAACACCCCCACACACCCACCACCAACCAACCTACCCCACACCCCTACCACCAACCAACCTACCCCACACCCCTACCACCAACCAACCTACCCCACACCCCTACCACCAACCAATCTACCCCACACCCCTACCACCAACCAACCTACCCCACACCCCTACCACCAACCAACCACCCCCACAGCCCCTCGAAGATAATGTTGTTAGTGGTCGACTGATTTGAATGGTATGTACAGTGACTACGCTCTGTGTTTTTCAGACAAGACATGTTATATATAACGTTGACTCACTCACACACTCAATACATCTACAGTGACGATGGAGCACCTGGTACGAAGGTTCAACTTCATGACGGCGGGCCATGACCAACGAGAGGAATTCAGCGATGAGCAGAGGAACGACTCCGACAAGTACGAGGCGGTGGTGAACGAGGAGGATCTCCTTGGGGCGTTCAGGTTGCTGAGGAAGGGGGTGTGTCGGCCCGACCTCCCCGGAGAGAGTTCTGATCAGTATTATTTCGCTAAAGATGTGCTGGAAAGTCTGATGACTTGGTCAGAGTGAGTATTGAACATTTTCCTGGAATTCCATGTCTTTTATCATATAAAAAACATGCATACATCTTTCCTACGTTTCGACACCAAAGAGTTATTTTTCAGGGATTTGATGGAAAATGGGAAGATGAAATCCTTGTCCCGCATCCATGACTTTTGCTTCGACTTCCTCCACGAACTGATCCAGCAGGGTCCGGGGACGACACACATGCAGTTGTGGAGCGTGATGCTTGGCAACAGTGGATTTGGGTTTAAAGAGTATTATCATGTAAGTGCACGTTGCATCTGTATAGTGAGGGGTATTATGAGACTTTCCTCACCAATGCCCGTGAAGATCCGGGTTAGAATAAAGTACGTACGTACTACACGTTATCACGTACGTACGACACGTTGTATCTCTACGGTGAGAGATATCCTCACAAATCACATAACATCTCAAATCTTTATGACCGGAAGGCATTGGCATTCCAAAAAATACTTTTCGAAAATAGTTTCATACGTGTGCCTCGTTTTCATCAAAATGAGTTAGTGGTTAATATTGTTTTGGTCATCACTACATTGATACAATAGGTGCAACATTTCCCAATGTACATGGTTTTACATCTGTAAAGGGCTTCAACACACTCCCTGGTCTTTCTGCAGTGGAGTATAATACATACGTTTGTAAACCGCCAACCTTAAATAAAAAAATGAATAGTTTTCATCCATCATTATCATCACAGTTTTGGATAAAACTTGATTTTAGTGTCAGTAAATGCTAAATGTATAGTATGTGTTCAGAAGAAAACAGATATGTGATGACTGCCATGTTGATTGACGTATGTGTTTAGAAGGTGAAAACAGTCACGCGATGACTGCCATGCTGACTGACGTATGTGTTAAGAAGGTGAAAACAGTCACACGATGACTGCCATGTTGATTGACGTATGTGTTTAGAAGGTGAAAACAGTCACACGATGACTGCCATGCTGACTGACGTATGTGTTTAGAAGGTGAAAACAGTCACACGATGACTGCCATGTTGACTGACGTATGTGTTCAGAAGGTAAAAACAGTCACACGATGACTGCCATGTTGACTGACGTATGTGTTTAGAAGGTAAAAACAGTCACACGATGACTGCCATGTTGACTGACGTATGTGTTTAGAAGGTTAAAACAGTCACACGATGACTGCCATGTTGACTGACGTATGTGTTTAGAAGGTGAAAACAGTCACACGATGACTGCCATGTTGACTGACGTATGTGTTTAGAAGGTTAAAACAGTCACACGATGACTGCCATGTTGACTGACGTATGTGTTTAGAAGGTGAAAACAGTCACGCGATGACTGCCATGTTGACTGACGTATGTGTTTAGAAGGTTAAAACAGTCACACGATGACTGCCATGTTGACTGACGTATGTGTTTAGAAGGTGAAAACAGTCACACGATGACTGCCATGTTGACTGACGTATGTGTTTAGAAGATGAAAACAGACACACGATGACTGCCATGCCGACTGACGTATGTGTTTAGAAGGTGAAAACAGTCACACGATGACTGCCATGTTGACTGACGTATGTGTTAAGAAGGTGAAAACAGTCACGCGATGACTGCCATGTTGACTGACGTATGTGTTTAGAAGGTGAAAACAGTCACACGATGACTGCCATGCCGACTGACGTATGTGTTGGGAAGGTGAAAACAGTCACACGATGACTGCCATGTTGACTGACGTATGTGTTTAGAAGGTGAAAACAGTCACACGATAACTGTCATGACTGCCATTCTGACTGACTGACGTATCTGCGTAACACGCGCCGTTGCACACGACGAAGCCGGGGATTATGAACATCACATTTTGAATGTGGTTGGGTGTGGGTTTTCCCTTTACAACATACACGAGTATTATAAAAAAATGCTTTTCAGGACCTCACAGGAGACAAGCTGAAGAGTCACGTACGGTTTCTGATGAGGGAGTACAGGAGCCGGGAGCCTGGTCCTGACAGAGAGAGGTTCGACATCACATTTGGTAATGCCATCGATTACATCGTTGACAGAGACTGCTTCAGGTGAGTACTAGATTGTAAATGTTTTGATCCTACTCTCACATGTACAAATTTAGCACACGCGGATATATTTTGCGACAGTTTCAAATATACTCACACTTCGCAGGTTCACATTATCATAGTAAGAGACTGAAAACTAAAGAGTGCTCGGTTGAAAGCTTTATGGTGATATCTCATGACGTTTTAATTTCAATAAATGGTGCCACATCATCATCACCTTCCAACTCCCTTGGAATTTAGAATTTGGAATTTCTTAATTGCAGAGAGGAAGCTTTCACGGAAGCGCAGACAGAGTTTATAGAATTGTACATTTACCATGAGTTAACGTTCCTGACTCGTTCAAAGGAAGTCCAGGAAATCCACCACCGCATTCCACATAGTCTGTGGTATATATACGACAGGAACATCTTCAAGGTGAGAACGTGTGAGTGTGAGAGAGAGCGAGCGATAGAGAGATAGAAGAGAGAGAGAGAGAGGGAGAGAGAAGAGAGAATAAAAGATAATTAAAGAGAGGTTGGATGGAGGATAGAGGGAGAGGAGAGAGTCAGAGAAGAGAGAATAGAAGATGTTGGATGGAAGAGAGAGAGAGAGAGAGAGAGAGAGAGAGAGAGAGAGAGAGAGAGAGAGAGAGAGCGAGAGAGAGAGAATAGAAGAGGTTGGATGAAAGAGAGAGAGATAGAAGAGAGAGAGAAAAGAGAGAGAGAGAGAGAGAGAGAGAGAGAGAGAGAGAGAGAGAGAGAGAGAGAGAGAGATTAAAGCATGTAATCATCCGTTGTTCAGGACATCGTTGACCCCAAGATGTACAAACGTTTCCTGAAGCGTCTTGAAGACATCATCTGCAACCTCAACCTCACCACCGAGGAGTCTGAGAAGGTGCTCAAGAGTGTAACTGATCTTCTTAAGATGTTGCTGTCAGCCGTCGGGTGAGTAGCACCTGTGCTATAATTATCACTGTTCCTTTTGCCGTGACATGGCACGCTAGTACGCAGGACGCAGTGTTCCTTTAGCCATGTAAGCGAGAGCCCACGACACAAGCAGACAATCATTGTTACTTTAGCCATGGCCAGCTTTCCGAGGCAAGGGAGTTAACTGACTTTAAAAGTCAAGTTTCCACCCTTGCCGAACTATCTTGGAATTACTGGGCTCGATCGTTGCGCCACCAGTGGCTATTACCAATTACGTCCCTTCCAAGCCTCTGGACCAATCAGATTCCACCTCTCATGTCACTTGCGTTTGCTTCACACAAAATGGTGGCGCCCATTCAGGACGATCTGATCGATAATCAAGATCTATATTGTGATACAATGTGTATCTTACATCGCGAAATGCATCAACTCACGTGAGCACCTTGATTAAAAACATGAAAGGATTTGGAAAATATCTGCTGACAACGAATTGCACGACAGTTTACGAACCGGATTTCGGTGCACGATTTTGATTGGACTATGCATAGACTCGTTAGTCCAGACAATACGTAACTCCAAAATACCAGCCTAGTTCGGCAAGGGTGGAAACTAGACTTTTATAGTCAATTAATTCTCTTGCCTCGGGAAGATGTCCATGGGATGTAAACGAGTAAACACAACACATGCAGACAATCAGTGTTACTTGAGCCATGGCATGTAAGCGAGTACCCACAACCCACTCAGTGTTCCTTTAGTCATGGCGTGTAAGCGAGTACCCACAACCCACTCAGTGTTCCTTTAGCCATGGCATGTAAGCGAGTACCGACAACCCACTCAGTGTTCCTTTAGCCATGGCATGTAAGCGTTTACCCACAACCAAATCCGTGTTCCTTTAGCCATGGCATGTAAGCGAGTATCCACAACACATGCAGACAATCAGTGTTCCTTTTGTCATGGCATGTAAGCGAGTACCCACAACACATGCAGACAATCAGTGTTCCTTTAGCCATGGCATGTAAGCGAGTATCCACAACACACTCAGTGTTCCTTTAGCCGTGGCATGTAAGCGAGTACCCACAACCCACTCACTGTTCCTTTAGCCATGGCATGTAAGCGGGTACCCACAACCCACTCAGTGTTCCTTTAGCCATCACATGTAAGCGAGTACCGACAACCCACTCAGTGTTCCTTTAGCCATGGCATGTAAGCGTTTACCCACAACCAAATCCGTGTTCCTTTAGCCATGGCATGAAAGCGAGTATCCACAACACATGCAGACAATCATTGTTCCTTTTGCCATGGCATGTAAGCGAGTACCCACAACACATGCAGACAATCAGTGTTCCTTTAGCCATGGCATGTAAGCGAGTATCCACAACACACTCAGTGTTCCTTTAGCCATGGCATGTAAGCGAGTACCCACAACCCACTCAGTGTTCCTTTAGCCATGGCATGTAAGCGAGTACCCACAACACACTCAGTGTTCCTTTAGCCATGGCATGTAAGCGAGTACCCACAACCCACTCAGTGTTCCTTTAGCCATGGCATGTAAGCGAGTACCCACAACCCACTCGGTGTTCCTTTAGCCATTGCATGTAAGCGGGTACCCACAACACACTTAGTGTTACTTTAGCCATGGCATGTAAGCGAGTACCCACAACCCACTCAGTGTTCCTTTAGCCATGGCATGTAAGCGAGTACCCACAACCCACTCAGTGTTCCTTTAGCCATGTCATGTAAGCGAGTACCCACAACCCACTCAGTGTTCCTTTAGCCATGGCATGTAAGCGAGTACCCACAACCCACTCAGTGTTCCTTTAGCCATGGCATGAAAGCGAGTACCCACAACCCACTTAGTGTTCCTTTAGCCATGGCATGTAAGCGAGTACCCACAACCCACTCAGTGTTCCTTTAGCCATGGCATGTAAGCGAGTACCCACAACCCACTCAGTGTTCCTTTAGCCATGGCATGTAAGCGAGTACCCACAACCCACTCAGTGTTCCTTTAGCCATGGCATGTAAGCGAGTACCCACAACACATGCAGACAATAGGTGTTCCTTTAGCCATGGCATGTAAGCGAGTACCCACAACCCACTCAGTGTTCCTTTAGCCATGGCATGTAAGCGAGTACCCACAACCCACTCAGTGTTCCTTTAGCCATGGCATGTAAGCGAGTACCCACAACACACTCAGTGTTCCTTTAGCCATGGCGTGTAAGCGAGTATCCACAACACACTCAGTGTTTCTTTAGCCATGGCATGTAAGCGAGTACCCACAACCCACTCAGTGTTCCTTTAGCCATGGCATGTAAGCGACTATCCACAACCCACTCAGTGTTCCTTTAGCCATGGCATGTAAGCGAGTACCCACAACCCACTAAGTGTTCCTTTAGCCATGGCATTTAAGCGAGTACCCACAACCCGCTCAGTGTTCCTTTAGCCATGGCATGTAAGCGAGTACCCACAACCCACTCAGTGTTCCTTTAGCCATGGCATGTAAGCGAGTACCCAGAACCCACTCGGTGTTCCTTTACCCATTGCATGTAAGCGAGTACCCACAACCCACTCAGTGTTCCTTTAGCCATGGCATGTAAGCGAGTACCCACAACCCACTCAGTGTTACTTGAGCCATGGCATGTAAGCGAGTATCCACAACACATGCAGACAATCGGTGTTCCTTTAGCCATGGCATGTAAGCGAGGACCCACAACCCACTCAGTGTTCCTTAAGCCATGGCATGCAAGCGAGTACCCACAACCCACTCAGTGTTCCTTTAGCCATGGCATGTAAGCGAGTACCCACAACCCACTCAGTGTTCCTTTAGCCATGGCATGTAAGCGAGTACCCACAACACACTTAGTGTTCCTTTAGCCATGGCATGTAAGCGAGTACCCACAACCCACTTAGTGTTCCTATAGCCATGGCATGTAAGCGAGTACCCACAACCCACTCAGTGTTGCTTTAGCCATGGCATGTAAGCGGGTACCCACAACACACTTAGTGTTCCTTTAGCTATGGCATGTAAGCGAGTACCCACAACCCACTCAGTGTTCCTTTAGCCATGGCATGTAAGCGAGTACCCACAACACACTCAGTGTTCCTTTAGCCATGGCGTGTAAGCGAGTATCCACAACACACTCAGTGTTTCTTTAGCCATGGCATGTAAGCGAGTACCCACAACCCACTCAGTGTTCCTTTAGCCATGGCATGTAAGCGACTATCCACAACCCACTCAGTGTTCCTTTAGCCATGGCATGTAAGCGAGTACCCACAACCCACTAAGTGTTCCTTTAGCCATGGCATTTAAGCGAGTACCCACAACCCGCTCAGTGTTCCTTTAGCCATGGCATGTAAGCGAGTACCCACAACCCACTCAGTGTTCCTTTAGCCATGGCATGTAAGCGAGTACCCAGAACCCACTCGGTGTTCCTTTACCCATTGCATGTAAGCGAGTACCCACAACCCACTCAGTGTTCCTTTAGCCATGGCATGTAAGCGAGTACCCACAACCCACTCAGTGTTACTTGAGCCATGGCATGTAAGCGAGTATCCACAACACATGCAGACAATCGGTGTTCCTTTAGCCATGGCATGTAAGCGAGGACCCACAACCCACTCAGTGTTCCTTAAGCCATGGCATGCAAGCGAGTACCCACAACCCACTCAGTGTTCCTTTAGCCATGGCATGTAAGCGAGTACCCACAACCCACTCAGTGTTCCTTTAGCCATGGCATGTAAGCGAGTACCCACAACACACTTAGTGTTCCTTTAGCCATGGCATGTAAGCGAGTACCCACAACCCACTTAGTGTTCCTATAGCCATGGCATGTAAGCGAGTACCCACAACCCACTCAGTGTTGCTTTAGCCATGGCATGTAAGCGGGTACCCACAACACACTTAGTGTTCCTTTAGCTATGGCATGTAAGCGAGTACCCACAACCCACTCAGTGTTCCTTTAGCCATGGCATGTAAGCGAGTACCCACAACACACTTAGTGTTCCTTTAGCCATGGCATGTAAGCGAGTACCCACAACCCACTTAGTGTTCCTTTAGCCATGGCATGTAAGCGAGTACCCACAACACACTTAGTGTTACTTTAGTCATGGCATGTAAGCGAGTACCCACAACCCACTCAGTGTTCATTTAGCTATGGCATGTAAGCGAGTACCCACAACCCACTCAGTGTTCCTTTAGCCATGGCATGTAAGCGAGTACCCACAACCCACTCAGTGTTCCTTTAGCCATGGCATGTAAGCGAGTACCCACAACCCACTCAGTGTTACTTGAGCCATGGCATGTAAGCGAGTATCCACAACACATGCAGACAATCGGTGTTCCTTTAGCCATGGCATGTAAGCGAGGACCCACAACCCACTCAGTGTTCCTTTAGCCATGGCATGTAAGCGAGTATCCACAACCCACTCAGTGTTCCTTTAGCCATGGCATGTAAGCGAGAACCCACAACCCACTCAGTGTTCCTTTAGCCATGGCATGTAAGCGAGTACCCACAACCCACTCAGTGTTCCTTTAGCCATGGCATGTAAGCGAGTACCCACAACCCACTCAGTGTTCCTTTAGCCATGGCATGTAAGCGAGTACCCAGAACCCACTCGGTGTTCCTTTACCAATTGCATGTAAGCGAGTACCCACAACCCACTCAGTGTTCCTTTAGCCATGGCATGTAAGCGAGTACCCACAACCCACTCAGTGTTACTTGAGCCATGGCATGTAAGCGAGTACCCACAACACACTCAGTGTTCCTTTAGCCATGGCATGTAAGCGAGTATCCACAACCCACTCAGTGTTCCTTTAGCCATGGCATGTAAGCGAGTACCCACAACCCACTCAGTGTTCCTTTTGCCATAGCATGTAAGCGAGTACCCACAACCCACTCAGTGTTCCTTTAGCCATGGCATGTAAGCGAGTACCCATAACACATGCAGAAAATCAGTGTTCCTTTAGCCATGGCATGTCAGCGAGTACCCACAACACATGCAGACAATCAGTGTTCCTTTAGCCATGGCATGTAAGCGAGTACCCACAACCCACTCAGTGTTCCTTTAGCCATGGCATGTAAGCGAGTACCCACAACCCACTCAGTGTTCCTTTAGCCATGGCATGTAAGCGAGTACCCACAACCCACTCAGTGTTCCTTTAGCCATGGCGTGTAAGCGAGTACCCACAACCCACTCAGTGTTCCTTTAGCCATGGCATGTAAGCGAGTACCCACAACCCACTCAGTGTTCCTTTAGCCATGGCATGTAAGCGAGTACCCACAACCCACTCAGTGTTCCTTTAGCCATGGCATGTAAGCGAGTACCCATAACCCACTCAGTGTTCCTTTAGCCATGGCATGTAAGCGTTTACCAACAACCAAATCCGTGTTCCTTTAGCCATGGCATGTAAGCGAGTATCCACAACACACGCAGACAATCATTGTTCCTTTTGCCATGGCAAGTAAGCGAGTATCCACAACACATGCAGACAATCGGTGTTCCTTTAGCCATGGCATGTAAGCGAGGACCCACAACCCACTCAGTGTTCCTTTAGCCATGGCATGCAAGCGAGTACCCACAACCCACTCAGTGTTCCTTTAGCCATGGCATGTAAGCGAGTACCCACAACACACTCAGTGTTCCTTTAGCCATGGCATGTAAGCGGGTACCCACAACACACTTAGTGTTCCTTTAGCTATGGCATGTAAGCGAGTACCCACAACCCACTCAGTGTTCCTTTAGCCATGGCATGTAAGCGAGTACCCACAACACACTCAGTGTTCCTTTAGCCATGGCGTGTAAGCGAGTATCCACAACACACTCAGTGTTTCTTTAGCCATGGCATGTAAGCGAGTACCCACAACCCACTCAGTGTTCCTTTAGCCATGGCATGTAAGCGACTATCCACAACCCACTCAGTGTTCCTTTAGCCATGGCATGTAAGCGAGTACCCACAACCCACTAAGTGTTCCTTTAGCCATGGCATTTAAGCGAGTACCCACAACCCGCTCAGTGTTCCTTTAGCCATGGCATGTAAGCGAGTACCCACAACCCACTCAGTGTTCCTTTAGCCATGGCATGTAAGCGAGTACCCAGAACCCACTCGGTGTTCCTTTACCCATTGCATGTAAGCGAGTACCCACAACCCACTCAGTGTTCCTTTAGCCATGGCATGTAAGCGAGTACCCACAACCCACTCAGTGTTACTTGAGCCATGGCATGTAAGCGAGTATCCACAACACATGCAGACAATCGGTGTTCCTTTAGCCATGGCATGTAAGCGAGGACCCACAACCCACTCAGTGTTCCTTAAGCCATGGCATGCAAGCGAGTACCCACAACCCACTCAGTGTTCCTTTAGCCATGGCATGTAAGCGAGTACCCACAACCCACTCAGTGTTCCTTTAGCCATGGCATGTAAGCGAGTACCCACAACACACTTAGTGTTCCTTTAGCCATGGCATGTAAGCGAGTACCCACAACCCACTTAGTGTTCCTATAGCCATGGCATGTAAGCGAGTACCCACAACCCACTCAGTGTTGCTTTAGCCATGGCATGTAAGCGGGTACCCACAACACACTTAGTGTTCCTTTAGCTATGGCATGTAAGCGAGTACCCACAACCCACTCAGTGTTCCTTTAGCCATGGCATGTAAGCGAGTACCCACAACACACTTAGTGTTCCTTTAGCCATGGCATGTAAGCGAGTACCCACAACCCACTTAGTGTTCCTTTAGCCATGGCATGTAAGCGAGTACCCACAACACACTTAGTGTTACTTTAGTCATGGCATGTAAGCGAGTACCCACAACCCACTCAGTGTTCATTTAGCTATGGCATGTAAGCGAGTACCCACAACCCACTCAGTGTTCCTTTAGCCATGGCATGTAAGCGAGTACCCACAACCCACTCAGTGTTCCTTTAGCCATGGCATGTAAGCGAGTACCCACAACCCACTCAGTGTTACTTGAGCCATGGCATGTAAGCGAGTATCCACAACACATGCAGACAATCGGTGTTCCTTTAGCCATGGCATGTAAGCGAGGACCCACAACCCACTCAGTGTTCCTTTAGCCATGGCGTGTAAGCGACTATCCACAACCCACTCAGTGTTCCTTTAGCCATGGCATGTAAGCGAGTACCCACAACCCACTAAGTGTTCCTTTAGCCATGGCATTTAAGCGAGTACCCACAACCCGCTCAGTGTTCCTTTAGCCATGGCATGTAAGCGAGTACCCACAACCCACTCAGTGTTCCTTTAGCCATGGCATGTAAGCGAGTACCCAGAACCCACTCGGTGTTCCTTTACCCATTGCATGTAAGCGAGTACCCACAACCCACTCAGTGTTCCTTTAGCCATGGCATGTAAGCAAGTACCCACAACCCACTCAGTGTTACTTGAGCCATGGCATGTAAGCGAGTATCCACAACACATGCAGACAATCGGTGTTCCTTTAGCCATGGCATGTAAGCGAGGACCCACAACCCACTCAGTGTTCCTTAAGCCATGGCATGCAAGCGAGTACCCACAACCCACTCAGTGTTCCTTTAGCCATGGCATGTAAGCGAGTACCCACAACCCACTCAGTGTTCCTTTAGCCATGGCATGTAAGCGAGTACCCACAACACACTTAGTGTTCCTTTAGCCATGGCATGTAAGCGAGTACCCACAACCCACTTAGTGTTCCTATAGCCATGGCATGTAAGCGAGTACCCACAACCCACTCAGTGTTGCTTTAGCCATGGCATGTAAGCGGGTACCCACAACACACTTAGTGTTCCTTTAGCTATGGCATGTAAGCGAGTACCCACAACCCACTCAGTGTTCCTTTAGCCATGGCATGTAAGCGAGTACCCACAACACACTTAGTGTTCCTTTAGCCATGGCATGTAAGCGAGTACCCACAACCCACTTAGTGTTCCTTTAGCCATGGCATGTAAGCGAGTACCCACAACACACTTAGTGTTACTTTAGTCATGGCATGTAAGCGAGTACCCACAACCCACTCAGTGTTCATTTAGCTATGGCATGTAAGCGAGTACCCACAACCCACTCAGTGTTCCTTTAGCCATGGCATGTAAGCGAGTACCCACAACCCACTCAGTGTTCCTTTAGCCATGGCATGTAAGCGAGTACCCACAACCCACTCAGTGTTACTTGAGCCATGGCATGTAAGCGAGTATCCACAACACATGCAGACAATCGGTGTTCCTTTAGCCATGGCATGTAAGCGAGGACCCACAACCCACTCAGTGTTCCTTTAGCCATGGCGTGTAAGCGAGTATCCACAACCCACTCAGTGTTCCTTTAGCCATGGCATGTAAGCGAGAACCCACAACCCACTCAGTGTTCCTTTAGCCATGGCATGTAAGCGAGTACCCACAACCCACTCAGTGTTCCTTTAGCCATGGCATGTAAGCGAGTACCCACAACCCACTCAGTGTTCCTTTAGCCATGGCATGTAAGCGAGTACCCAGAACCCACTCGGTGTTCCTTTACCAATTGCATGTAAGCGAGTACCCACAACCCACTCAGTGTTCCTTTAGCCATGGCATGTAAGCGAGTACCCACAACCCACTCAGTGTTACTTGAGCCATGGCATGTAAGCGAGTCCCCACAACACACTCAGTGTTCCTTTAGCCATGGCATGTAAGCGAGTATCCACAACCCACTCAGTGTTCCTTTAGCCATGGCATGTAAGCGAGTACCCACAACCCACTCAGTGTTCCTTTTGCCATGGCATGTAAGCGAGTACCCACAACCCACTCAGTGTTCCTTTAGCCATGGCATGTAAGCGAGTACCCATAACACATGCAGAAAATCAGTGTTCCTTTAGCCATGGCATGTAAGCGAGTACCCACAACACATGCAGACAATCAGTGTTCCTTTAGCCATGGCATGTAAGCGAGTACCCACAACCCACTCAGTGTTCCTTTAGCCATGGCATGTAAGCGAGTACCCACAACCCACTCAGTGTTCCTTTAGCCATGGCATGTAAGCGAGTACCCACAACCCACTCAGTGTTCCTTTAGCCATGGCGTGTAAGCGAGTACCCACAACCCACTCAGTGTTCCTTTAGCCATGGCATGTAAGCGAGTACCCACAACCCACTCAGTGTTCCTTTAGCCATGGCATGTAAGCGAGTACCCACAACCCACTCAGTGTTCCTTTAGCCATGGCATGTAAGCGAGTACCCATAACCCACTCAGTGTTCCTTTAGCCATGGCATGTAAGCGTTTACCAACAACCAAATCCGTGTTCCTTTAGCCATGGCATGTAAGCGAGTATCCACAACACACGCAGACAATCATTGTTCCTTTTGCCATGGCAAGTAAGCGAGTATCCACAACACATGCAGACAATCGGTGTTCCTTTAGCCATGGCATGTAAGCGAGGACCCACAACCCACTCAGTGTTCCTTTAGCCATGGCATGCAAGCGAGTACCCACAACCCACTCAGTGTTCCTTTAGCCATGGCATGTAAGCGAGTACCCACAACACACTCAGTGTTCCTTTAGCCATGGCATGTAAGCGAGTACCCACAACCCACTCAGTGTTCCTTTAGCCATGGCGTGTAAGGGAGTACCCACAACCCACTCAGTGTTCCTTTAGCCATGGCATGTAAGCGAGTACCCACAACCCACTCAGTGTTCCTTTAGCCATGGCATGTAAGCGAGTACCCACAACCCACTCAGTGTTCCTTTAGCCATGGCATGTAAGCGAGTACCCACAACCCACTCAGTGTTCCTTTAGCCATGGCATGTAAGCGAGTACCCACAACCCACTCAGTGTTCCTTTAGCCATGGCATGTAAGCGAGTACCCATAACACATGCAGACAATCAGTGTTCCTTTTGCCATGGCATGTCAGCGAGTACCCACAACCCACTCAGTATTACTTGAGCCATGGCATGTAAGCGAGTACCCATAACACATGCAGACAATCAGTGTTCCTTTAGCCATGGCATGTAAGCGAGTACCCACAACCCACTCAGTGTTACTTGAGCCATGGCATGTAAGCGAGTACCCACAACACACTCAGAGTTCCTTTAGCCATGGCATGTAAGCGAGTATCCACAACCCACTCAGTGTTCCTTTAGCCATGGCATGTAAGCGAGTACCCATAACACATGCAGACAATCAGTGTTCCTTTTGCCATGGCATGTAAGCGAGTACCCACAACCCACTCAGTGTTCCTTTAGCCATGGCATGTAAGCGAGTACCCATAACACATGCAGACAATCAGTGTTCCTTTTGCCATGGCATGTAAGCGAGTACCCACAACACATGCAGACAATCAGTGTTCCTATAGCCATGGCATGTAAGCGAGTACCCACAACCCACTCAGTGTTCCTTTAGCCATGGCATGTAGGCGAGTACCCACAACCCACTCAGTGTTCCTTTAGCCATGGCATGTAAGCGAGTACCCACAACCCACTCAGTGTTCCTTTAGCCATGGCATGTAAGCGAGTACCCACAACCCACTCAGTGTTCCTTTAGCCATGGCATGTAAGCGAGTACCCACAACACACTCAGTGTTCCTTTAGCCATGGCGTGTAAGCGAGTATCCACAACCCACTCAGTGTTCCTTTAGCCATGGCATGTAAGCGAGTACCCACAACCCACTCAGTGTTCCTTTAGCCATGGCATGTAAGCGAGTACCCACAACCCACTCAGTGTTCCTTTAGCCATGGCATGTAAGCGAGAACCCACAACCCACTCAGTGTTCCTTTAGCCATGGCATGTAAGCGTTTACCCACAACCAAATCCGTGTTCCTTTAGCCATGGCATGTAAGCGAGTATCCACAACACACGCAGACAATCATTGTTCCTTTTGTCATGGCATGTAAGCAAGTATCCACAACACATGCAGACAATCGGTGTTCCTTTAGCCATGGCATGTAAGCGAGGACCCACAACCCACTCAGTGTTCCTTTAGCCATGGCATGCAAGCGAGTACCCACAACCCACTCAGTGTTCCTTTAGCCATGGCATGTAAGCGAGTACCCACAACCCACTCAGTGTTCCTTTAGCCATGGCATGTAAGCGTTTACCCACAACCAAATCCGTGTTCCTTTAGCCATGGCATGTAAGCGAGTATCCACAACACACGCAGACAATCATTGTTCCTTTTGTGATGGCATGTAAGCGAGTATCCACAACATATGCAGACAATCGGTGTTCCTTTAGCCATGGCATGTAAGCGAGGACCCACAACCCACTCAGTGTTCCTTTAGCCATGGCATGTAAGCGAGTACCCACAACCCACTCAGTGTTCCTTTAGCCATGGCATGTAAGCGAGTACCCACAACCCACTCAGTGTTCCTTTAGCCATGGCATGTAAGCGAGTACCCACAACACACTCAGTGTTCCTTTAGCCATGGCATGTAAGCGAGTATCCACAACCCACTCAGTGTTCCTTTAGCCATGGCATGTAAGCCATTACCCACAACCCACTCAGTGTTGCTTTAGCCATGGCATGTAAGCGGGTACCCACAACACACTTAGTGTTCCTTTAGCTATGGCATGTAAGCGAGTACCCACAACCCACTCAGTGTTCCTTTAGCCATGGCATGTAAGCGAGTACCCACAACACACTTAGTGTTCCTTTAGCCATGGCATGTAAGCGAGTACCCACAACCCACTCAGTGTTCCTTTAGCCATGGCATGTAAGCGAGTACCCACAACACACTTAGTGTTACTTTAGTCATGGCATGTAAGCGAGTACCCACAACCCACTCAGTGTTCCTTTAGCTATGGCATGTAAGCGAGTACCCACAACACACTCAGTGTTCCTTTAGCCATGGCATGTAAGCGGGTACCCACAGCCCACTCAGTGTTCCTTTAGCCATGGCATGTAAGCGAGTACCCACAACACACTCAGTGTTCCTTTAGCCATGGCATGTAAGCGAGTACCCACAACCCACTCAGTGTTCCTTTAGCCATGGCGTGTAAGCGAGTACCCACAACCCACTCAGTGTTCCTTTAGCCATGGCATGTAAGCGAGTACCCATAACACACTCAGTGTTCCTTTAGCCATGGCATGTAAGCGAGTACCCACAACCCACTCAGTGTTCCTTTAGCCATGGCATGTAAGCGAGTACCCACAACCCACTCAGTGTTCCTTTAGCCATGGCATGTAAGCGAGTACCCACAACCCACTCAGTGTTCCTTTAGCCATGGCATGTAAGCGAGTACCCATAACACATGCAGACAATCAGTGTTCCTTTTGCCATGGCATGTCAGCGAGTACCCACAACACATGCAGACAATCGGTGTTCCTTTAGCCATGGCATGTAAGCGAGTACCCACAACCCACTAAGTGTTCCTTTAGCCATGGCATGTAAGCGAGTACCCACAACCCACTCAGTGTTCCTTTAGCCATGGCATGTAAGCGAGTACCCACAACCCACTCAGTGTTCCTTTAGCCATTGCATGTAAGCGAGTACCCACAACACACTTAGTGTTACTTTAGCCATGGCATGTAAGCGAGTACCCACAACCCACTCAGTGTTCCTTTAGCCATGGCATGTAAGCGAGTACCCACAACACACTCAGTGTTCCTTTAGCCATGTCATGTATGCGAGTACCCACAACCCACTCAGTGTTCCTTTAGCCATGGCATTTAAGCGAGTACCCACAACCCATTCAGTGTTCCTTTAGCCATGGCATGTTAGCGAGTACCCACAACCCACTCAGTGTTACTTGAGCCATGGCATGTAAGCGAGTACCCACAACCCACTCAGTGTTACTTGAGCCATGGCATGTAAGCGAGTACCCACAACCCACTCAGTGTTCCTTTAGCCATGGCATGTAAGCGAGTACCCACAACCCACTCAGTGTTCCTTTAGCCATGGCATGTAAGCGAGTATCAACAACCCACTCAGTGTTCCTTTAGCCATGGCATGTAAGCGAGTACCCACAACCCACTCAGTGTTCCTTTAGCCATGGCATGTAAACGTTTACCCACAACCAAATCCGTGTTCCTTTAGACATGGCATGTAAGCGAGTATCCACAACACATGCAGACAATCAGTGTTCCTTTTGCCATGGCATGTAAGCGAGTACCCACAACACATGCAGACAATAGGTGTTCCTTTAGCCATGGCATGTAAGCGAGTACCCACAACCCACTCAGTGTTCCTTTAGCCATGGCATGTAAGCGAGTACCCACAACCCACTCAGTGTTCCTTTAGCCATGGCATGTAAGCGAGTACCCACAACCCACTCAGTGTTCCTTTAGCCATGGCGTGTAAGCGAGTATCCACAACACACTCAGTGTTTCTTTAGCCATGGCATGTAAGCGAGTACCCACAACCCACTCAGTGATCCTTTAGCCATGGCATGTAAGCGAGTATCCACAACCCACTCAGTGTTCCTTTAGCCATGGCATGTAAGCGAGTACCCACAACACACTCAGTGTTCCTTTAGCCATGGCATTTAAGCGAGTACCCACAACCCGCTCAGTGTTACTTTAGCCATGGCATGTAAGCGAGTACCCACAACCCACTCAGTGTTCCTTTAGCCATGGCATGTAAGCGAGTACCCACAACACACTTAGTGTTACTTTAGTCATGGCATGTAAGCGAGTACCCACAACCCACTCAGTGTTCCTTTAGCTATGCCATGTAAGCGAGTACCCACAACACACTCAGTGTTCCTTTAGCCATGGCATGTAAGCGGGTACCCACAACCCACTCAGTGTTCCTTTAGCCATGGCATGTAAGCGAGTACCCACAACACACTCAGTGTTCCTTTAGCCATGGCATGTAAGCGAGTACCCACAACCCACTCAGTGTTCCTTTAGCCATGGCATGTAAGGGAGTACCCACAACCCACTCAGTGTTCCTTTAGCCATGGCATGTAAGCGAGTACCCACAACACAATCAGTGTTCCTTTAGCCATGGCATGTAAGCGAGTACCCACAACCCACTCAGTGTTCCTTTAGCCATGGCATGTAAGCGAGTACCCACAACCCACTCAGTGTTCCTTTAGCCATGGCATGTAAGCGAGTACCCACAACCCACTCAGTGTTCCTTTAGCCATGGCATGTAAGCGAGTACCCACAACCCACTCAGTGTTCCTTTAGCCATGGCATGTAAGCGAGTACCCATAACACATGCAGACAATCAGTGTTCCTTTTGCCATGGCATGTCAGCGAGTACCCACAACACATGCAGACAATCAGTTTTCCTTTAGCCATGGCATGTAAGCGAGTACCCACAACCCACTAAGTGTTCCTTTAGCCATGGCATGTAAGCGGGTACCCACAACCCACTCAGTGTTCCTTTAGCCATGGCATGTAAGCGAGTACCCACAACCCACTCAGTGTTCCTTTAGCCATGGCATGTAAGCGAGTACCCACAACACACTCAGTGTTCCTTTAGCCATGGCATGTAAGCGAGTACCCACAACCCACTCAGTGTTCCCTTAGCCATGGCGTGTAAGCGAGTACCCACAACCCACTCAGTGTTCCTTTAGCCATGGCATGTAAGCGAGTACCCACAACCCACTCAGTGTTCCTTTAGCCATGGCATGTAAGCGAGTACCCACAACCCACTCAGTGTTCCTTTAGCCATGGCATGTAAGCGAGTACCCACAACCCACTCAGTGTTCCTTTAGCCATGGCATGTAAGCGTTTACCCACAACCAAATCCGTGTTCCTTTAGCCATGGCATGTAAGCGAGTATCCACAACACACACAGACAATCATTGTTCCTTTTGCCATGACATGTAAGCGAGTATCCACAACACATGCAGACAATCGGTGTTCCTTTAGCCATGGCATGTAAGCGAGGACCCACAACCCACTCAGTGTTCCTTTAGCCATGGCATGTAAGCGAGTACCCACAACCCACTCAGTGTTCCTTTAGCCATGGCATGTAAGCGTTTACCCACAACCAAATCCGTGTTCCTTTAGCCATGGCATGTAAGCGAGTATCCACAACACACACAGACAATCATTGTTCCTTTTGCCATGACATGTAAGCGAGTACCCACAACACATGCAGATAATCAGTGTCCTTTTAGCCATGGCATGTAAGCGAGTACCGACAACACATGCAGATAATCAGTGTCCCTTTAGCCATGGCATGTAAGCGAGTACCCACAACACACTCAGTGTTCCTTTAGCCATGGCATGTAAGCTAGTATCCACAACCCACTCAGTGTTCCTTTAGCCATGGCATGTAAGCGAGTACCCACAACACACTCAGTGTTCCTTTAGCCATGGCATGTAAGCGGGTACCCACAACCCACTCAGTGTTCCTTTAGCCATGGCATGTAAGCGAGTACCCACAAGCCACTCAGTGTTCCTTTAGCCATGGCGTGTAAGGGAGTACCCACAACCCACTCAGTGTTCCTTTAGCCATGGCATGTAAGCGAGTACCCACAACCCACTCAGTGTTCCTTTAGCCATGGCATGTAAGCGAGTACCCACAACCCACTCAGTGTTCCTTTAGCCATGGCATGTAAGCGAGTACCCACAACCCACTCAGTGTTCCTTTATCCATGGCATGTAAGCGAGTACCCACAACCCACTCAGTGTTCCTTTAGCCATGGCATGCAATCGAGTATCCACAACACACTCAGTGTTCCTTTTGCCATGGCATGTAAGCGAGTACCCACAACACATGCAGACAATCAGTGTTCCTTTAGCCATGGCATGTACGCGAGTACCGACAACACACTCCCTTTAGCCATGGCATGTAAGCGAGTACCCACAACACATGCAGACAATCAGTGTCCCTTTAGCCATGGCATGTAAGCGAGTACCCACAACACATGCAGACAATCAGTGTCCCTTTAGCCATGGCATGAAAGCGAGTACCCACAATACATGCAGACAATGAGTGTCCCTTTAGCCGTGGCATGTAAGCGAGTACCCACAACACACTCAGTGTTCCTTTAGCCATGGCATGTTAGCGAGTACCCACAACACATGCAGATAATCAGTGTCCTTTTAGCCATGGCATGTAAGCGAGTACCCACAACACATGCAGATAATCAGTGTCCCTTTAGCCATGGCATGTAAGCGAGTACCCACAACACACTCAGTGTTCCTTTAGCCATGGCAAGTAAGCTAGTATCCACAACCCACTCAGTGTTCCTTTAGCCATGGCATGTAAGCGAGTACCCACAACACACTCAGTGTTCCTTTAGCCATGGCATGTAAGCGAGTACCCACAACACATGCAGACAATCAGTGTCCCTTTAGCCATGGCATGAAAGCGAGTACCCACAATACATGCAGACAATGAGTGTCCCTTTAGCCGTGGCATGTAAGCGAGTACCCACAACACACTCAGTGTTCCTTTAGCCATGGCATGTTAGCGAGTACTCACAACACATGCAGATAATCAGTGTCCTTTTAGCCATGGCATGTAAGCGAGTACCCACAACACATGCAGATAATCAGTGTCCCTTTAGCCATGGCATGTAAGCGAGTACCCACAACACACTCAGTGTTCCTTTAGCCATGGCAAGTAAGCTAGTATCCACAACCCACTCAGTGTTCCTTTAGCCATGGCATGTAAGCGAGTACCCACAACACACTCAGTGTTCCTTTAGCCATGGCATGTAAGCGAGTACCCACAACCCACTCAGTGTTCCTTTAGCCATGGCATGTAAGCGAGTACCCACAACCCACTCAGTGTTCCTTCAGCCATGGCATGTAAGCGAGTACCCACAACCCACTCAGTGTTCCTTTAGCCATGGCGTGTAAGGGAGTACCCACAACCCACTCAGTATTCCTTTAGCCATGGCATGTAAGCGAGTACCCACAACCCACTCAGTGTTCCTTTAGCCATGGCATGTAAGCGAGTACCCACAACACACTCAGTGTTCCTTTAGCCATGGCATGTAAGCGAGTACCCACAACCCACTCAGTGTTCCTTTATCCATGGCATGTAAGCGAGTACCCACAACCCACTCAGTGTTCCTTTAGCCATGGCATGCAATCGAGTATCCACAACACACTCAGTGTTCCTTTAGCCATGGCATGCAATCGAGTATCCACAACACACTCAGTGTTCCTTTAGCCATGGCATGTAAGCGAGTACCCACAACACATGCAGACAATCAGTGTCCCTTTAGCCATGGCATGTACGCGAGTACCGACAACACACTCCCTTTAGCCATGGCATGTAAGCGAGTACCCACAACACATGCAGACAATCAGTGTCCCTTTAGCCATGGCATGTAAGCGAGTACCCACAACACATGCAGACAATCAGTGTCCCTTTAGCCATGGCATGTAAGCGAGTACCCACAACACACTCAGTGTTCCTTTATCCATGGCATGTAAGCGAGTACCCACACCCACTCACTGTTCCTTTAGCCATGGCATGTAAGCGAGTACCCACAACACATGCAGACAATCAGTGTTCCTTTAGCATCACCTTGCCATCTTCAGACCAGTGGCGTTATTTTGTTTGCAGATACTCGTGTCGACCCACTAATGCTGTATGATGCATTTTGCATGATTTTCACTTGATAGTGAGATGAATGTCCATTGTTACACCGTTCGTTCTCCCTAAATGTGTGTCTAAACCTCCAGCTGTCAAGCTTTCTGTTGACTCTCCCTATTCTCATATTGGCCCTCGTACCTATCTTACTGAACTCTCCAGTTTCTAGAAGGCTCCGGCTTATCTTTTCTTGTCCATTAGCTTGTATGCCAACCACAACCTTTACTAATACTGCAACATTATCATTCTAGCGAGACGTTCATGTTGCACAAAGTTCACGCAGACATCATGGACTTTGTGAATGTGATCTGCACCAAGAAGGCAGGGAGCCCCATCCACCCTATTATAGAGAGTGTTGGATATTTCCTGTACCACACGAAGGAGGAGGAGGGCAAGCCTACTATAACGGTGCGAACTACACAGACAACCACCCGAGTGGACATCACGGCTATGTCTAGACACTGTTAATAGTTATTGTGTTACTTTAGTTTCCCTTTTTTTGCTCGCGTCTTGATATTTAACTTTTACTACTACTACTACTACTGACCAGATCCAGGTTAGAATTGGTCTCCAGCAACATTCGCTCGCCGTAAGAGGCGACTAAAGGGATCGAGCGGTCAGGCTCGCTGACTTGGTTGTTGCATGTCCTAACCCAGTTGCATAGATCGATGCCAATGATGTGAATCACTGGATTGTCCGGCCCAGACTTGATTATTTACAGACCTCGGTCATATAGCTGGAATATTGCTGAGCGGGGCTTTAAAAAGCAAACAGACAAACAAAACTACTACTACTACTACTACTACTACTGGTCTTCAAACTGCTACTTTTACTATTCCTACTACTACTAGTACTTCTACTGTGTAATGTGTGAGTAGTAGTAGTAGTAGTAGTAGTAGGAGTAGTAGTAGTAGTAGTAGTAGTAGTAGTAGTAGTAGTAGTAGTAGTAGTAGTAGTAGTAGTAGTAGTGGTAGTAGTAGTAGTAGTAGTAGGAGTAGTAAAAGTAGCAGTTTGAACTCCAATTCTGGTGTCATAAGCCGTGATATTCCTGGAATATTGCTAAAGCTGCATAAAACCATACTCACTAACTCACTCACAAATGTGTATTTTCAATGCGCCAAATCAATCGACTGAAGCATTTTCAAATCGCTACATTATCATAATCCCCGTGCGTGGATCGGTGTGCACTCGCACTACACATCCTGCTACGTATACAACCTAAGCTGTGAGGCTCTAGAAGGTTTACAGACACATTAACATCTAATCCTACAAGGTATCCATTTACTTCTGGCATAGTTCGTAAAAAGACACTTGCGTAAACATGGAGTGTGGCGCAGGACCGAAGCCCAAGTAGCTCTCAATCCAGAGTCACCCATCCGCCCACTCACCGCGACCATCATTACTTGATTTGTGACCTGGACTACACACAAGATCACGTGCCACCATGTAGAGAATTCTTGCAATAATATTTTTTACAATTTCTCTACCCATTCACGTCTGTGTGAACAGAGGCATATTTCGAGCAAAGACACTTGCGTGAGGGCACCACATGTTTACTGTATTTCAGTGTGACGCAGTACTAAATCACTAGCAGCTCGTCGCTGTCAAGTCTTCTGGTCACCCATCCGCCCACTTACCGCGACAGACGTTGCTGAACGTTGCGTGAGGTTATCCCAGCAATAATAGATCTTGCAATTTCTCTACTTATTAAGGGCAACTCTGAGCTGTTCACTGTGATGACGAGGAAACTGATTGACCTGTTGACCAACCTGGAGGACCACACCCTGATGCGGGTCAAATTTGTTGACGCAGCTGTATATGATGTTCTTATAAAGGCCATGAACAAGTAGGTGCCGTGTTCATGTTAACCTGATATATCATATCATATCTAAAATATTTGATAGAAAAGTATCCATCTCTACAGGCAAAGAAAGCAATGTTTCCTATAATACATATTTTCATAAATGTCAAAATGTGTGTTTACATGCGCTGTTCAGATAGTTGACGTGTGGGTATAAATTGGGGATCAAAATGCAGAACTACTGCGAAAGTGCAAGCGAATTATTTTTAATGATTTGTAGGATTGCGAAAATATGCATGTAATAGTTTTATACAAAGTGTATCAAATATTGGTGTATAATATATTCTGTGGACATCATCCTGGCAGTTTTACATTTTACAACTTTCCTTAAGATAGCGACGTTTTATTCAGGATTTGCTAGTGTATGAGATACACAGGACAATCTTAACATTAATGTATTTCACCACGACATTGGAGACACACAATTGGCATAGGTAAATTCTTGAGACAAATTGTGTATAACTAAATCAACCTATGAATTTGCACCTGAAAATATGAACTTGAGTTTGAACAAAAAGTGTGTAGATATGTGAATGTAGATGTTTAGCTCAACAATGCAAAATGGTGAAGTACGTTACAGGGAGAGAGCATTTCATGTTATCAAAGATGTGTCATTAATCTTGAGGGGTTATTCTCTTGCATCGACAATTTACATTATTATGTTGACGACGAGTCGCACTGTTAGTTGGCCTGCCTTAGAAGTGAGTGGTAACGGAATCCAATCCTCGAATACTTGAATGTAACCTTGGCCTCACATGTCTGAATAACGATGTGAACAAGTACTACATGGCTTGAATCTGTTGCAGAACTCCTGAACACCGTCGGCTGATGATAGACCTGATGAAGGCATGTCTTAGGATCAACCAGCCGATGACAGCCAAGGCGGCTTATAAATGCGTCAGGGAAGCAGAAAAGTTTCTGAAGTGGAAGGTAGACAATCAGCGACCACATTAGTACAGCTATACTATAATCCTACATTGAATATACAGACTGAGTACTTATAAAATATATTTGGTACAGTGTGTTAAGAATGTGTCAAACGGACTAGTTCTAAAATTATAAATAGAATAATATCCTGTTTTATTCTACAAACCTAATTGCGAATAAAACCTAAATAAGAAATCTCAGGTGTGAGGGAATGAGTTTGTCATGCTATGGAATCTGTGGTACCATGATCTTGATGATTGTTTTCAGGAGCATGTGAAAGATGCGCATGAGATTCTGGACATCCTGATGACAGTCCGAGTGTTTGGAGAAGAGGAAGAGATCGATGAGTTTGCTGAATACTACAAAAACTTTTGCAGTTACTTCGCCGATCAATTGAAGTAAGGTTACAATTACCCATATGTATAAGTGAACTTGGTTTACAAAACGTGTATGTTCACCTGCAAGGAAAGATTTACATTGAGGAACAAGTTTTAATGTCAATTATGATTTCAAGCTTGAAAATCTCTTGTGACATCCCGTAGAGATTACAGGTTAGAATATGGAGTTTCCGACTCTGGGACGTCCGTGTCATCGTGCCCCGATGGATCGGAACGATGCTCATGCTTTCAGTCACTGGCTTTCCTTGTCTAGACTCCATTATACAGTCCGCCATCACTAGTCCAGGACAACACTCCGAACCAGTAAGCTTCGGGGTGATCCAATCTTTGCGGAGATGTATCGTACCAGAGTAAAATATCTCGTGTTAAGTACGTCTTTGTATATCGTGGGTGTTTTACCTACATTGTGAAACACGTATGTATAGTACGCATGCTCTCTTGAGTTCTAGCCTTTATGATTCTGTTTCCAGGAGGGATCGTATCATTCCCCAAATGGTTGACAAAATGGTCGAATTTAGTTTGAAAATTCTTGAGAGGAGAGAAGGCCGCCTGTTCGAAGCTGGAAGTGAAGTTGCAGATGAAATAGAGTTCATCGGAAAGGTGAGTTTACTTGTGAATGGCGAATTCTGGACTGACGACAATCCTGGTATTTGTTCTTCTAAAACGTGACAGTGACAGTAGCCAACTTGCATTTGTTGTTTTTGTCTTTTACGGGTTTATAACATAGGATTTTAATGTTTGTTCCATTGATTGTATCTTTTCAGAAAAACAAGGACCTGATAATGTCGACATTTTCCAATCTGCTGCCCTTCCTGAAAGATCCCAACTTTCCCTGGAAAGGCGACTGGTTCGGTTATTCGGGCAGGATTGTTAGCAAGCTTGCCCCGAGCTCGATTGAAGCCTTGTAAGTAGTACATTTACACTGCACGGATATATAGAAACTGATACTAGACGAAATAGGCGTTGCGATATTTGGACAGACAAAGCGTTAAAATATTCAGAATCTATGCCGACATGTAGACTGACATATACATTAGACATTCTGAATGAGATTAAATGACATTGGCAGACTTAATCGGATAAAAGTTATAAACTCAAACAGATGAAACAAACGCAATGGCAGATGAATGGTAACTGAAAGCTAATGCCAATTCTTTATCTTGCAGAGAGCCCAAAAGCATAACTGAAAAGGACCTAAGTGTCATTGCCTACTTCGTGATGACGGTGATGAAGGGAGACTTCATTGATGAGGAAACTAACACACCAAGCACAATCTACTTCCAGCTGTACTGTTCGGTCGCGACAAAATTTCTCAGCCTTGTAAGCGGTTCAGTTTTAACATTATTCACCTGTAGAATAGATGGGTTGTATGCGAATACTTTCAGCAAATAGCCTCTGTGGGTGCCAATTAAACACTGATAATATATATTTGCTTGCTGAATAGCTTAACCTGGGGCAGTCAAGACTTTGAACAGCAAGTGCTGACTTCAGGATTGTAACATTTAGACATACAATCCATTACAATAAACTACGGTTATAACGAACACGCTTATAACGAACTGACCGATATAACGAATTTATTTTTTAGTCCCGGCCATTTGTTGTATATATGCGGTATGTATGCTTATAACAAACTATGGTTATAACGCAACAAACTTAGTGGTCCCTTTGAGTTCGTTATAACCGTAGTTTACTGTATTGTGATTTTAAGCCTCTTATTGAGCAATCAGGATAAATTATGTTCCAAAGTCATGGTAGAATTTGATGGTTATATCCCAGGTGATACATGTTCCACACATTATGATACAGTCAATACTTTTATCATGATCCTTCGTCTCTGTGCCCACAGCTGGACGACCAGGAGAAGGCGCAGCGAGCCATCCTAGTGTTGAGAGAAATTGTCAACTTGACGACTCACGAATATAGCGAAGTTTCTGACATGGCCATGGCCCAGGTCAGCCTCGTTGTGGGGAATGGGTCAAAGGTCATGGCACCGTTCTTTCCCAAGCTGATGGACGTTTACATGGACACAGAGAATTCCACATTGTTATGTATGTTTTACGTTTCGACTTTACGTGAATAATGTTATACTTCCTTCATGCAGCAAAAGGTTGCTTTCATACGTTTCCTTCTTTCGTTAAGCTTTGAATTTGTTAGTGAGGACGATTTCACAAGTGGATTTCACTACAGTACAAATACTTTTACTGAACGCCTTTTTTTCAAGATCCCTTGAGTCAGATCTACCCACACTACCCCAAACTTCAAGATCAACAATTCCAAACTATCTTCGAGTTGATCGACACCCCAGAACGGTCGTCTGTATTACAATGGTGTATAGAGATAGCCAAGAAACAACCGAATGTAAGTTGGTGTGATAGCAAAAGTATGATAAAGTGTTAGTGGATACAAACCGTTTTATAGGGGTAGGATTATATTACTTATGGAATAACCTATGGGATCGCTTGAATCAAACACAAAGGTAAAGACATGCATTCTAAAATGCTGTGTTACAAGTATGTGACATGGTGAGTGACTTTTCATTGAACCCGATTGGGACCACGTGGGACCCGGACCACATCTTTTGGCATCTTTGTGATGAAACTCTCAATGTTAGCTCTGTGGATCACATCGTCCCAAGGCAAGGGAGCTAACTGGCTGTAACAGTCCAGTGTCCACCCTTGCGCAAAGGGGCCGGAATTTCTGGGCTCGATCGAAGCGCAACCAGCGTCTATTACGAATTATGTCCCTGCTCAGTCCCTCCCAGTCAGATTCCACCTCCCATATCACTTGCGTTTACTTCAAACGAAATGGCGGTCAAGACGATCTGATCGATAATCAATATACATGAGATAAAACGGGTCTTACTTCGGAAAGTGCGTCAAATGACGTGAGCACCTTGATTAAAAACATGAAAAGATGTGGAAAATATCTGTTGACGCCAGGCTCTTACCATCAGAAAGCCACCACTGAACAGGTCATGCGTTGCTAGCACTCATGAGTACATCTCCAACGCATTGTCTATCTGTGCCTCCAAAGATTCACGACAGCATCATCGCAAAAGAAATATTAAGTTTAAAATATCAATACTTTTACAAAATATATATGTTATGTTGTGTTTCTGTGTTTAGTTCGATAAAGTAAAGCAAACGGTGCTAATGTTATGTAGCCTGAAAGCCTGACGAGCAACAAACAAAACTGGCGAGCTCCTTAACATTGAGATAATTTCATTTGGCGCTATTCTATTGCATACTATTGTGTCATTGTAACGGCATCGATACCTTTGTTCACGGTGGTAGTATGACTGATGCCATCATCGAAATGACACCAAATGAGAAGTGATTTCTTTATTCTTCACGATTGGGACAAAAATGAAGTAGGAAATAGAAAACGCTTATTAATCTAAATTATTAAATGACGAAATAACTGATTGAACAAAATATATTATTATGAGGAATAATTACAACTCATGACAGGAAGGAGACACTTTGTCAATGTAATTTGACCATGCACTCTGATCAAAATGGTGTACCATACATATAACTATCTAGAGATATTTGAACTATTTCCAGTTGTTTACTGAGGGCAATATTGGTAAGCTGATTGAGGAGATGTTCCAAGGCGATGAAAGGATGCAGGCAATGTATATGATGGTCATGGAACCACTTTCCAAGAAGATACCAAGAAAGCTCATCCCACACCTGAAAACTCTGATGGAAGGCGATGTTAACTCCCAATACGGTGCCAAGTATCAACTCTTCATTGTTCTCAAGAATGTGGCCATTATGAGTGAAGACGAGGTACTTTGTTCTTGATATACTTAAACATGAATGCGCCTTAACACTGTAATAGCACATTGAGGCTGACATATCAGTTAATACAATAGATTCTGCACAATCTCTTTGAGAGAATGAGTCAGAGTGCCTTCAAACTGCTCAGATAAGCATTGTTAAATGTCAACCCCACAGAATAACCGTTTATCTGCTGGAAAAGATTCCATTTGGGGCAACAGGCAAAGTAGTGTAGATATTATGATGAACCCCTGAAAGTTTGATACCTTTTCACTTAGTGTTATTTATCAAAAAAGGTATAGAAATTTAACAAAGTGAAACTAAATGAAACTAAACTGAGCCCTTATCTGATGCTACCACAGTACTACAAGGCAACAAGAGGTGCTGAGGAACTATTCGATTCCGAGTCAGATATGTGGCAACTATGTTACACAACAGTAGTTTGTTCGGAAAGCACATGTTTTACTGACAAATTCTTTTTTAATATAGATCCGGTTTTTTAAACCGGCTATGGTGGCAAACGTGGATAAGAGGTGTTTGAGTACTGAGGAACTGTTCTTACACATAGAAACATATGATCCAGTACTGGTTTCCATGGAATATTGTTGGGAACATTCTTGCGTTTTCGAGATTTTGCGTGCGAGAATATGAGATTGGCAGAAAACAAGATGTTCATAGGTTTTGCATATTTAGCATGTTATCAAAGGCCATGATCGCGAGGATGCCCCTTACAGTATGCCATAGGTTCCTGTTTGCTGACAAGCCAGTATGCTGTTCATGCTGGGATAAACGTGGCATATCCGCAGACAAACAACACTGCTGGAAATGATTTTCAAACCAGAAGATTATGCAATTCAAATCATTAATCCACATCAATAAATAGTTCATAACGTCGGTCTTTGTTAAAATATATCATATTTAAAGTCAATATATATCCAGGTTACAAAACCCATTTATCAAACAGATAGAGGTCCAACATCTGTAATCTGCTAAGGGAAATCTTGGTACGTCCGTAATCATTTGGAAAGTAAATGTTTGTAACACAGGCTTTGGCAGAGGATGTGATGGCATACCTAGAGAAGGTCCTTCGAGGTCCTGAAGACAACATGGTGACTTCCACCTGCATCAATGAGATGCGTGCTATAGGAGGTGTATACCGACCACTGTTGGAGCGTCGTAAACCAGCCATAGAGGACTTGAGGAAACGAACTACTACACAAACAACAAAGGACCAGTGTACCTTCATCTTGGATGTCCTAGAAGGAAGAAGGTGAGAATATTAGGGCACTGTCAAGGACATAATTAAGGTAATGCCTGGTAGAACATGGAATGGAATTATTCGATGATACTTTCCTTCTGTCCAAAAACTAATATGCCTCACTGATCTGTTTATTGAAAGTCGCACCCCTGACAATTACTGTGTTAATAAACCTACAGCCTGGAGTCCCTGGCTGAAGAGATCAAGGATGTAAAAGAAGATGTGGAAGAACTGGACACACGAGTGACAAGTACTGAGGTTGGCCTGGTGCTGCTCAACCAAGAGGTGGGTGAGCAGCGAGAGGAGCTGGATGGGGTCAAAGTCGACGTTAAGGCTCATGGCAAGAAGATTGGCCAACTGGAGGAGACAGTGGATGACACCAAGGCTAAAGTGGAGGAACTTGACGGAAAGGTAAGCTGTCGTTTTGGTTTTGAAATGAATGACAGTAATATGGTTTGAAAGGAGGGACTCTAAAATGTTTCAAGAATAACGATGCAAAAACACAACATTTTCAATGGTAACAAACAAAATCTAAACCTTTCAATATCATCTGAAACCTTGCTAAAACTGCTACGTTTGCTACTGATTATACCGGTATAGTAAACAAAGATCAGGGGAGTCTAATTTTACAACTCTCTTTCATCAATCATTCAGACGCTTAGTCATGCTCCCTATTGGGCAAGAGACGTGGCCAAACTGCTCAACCCTGAAGACCTTCTGGACTGGACACTTCTCTCTAGACGTCTTGGCTACACCAATGATGACATCAGGAGCTGGGCTCAGATGCACGACCCATGTATGGCCATGCTGAATGAATGGTACGCCACTCGGAAGACGAGGGAAGCCACATACGCTGTGCTGACAGCACTGCAAGAGATGGACAGGATGGATGCAGCTGTGATCGTGGAGAATGCAATGAAGATGACAGGTAAAGACATGAATTGCATATTTTTTATCATCTGTTTACCAACCGTTATGTAAATGTTTAATCATTTTTGAAGATCACAATTCCCACTACTAAACTGATGTAGAATAATAATAATTTTTTGTATTTACTCCAACAGCTTTATCCTGGCGTTGCAGCAGTTGTCACCATCAAAGGAAAGTTCAATTGTTACAATGTCTTATAATCACGTATTGATGTCTTGTCAACATAGTTTTAAGATTATAGAGTGGTCACATGTTTAATTATTTTCTCAGAAGCTGTAGTCGAGGACGAAGAGTTTGAGTACCCAGAGCCTCCAGAGGTGTTTATCAGCTACCAGTGGGGAATCCAGAACGAGGTGAAGCTTCTGAAGCTGCACCTGGAGAAGGCGGGCTTCACGTGCTGGATGGACATTGGTCAGATGGGAGGCGGAGACAAGCTGTTCGAGAAGATTGACCAGGGAATCAGGGCAGCCAAGATCATCATCTGTTGTGTCACTGGGAAATATGCCAAGTCTCCAAACTGCAATAGAGAGGTATGTGTCCGGATAATTTCCATTGACATTAAAGTCTATTTTCTAACAACATCAAAGTTTCAAGTGTTCCGAAAAAGAATATTTAATAATCCATGACATCATTCATCTGGGGGTTAATGATTTCAATTGCTGAGAAACTGTGACGAAAAGGCGTATTGTGTCCGAAATGTGTTCGATGAAGTGCATTGATTTTTATATGGACATGTTGTGTTTTGGCTTAAGGTGAACCTCTCGGTAAGCCTGGGTAAGCCCATCATCCCTCTGTTGATGGAGAAACTGTCTTGGCCACCACCAGGCTCAATGGGGCCAATCTTCAGTGAGTATCTGTTCATCCGATTCTTCACCCGGCCTGGGGAGGAGACTGGTGACGTCAGGTTCTGGTCAGCAGCCAAGTTCCAGGAACTCCTGATGCAGGTCAACTACAACAACGTCAAGCCGGAGGAACATAAGGTGGAAAAAGGTGGGCAAATTAGGAAGCATAGATAGCGAGAGGGGAGGCATGTGTGGATATTTATGTAATGCAAAATTCAGTGAAGATAGTCCAAATATGTTGGATTTCAACTTTCACCAGGTGTGCTGAAATTATAGTTACATTCGAATGATGAGAAAGTTATCTTAAACATTTCTGAAATCTTCTACCTAATAATCTATTATTGTTGAAACTCAAATGAATTCGGAAGAACGCCATAACATATATATTTTTTTCACACAAAGAATACAAGAACTGGTGGTGTCCTGTGGCTGAAGTAATCAAGATAGAAAAGAAGGATGTGAAGGCGATGACGGCCGCCAGTCAGCAGAAACAGGAGGAGGTTGAGGTTGGTGGAACAGACCGAATATTTGATTAACTATAGTTTACTTCTGATATATGTTTGCCGTGGTCACATTTTTGGATCACAGGCTTATATGATCGTTCTGAACTGCAGTTATCTGAGTTTTGTTTGCATAAAAAATACGAGGAAAAAAAGTGTTCTCATTAGATCATGAAATCTTTTCACTTTTTGATAGTGATTCACTAATGTAGTTGGATGATATATAATGCATTCTGCTTTTGGCATAGATTTCTTATGAATGTGGAAAGGGTTATGTTCCGTTTATTACAATATTTAAAGTCGCATCATTGTTGGTAGAATATTTTGTACATGCTTAGAGGTGATCAAATATACTGTTTATGTGTCACATATTTACTGTTTCCGTGTTTATTTGTTACAGTCTGGAGCAGCCTCTCCTGATGTATTCATCTCCTACCAGTGGGGAAAACAGAAGCAGATTCAACTCATGTACAAGCGCCTGACTGAGATGGGCTTCACCGTCTGGATGGACATCTACCAAATGGGAGGTGGGGACTCCCTCTATGACAAAATTGACAAGGGTGTGCGGGGGGCAAAGATCGTGCTCACGTGTGTCACCTCAAAATATTCCCTGTCGGCCAACTGCAGGAGGGAAGTCAGTCTCGCTGATGCCCTCAAGAAGCCAATAGTGCCTCTGTTGCTGGAGAAGATGACATGGCCACCATCTGGCCCGATGAGCATGGTGTTCACTCAGCTTCTGTACATCAACTTTGCCAAGGATGAATCTGTTCAGGAAAGATGGGATGGAGAAAAGTTTGATGAACTATTGACCAAATTAGATCAGTACGTGCCGAATATTATTGTGTCAGGTGATGAGGAACCAGAAGAACCTGTTCCTTCTACTGACGATAAGGAGGACACACCACCACCGACCCCTGAGCCCGAAGTAAAACCAGCAGCAGAGCCTGAAAAACCACCACAAAAACGGCAGCCGTCTCAACAACAGCAACAACCACGAACAGAACGGATTCCACAGCAGTATCAGCAACCCCCTCCACAACAACCCCCGCCACAACCCAAGACGCAGCAGCAGCCCCCGCCTCAGCAGCAACCACAGAGACATCAACCACCGCCCAGTCAACCAGAGCAAAAGAAGTCAAGGTCCTGCTTGATACTGTAGAAACACATTTAGCCTTTCCCGAACACGTGGTGTCATCAGTGATCCATCCACATAATTTTTACTTCTATTTTGCCTTGTTCGCCCATTGGTGTCGGTTTCAGTGGAGAATCGAGACTGGATATTCTTGTGCTGATGTTTAACTTAAAAGCAAACCGTGACAAACTGTAAATAAAAGCGATAAAACCCTTTCCACGTTCATAAAAAACCTCCGCCTTAAGCAGTCATTTAAGTTTTTTATCCTGTACTAATGTTTTCCGTCTTTTGATTTAATCGCTGCTTGTATGCACTTGTCATCACAGAAGGCCTACCTTTTTCGGATTACTGTTACTTTAACCAACGAGGCGCCAATAGTGAACTGAACACTTCTACAATTTACCCATAGGAAGAGAGATGCCAAGCAGTACATTATGTATATGTGTAATTGATTTTCGTCATCTTGTCACATAGAAAACCAATGAAGTAATATAGTTTAGTGTGTTCATAATATTACAAATACATGGCAGAAGCACTTTGAATATAGTACATGTATTTCCATGTATTCTTAATGCTACATAGTCTCTTATAAGCGTATTGTGATTGGCACGAAACGGGAATCTGTACTCAAAGAAGTGTTATTTGAGTGAGTGTAATACATATAATATATAATATGAGATAATCATGTTAATAATCATGTTGATAATGTGTGCGTGCGAATTGTTGATCGATTTGGCAATGGGTTAAAAGCGTGTTTGTGGACATAAACTGTGATATTACTGGCTGACGAATGTAAATACTTCATCCACAAATTACTTCTTGAAACCGTTCATGATGCGTCATATAATTTTGTATGCCTAACTGTGATACCCATGGTTTGTATTTATTTTAAAAAATATTTTTATTCATGTGATATTTTTATGAATGTAGATATGTAAATCCTCTTTTGTGTAAACTGTCGGGCAGAAGAAAGTATATACTTAAAAACTGGATTTCACCAAAATATTATAAACGTTAAAAAAAAATTACTCAGTTAAAAACAGTCGCAGAAACACTGAATCGAAGGGTCCAAAACATACATCCGAAACGCGCATCAAGACATAACCATGCAAAAAACATTTCTTGTTTGTTTCTTTTTAGCCACCATCAATCATGAGTGTATACGTTCTTAGGTCTGGCTGTGAATGTGTTTCTAACATCGTCTCCACTGTGTATGAAGCTGCCGTTGATTAGTTGTCAAGTGTTTATTTATGCCAATACTGTGTCTTATACAGAGAACTATACACCGAATAAATGAGACTGAAGTCTGATCACCTTGGTCATGTTGCATAACGATCTCACGTTTGGACGTCGCATCAAAGTGCCGCTCACTAATTAGCACGAAGCACTTACCTGTATTTGCCGTGTCACATGGTTGAAAATAGTGTTCATTTCTTCAATTAAATGTTTCCCTGTGGACATTCCAGGACAGTCCTCTCGTGAACGCTTAGGGTAGTGTGACCAGGGCCCACTTGCACAAAGCGATCTTAGTGCTAAGATGATCTTAACTCCCATACTTTAACATAGGCTTACAATAGACTTAGCGCTAAGATCGTTTTGTGCAAGTGGGCCCTGGACTTAGTGGATTGCGTGTCACTGTGCCCTAATGACATGTCATTGAGTCCTGATGGCATGTCATTGTACCCTGATAGCGTATCATTGTGCCTTGATGGCCTGTCATTGTGCCTTGATGGCGTGCAATTGTTCCCTGATGGCGTGTCATTGTGCCCTGATGGTCTGTCATTGTGCCTTGATAGCGTGTCATTGTGCCCTGATGGCGTATCATTGTGCCTTGATGGCGTGTCGTTGCTCACTGATGGCGTGTCATTGTGCCTTGATGGTTCGAATCCCGGTTCGCCCCGATTATGTTTCTAGGTTTGTCAGCACCATATCGAAGTGGCAAACGTCTGAAACCTGCATCACTTGGGGCTTTCCTCCCACATTAAGCTGACACGCCGCGATATAACTGGAATACTGTTAAAAGCGGCGTAAAACCCAACTCACTTACTCACTCACTCACGTGTTTTGTGATCTGATGCGAACCGTGCGGCTAAAATGTGTTTTCAGTAGATGCATATACCCACCACCGTAATAACACGAACCATAGAGACATACAGAGGAATAGGCACGTTTAGAGATGTTTCCAGTGTGTACGCATTAATGACAAACCTTACTATCAGTAAATTTTATTTGTCTTTATTCTTATCAGCTTCACGTTATTTCCAAAATTTACACCATAATCCTGCGCAAGACAAATGGTGCATCTCGAGTTATGGATCTATGACGTCACATGCGATGCGTTCATGAGCGTCGGTTCACACCACATAACAGAATGTTCGTTTGTGCATCGAACTAATCTGATATCTCTTGAATATGAGTAATTATTCACATATTAACCAACATAGCTCGTATGGTATTAGCGTTTAAATTGGCGGTGAGAATATAAATATCTGTGTATTGATCCATGAGACGTCGGGTTGACGAGGCCGAACTGTATAGAAGTCATACGTCTTTTGCACTACATGAATATATATATATCGTTTCATTGTGATCAATACATTGCGCAATTCTCTTGAATACCTATATTTAAACATAAACGATATCAGCGGCCTCGTTTTATCCTGGAGTGGCGTTGTATGGGTCATTATGCACCAGGTATTTCCATTGACAAACGTACGCGAGAATCGACGGTCTTAGCTGTTTAGACATTGCCATGGTAGCAAACATTGACTGGATGAATGACTGGAATCAGGTCAAAGTAGAGACAGCTATCACGAGGCCATTCCAACAACAGGGCTTGGTATCTGTGACACCACGCCGCCCGGCTTACTTGATGTCATTCTCCGTGAGACGCGTAACGTGGAATATATTTGGAGGTGGATGTACAGCATAGCGTGTATATAGATACTGGATACTGGACACTACTGATTGGATTCTGATGTGTGTTGTTTTTGCATTAGCACCTACAACGACGTACTTGACAAAGGTAACGCATCAGGTATATATGAACATAGACATTGAAATCATGTTGTCGTTTACATACAGTAATACCATCACAACTTGATGTTAAATGTTGCCAATGTACATTAATTACCCTTAGACAACAAGTAAAGGTGAAGCATGTATGGATATGTCCAGCATTGAAACCCTCATTCTAAGCACAGCATACAGCGTCTGTAACAAGGGACTACGGAGCCCACACACGCAGCAATAGTGATTGACAGCTGAACATGGGTCACATTGAACGGGTCACACGTGAAATCATCAATCGAGCGGACTCATTGTTTATACACCCTTGTTTAAAACCGAGTGTCCGAGTGAGGTGAAACATGACACAAGATTTATTGGGAATCGTTATTTATGCCATCTGGAAATAACGCACTATGACACGGTTGCTATAACACTCTCAGCAGTACTAGTTCAGTGCGTGAATAAACATTGTAGCAGTTACACACAGTGTACACAATGATAAAGTAATCAAGGTCAACAAACCTTATTGTATTAAAGGCCTCCGCCCCACAACGCAGTTCACTGATCACAGACGCATGTAATGTGACATAAGTGACGGCGGTACACAAACTGAGTGTTCCATTATCAGTGTTAATAAAGAAACAAAAGGAGAAATACTTTGAGTTGAATGTACCTCATTTTTAAGTCAATATTTTCAGAATAATAAGTGAGAAAGATTTATTCATAACCGAGAAAAAATAATTAAAAAAAATATGGGTACTGTTATGTACTCATTCCAGAATATATTCATCAGTCGCTTGTGTTGTCTGTATCTATTTCTGTGTGATTTGTCGATCCGGAAGGGGAATCAGTTGCAGTGTCTCAGTCTTCAAACTTGTACCATATGTTCCCGTTCAGATGAAAATACGGCTTGCCTTTGCATGTGTTTGTGACGGGTGCCACCGGTGGAGCAGGATACGCTCACCTTTTCGCGAACACCTGGTGTCATCACTATTTGATAGTGGTTCATAAACACATGCTCATGATATAGTAGGAACCGTACATTCGACTCTGCTTTTAGTAGACATTTCTTATGAATTGTGAAAGGGCTTTGTCGCTTGTATGTATTCATACTCGCTCAGGTTGCACGTCGTGTGCTTGAGAAACAAGTGTACTTTACTATCATGTGATGCTTCTGATATTGATGTAGAGTATGTTATGTTGTGTTGTGGCAACTGGTCATTACATTAACGCAATATGGAGCACAGTATGTTTACATTAGAACTCATAGATAAATATGATGCGCGACCCATGCGTCGTAGCCAATAGTAGAGTAAATAAATAAATAAACGGCTATCAGAGGAGCATTTGTATGAGAGGGTCGTGTAGTCTTATCTCATGATAGTCCTTTCAGGTCATGCTTTTCATGTACATGGTGGATATATGTGCTGTGTCATTGAAGGCGGTGACCAGAGAAAGTTCAGAACCATTCGTCAAAAGTGAAAGCAAATGTCATCTGAAGTGTACTGAGAAAACAACATGTGTAATGTTAGATAAATAAATGTGAATTAGGGGGAAAGGACATTTAGGCAAGAAGTAAGGTGGCTAGTGAGTGGGTGGATGGTTGGGTTTTTGGTGAGCGAGTGAGTTTATCTACATAGACTATGCGTGCAGATGCGGGACGATTATTCATAACGGAGTGGTTTGTATATTCAATCCAGTGTCGATTACATAATTCGGTCACAAACACAACTCAACACAACTCACCACAACCCAACTCCCACATATGCTTCACCAGCCACTATCCGATACTACCACCAGGCACATCCCCACAAAGATTATTCCTTTGTCACTGGTGAAAGTATTCTTCTTCTACATAAGAACGAATCAGGAGGTAATGCTATTACTGATTTGAATGATGTATACAGTGATTATTGTGAAGTTTAGATAGGAAATATTACTTATTTAATATATATATATGACATGAAACCCGATGACTTACTCCCTCCCTCTACGTCTACAGTGACGATGGAGCACCTGGTACGAAGGTACGACTTCATGACGGCGGGCCATGACCAGAGAGTTGACTTCAGCAATGAACAGAGAATAAACTCCGACAAGTACGAGGCGGTGGTGAACGAGGAGGATCTCCTTGGGGCGTTCAGGTTGCTGAGGAAGGGGGTGTGTCGACCGGATTTCCCCGGAGAGAGTTCTGATCAGTTTTATTTCGCTAAAGATGTGCTGGAAAATCTGATGACTTGGTCAGAGTGAGTATTGAACATTTTCCTGGAATTTCATGTCTTTTATCATATCAAAACATGCATACATCTGTCCTACGTTTTTTATCCAACGCGTTTTTTTCAGGGATTTGATGGAAAATGGGAAGATGAAATCCTTGTCCCGCATCCATGACTTCTGCTTCGACTTCCTTCACGACCTGATCCAGCAGGGGCCGGGGACGACACACATGAAGTTGTGGAGCTTGATGTTTGGCAACCGTGGCTTTGGGTTTAAAGAGTATTATCATGTAAGTGCACGTTGCATCTGTATATTGAGAGGTATTATGAAACTGTCCTGACCAATGCCCGTGAAGATTCCGGGGATAGAATAGGTGTTCAGCAACCCATGCTTGCCGTAAAAGATGACCATGCTTGTCGTAAGAGGCGACTAACGGGATCGGGTGGTCAGGCTCGCTGACTTGGTTTATACATGTGATCGTATCCCAATTGGGTGAATCGATAGATTGTCTGGTCCAATCTGGACTGGATTGTACGTCGATTATGTACAGATGGCCGTCATGTAGCTGGGATATTGCTGAGTGCGGCGTTCAACAACAAATAAATAAACAAACAACAAACCTTCATCAACTCAGTTTATCTCAAATCGTAGCATCGGTAAATGCCTCAACACACTCCGTAGCCTTTCTACGGGGAGGTATAGCACATTAGTTTGTGAACCGCCTACCTTAAATACACACTTTGCATAGTTTCCATGGATTAGTATTTGGATTAAACCAAATTTTAGTGTCAGTAAATGCCAAATCCTGAAGTCAGGAAATTCTACACCCTAAAATCAGTAATTGCTGAATCCGAAAGTTAGTAAATGCTAAATCCTAAAGAAACAAATGCTACACTCTAAAGTCAGTAAATGTTAACTCTCAAAGAGAACAGCTACAACATACAAGTGGTCAGCCTGTGTCCTACTAGGACACGGTGGGTAGTGGGTTTAAACCCCCGATTAACCCCGTAAATACTCATCTCAGTGATAAACTATCAACCTGCATTACTAGTATTTGGACTATAAGGTACTATTTAAAGATATGTAACGATTCCCTTACTATGGATATGCAGGACAGGATATGAGTTCACCTCGGACATGATTCGTTATTCCAGACATTTGATGGTCCAGACGATTTCACTGAGAACGGTAATGTCCAGTGAAGCAGTGTTTCACTGTGTTTAGAAGGAGTAAACAGATATGTGCTAACTGCCATGATGATTGATGTATCTGCTCCAAAAGCGCCGGTGCATGTTATTAAGAACAGCACTTTTTGAAGTATCAAGGATTTGGGTTGTTGCCGCATTGAATACTTTACCTTCAATTCGGGTGGGTGTTCACTTGACAATATACACGAATATTCTCGGTGAAAGTTGTCAGGTGTTTTCTGTTTAGAACCTCACAGGAGACAAGCTGAAGAGTCACGTACGGTTTCTGATGAGGGAGTACAGGAGCCGGGAGCCTGGGCCTGACAGAGAGAGGTTCGAGATCACCTTTAGAACAGCCATCGATTACATCGTTGGAAAAGACTGCTTCAAGTGAGTATATAACTGTTATTTCCCATCGGGTTATAAATAACTAATTTGATAAAAATCGTATGTGCACAAGTATGTTGCTTTCTTCCAGGGCGGCAATGTTGACGTTATTCGACAGTGACGTAAGGTCGTAATGACGTCAGACGTAAGGTCGTAATGACATCAGACTAGCAACGACGTAAGAGGTGAAGACATCGTCAGTTGTTGTTTTCTTAGACGGCGGTCGTGTTCAGTGCATGTTTCTAAAGGGGAGTTCAAAATGATTGAGACATAACGGGTAATAAAAAGATTATTACACTCGCATGCACGTCATACTGATTTTACGAAATTCGTGTAAGAATCCATGTATTCACTCGCTTAAAAAACAATAATTCTGACACTCATTTCGTCAAATCAGTATGACACAAATGTTTGTAGTAAGCAAATAAAAAAGAGAAAAGTGTCTACTTGAAAGCTGTATGGGGATACCTCATGACACTGTTAACTCACGGTACCACATGAACATTGACAGTATTACGGCTACATGCATGTTTATCTGTTGTATCATGTATATCAACTATGTGGTGAGGTGAGGTGAAATGGGGTTTAACGTCGCGACCAAGATTATTGCACTTATATAGCGACTTGCATGTACGTGTGTGTGTTTGTGTGGCTGCTTGTACTAGTCCGGACTGAGATACATTTCCGCAGTTTAACATAAATACTCCACTCAGACACAGTATACTGACTCCGAGTCGACCAGTCCTTGTTTTAGCTCCTTAATGCCGAGCGCCAGACAGGGTAACAACAAGTACCATCTTTTAACGTCTTTTGGTATGACGCGGTCTGGGATCGAACCCCGAAACCCGCTCTCAGGGCAGACGCTCTACAACTAGACCACGGAGGCGGTTCAACTATGTGGAGGTTTCAAATCTGCATTAATATAATTTTGTATTCACTTCCAGAAGTTGCGATGATAAGATTGAATGTGCAGTCTCCAAGCCAATAAGAATGCTGTCGTTAATTTCAGAGAGGAAACTTTCAAGGAAATGCAGACAGAGTTCATAGAATTGTACATTTACCTAGAGTTAACGTTCCTGACTCGTTCAAAGGAAGTTCAGGAAATCCACCACCGCATTCCACATAGTCTGTGGTATATATATGACAGGAACATCTTCAAGGTGAGAACACGTTGTGCATACGTGTGAGTGTGAGAGAGAGCGAGCGATAGAGAGATAGAAGAGAGAGAGAGAGAGGGAGAGAGAAGAGAGAATAAAAGATGATTAAAGAGAGGTTAGATGGAGGATAGAGGGAGAGGATAGAGTGTGAGAATAGAGAATAGAAGAGGTTGGATGGAAGAGAGAGAGAGAGAGAGAGAGAGAGAGAGAGAGAGAGAATTTAAAGTTTGTAATCATCCGTTGTTCAGGACATCATTGACCCCGAGATGTACAAACGTTTCCTGAAGCGTCTTGCAGACATCATCTGCCATCTCAACCTCACCACCGAGGAGTCCGAGAAGGTGCTCAAGAGTGTAACTGATATTGTTCAGATGTTGCTGTCAGCGATCGGGTGAGTAGAATCCGTGATACGTGTAGTCAATCAATGTCCCTTAGACATGGTATGTAAGTATAAAGTACGCATGTTAGTACACACGACACATGCAGACAATCAGTGTTCCTTTAGCCCTGACATGTAAGCGAGTACTCACGACACATGCAGACAATCAGGGTTCCTTTAGCCATGTAAGCAGGTGAGCAAGTACCCGCGCCACAATCCATTTCCTTTAAGCATTTGATCTGTTTGTACCAACGACACTGGTCAGCAGTTAGTTGTATCCCTGCCATCTTTAGACCACTGGCGTACTTTTGTGTGACCATACTTGTATCGACCGACTTCTTATGTATTATATAGTTTTCATGGTACCTTGTCCATTTGATAACAAGATTGTTTCACCGTTCTCCCCAATTATCAGTGTATAAATTATAGACCGTCACTTATACCTGTAGCTGTCCAGGGCCCGGTTCCACAAAGCGATCTTGGCGCTAAGATGATCGTAACTCCCATACTTTAACATAGGCTTACGATAGTCGTAGAGCTAAGATGATCGTAACTCCCATACTTTAACATAGGCTTACGATAGTCTTAGCACTAAGATAATCGTAACTCCCATACTTTAACATAGGCTTACGATAGTCGCAGCGGTAAGATGCTCGTTACTCCAAAACTTTAACATAGGCTTACGATAGTCTTAGCGCTAAGGTCGATGTGTGCAAGTGGTCCCAGTTGTTTTGTGACACCCCATTCTCATATTGACCCGCGTACTACTCATACTTAAGTCATATCTACGATTTCCAGAAGGCTCAAGGTCATCTCCTCTTTAGACTGTCTGCCCACCACAGCCTTTACTAATCCTGCGATTATATCATTCCAGCAAGACGTTCATGCTGCACAAAGTTCACGCAGACATCATGGACTTTGTGACTGCGATCTGCACCAGGAAAGCAGGGAGCCCCATCCACCCCATTATAAAGGCTGTTGGATATTTCCTGTTCCACACAAAGGAGGAGAAGGCCAAGCCTACTATAACGGTGCGAATCACATAGACAACCACCCGAGTGGACATCACAATTGCCGGGCAAAGGAAAGTATACACCCATGTTTTTTGGTGGCTAAAATTAAGCAAACAAGAACTTGTTATTCGATGGTGATGTATTTGATACGGGTATCATAGTTGTGTTTTGAACGTTATGTCTGCAGTGTTTCGGCGACACTTTCAAGTGTATGCTTTCATTTGCCCGGCAGTTTATTAATGGTTATTGTGTTTGCAAAGCGAACATGTTTCTTTAACGTTTTTTCAGTGTTCACCTTACCGAAGTACTATTAGCTATACGCTGTCAGACTTTCGGGCCTCCCATTTGTCTGCTCACCGCGACAGATGCTGCGTAACGTTGCATGATTTGTAATCCTTGCAATTTCTCTACTTATTAAGGGCAACTCTGAGCTGTTCACTGTGATGGCGAGGAAGCTGATTGACCTGTTGACCAACCTGGAGGACCACACCCTGATGCGGGTCAAATTTGTTGACGCAGCTGTATATGATGTTCTTATAAAGGCCATGAACAAGTAGGTCCCGTGTTCATGCTAACCAGATATATCCAGAAAAAAATAATAAAAAGTATATATCTCTACAGGCAATGAAAGCAATGTTTCCTATAATACATATTTTCGTAAATATCACATGTCTATTGTATGCGCGGTTCAGATATTTGACTCTAACATTCACCCAATACTGACGTATGGGTATAAATTGGAGGATTAAAAACAGAACAACTATTTTACGCAAATTTTGTCAAATGTTGGTGGAAAATAACAGATATCATAAGAAATTGTTACAATGATAGGATCGTGTCTGACGAATACATTAGACTTCTTTTAGTCAGGAGACAGGATTTGCTTTTTTGTATAGATTACGGAACACCAAATTCAGAGACACATTTTGTAAAACTATATTCAACCAATGAATTTGCACCTGAGAAACATATACTCGAGTTTGAACAAGAAATGGGTACATCTCATGATGTATTTAGCTTACCAGAACAAATTGATGACGTACGTGGCAAGCGAATCAACATAAAAGCATTTCATTGACACATATTGTCATAGATGTGATTATCATGTTGACGTTGGATAGCATTGTTAGTTAGCATCACTGCACTAATTGTTTGATCAAAGAACTTGGAAAAGTGACATATCAAACAATGCCATATTTTAGGCCAGTATGTTAACTGAACAAAATCTGCCAAAACAATTATAACTACTATCAACGTTTAACTTGACTCTAAAACCTGAAGACATGTCCATTCCTCTTTTGCACTGGATTCCAAAGTCACATAAAACTCCATACAAAGAGAGATATATTGCTGGATCCACAACATGTACCACCAAATCCCTGACTCCACGATTAACCACAATTCATAATACAATCAATGAATGCCTTTCTATATATTCACAGAAAATAGTTGAGAAAAGTGGAGTTAATATCATGTGGATTCTCAAAAACACATAGGATTTGCTTAAAGTTTTGCAATATCTCAGAGAAGCATCAAGTTCAATTCTGTCAAACCATTTGATTTGACCACCTTGTACACCACTATCCAACATGACTAACTTGAGGAAACACTCCATTCCTTGATCCATGGGGCATTTGTTAAACGTGGTGACCATACATCTATGTGAAGGTTGAGGGTAGGACATCTTCTAGGCAAGAAGTAGGTATCCCCATGGGTACCCCCATGTGCTCCCCTTCTTGTCGATCTGTTTCTTTATGCATATGAATCAGAATTTCTGCTCGGATTGGTCGAAACAAGGTAATTTGGCCAAGAGAACTTAAGCTTCATGTATATCAACTATCTGATATCATTCAATAACGGTCAAATAGCAAATTCCCTTTCACCACTGATGTCCCCACCTGAAAATATAGGAGACCAGTAAAACTGCCTCAGCTGTTTAATATTTAGATCTATGCATAGCAGAGTGACAAGACACTCTCAACAAGACTGCATTACAAGAGGGACGACGTTGCAATACTCAACTTTCCCTTTATGTCGAACACTATTCCTGCAACTGCAAATTACTTTTCACAACTCATGACGTACAATCAAGCGTGCCCTTTCGGCGAAGATTTCCAAGAGCATAACTCGACTCTTGCACAAAAGTTGTTTAATCAAGGTTACAACATTCAAGGCCTCAGTAAAGTTTTATGGTGGATAATGGTTTTTTCTGGTGTGTTGCTTAAGCATATGTTTGTGCCCCCGGTGGGGCACGATACGTTCATATACATTGATACATTTAGTCGGCTTCTTTCAAGTTTTAATTTAATCCTAATGAATTTGTTGCAAATTATCAATCAATACGTTTAATTAAATACGTTTGAGCTTCAATATGTTTTATATGTATCATGCGTAATACGTGTCTATGTATGAACACTTGACTGTACTTTTGACTATGTGGCGTCACATACATTTGAAAGAGAACTACATATTGTGAATATGTTGCAGAACTCCTGAACACCGTAGGTTGATGATAGACCTGATGAAGGCATGTCTACGGATCAACCAGCCGATGACAGCCAAGGCGGCCTATAATTGCGTCAGGGAAGCTGAAAAGTTTCTGAAATGGAAGGTGCCATAATCAGCGACCACGTTAGTGTCGCTATATTATTATCCTACACATCCTACACAGAATTAGAATCAACATCTATAACTAGAATTGATACATTGTATGCAGAATGTATCAAAGGGACTTTTTTAAAGATTTCAAAAATTTAAACTAGACTTATCCTATTTTTCATACAACCTAAACATTGAGAATTAATCCAAAATAAGAAATATATAATGTAAGAATTCAAGAAATTAATGTGTCATGCTATGGAATCTGTGGTACCATGATCTTGATGATTGTTTTCAGGAGCATGTGAACGATGCGCATGAGATTCTGGACATCTTGATGACAGTCCGAGTGTTTGGAGAAGAGAAAGAGATCAAGGAGTTTGCTGAATCCTACAAAAACTTTTGCAGTTACTTCGCCGATCAATTGAAGTAAGGTTACAATTACCCATATGTATAAGTGAAATTGGTTTACAAAACGTGTATGTTCACCTGCAAGGAAAGATTTACATTGAGGAACAGGTTTTCATGTCAATTATGATTTCAAGCTTGAAAATCTCTTGTGACATCCCGTAGAGATTACGGGTTAGAATATGGCGTTTCCGACTCTGGGACGTCCGTGTCATCGTGCCCTGATGGATCGGAACGGTGCTCATGCTTTCAGTCACTGGCTATCCTTGTCCAGACTCCATTATACAGTCCGCCATCACTAGTCCAGAACAACACTCCGAACCAGTAAGCTATGGGGTGATCCAATCTCTGCAGAGATGTATCGTACTAGAGTAAATATCTCATGTTAAGTACGTCTTTGTATATCGTGGGTGCTGTACCTACATTGTGAAACACGTTTGTATTTACTTGCAAAGTGAAAAACGTGTGCTTTTACCTACTTTGTGAAACACGTATATATAATAGTACGCATGCTCTCTTGAATTCCACCCTTCATGATGCCAGATTCGTCTCTGTATGTATTCACAGAGACTGATTGCATAGAGATTCTCTTCAAACGCAGCCGCGTGACAGAGGCATGAAGAAGCCATAGGGTAGACAATACCCGATCATAGTATGAGCAATTATCCATGCTGTTGGGATACAATAACACGCAAAAGTCACATGGAAACTAAGAATTGGCCTTTCCTGATCGCCACATGACCTTAGTACTATCAGTATACAGTGACACGTGCCTTAACCATCCCCACTTTAGCCCCTTCGCGGTGCTTTGAAACTTGGAAACCCAGAGAACACGGATGAAAGATGTACTGGTGCGAGTGATGTCACGCAAGGTAACCTTTGGTTTGATTGGTTCAGCGTAAACTATATACATTTTGTTTCCAGGAGGGATCGTATAATTCCCCAAATGGTTGACAAAATGGTCGAATTTAGTTTGAAAATTCTCGAGAGGAGAGAAGGGCGCCTGTTCGAAGCTGGACGTGAAGTTGCAGATGAAATAGAGTTCATCGGAAAGGTGAGTATACTTGTAAATGGCGACTTCTGGACTGACGACAATCCTGGTAATTGTTCTTCTAAACAGTTTTTATCTTTGGTGACAGTAGCCATCTTGCAGTTGTTCTTGTCTTTTATGGGTTTATAACACAGGATTTTAATATTTGTTCTATTGTATCTTTTCAGAAAAACAAGGACCTGATAATGTCGACGTTTTCCAATCTGCTGCCCTTCCTGAAGGATCCCAACTTTCCCTGGAAAGCCGACTGGTTCGGTTATTCGGGCAGGATTGTTAGCAAGCTTGCCTCGAGCTCGATTGAAGCCTTGTGAGTTGTACATGTACACTGCACGGATATATAGAAACTGACACAGGACGAAATAGGCAAAATGTGATATTTGTACAAAGTGTTAAAACTGACATATACACTATATACTGTAACGTACAACTTGACTGAGATGAAGTGTAATTGACAGACCCAAACAGATTAAAGATACATTGACAGACCCAGACAGATTAAAATAAACCTAATGACAGATTAATGCTAACTGATGGCTAACGCCAATTCTTTATCTTGCAGAGAGCCAAAAAGCATTACTGAAAAGGACCTAAGTGTCATTGCCTACTTTGTGATGACGGTGATGAAGGGAGACTTCATTGATGAGGAAACTAACACACCAAGCACAATCTACTTCCAGCTGTACTGTTCGGTCGCGACACAATTTCTGAGCCTTGTAAGTAGTTTAGTTTCAACATTATTCGCCTATAAATGGACGCGTTGTATGAGAATACTTTCATGAAATAGTTAACCAGAACCATAGTCATGGTTGAACAAGAATTCGAACCTACGATTATAAATTCTCGTATGTATAAGGGATGCATCTCTGCACAATGACTTCTACTGATAGAGTCCTCTGGTTTGATGAGTTCCACACTCTACATGGTATAATCCACGTAGTTTCATCTGCCTGATACTTCACGGGGTTTCGGCTAATATTTGTTGGTTTTAATATAATCTGCTTGGACAGTAATCAACGCCTTTTGAAACCTCTGATTGAGCAATCAAAATCTGTTATGTTCCAACGTCATGGTAGAATTTGATATAACCCATCTATTCACTCATACCTTATATAGAAGGAATAGTAATATCCCAGGTGATATATTTGCTACACATTATCACACAGTCAACCTACATGCGTTACTTGTATCATCATGGAACCTTCTTCTCCCTAAGCTGGACGACCAGGAGAAGATGCAGCGAGCCATCCTGGTGGTGAGAGAAATCGTCAACTTGCTGTCTCACGAATATAGCGAAGTTTCTGACATGGCCATGGCCCAGGTCAGCGTCGTTGTGGGGAATGGGTCAAAGATCATGGCACCGTTCTTTCCCAAGCTGATGGACGTCTACATGGACACAGAGAATTCCACATTGTTATGTATGTTTTACGTTTCGACTTTACGTGAATAATGTCATATTTCCTTCATGCAACAAAAGGTTGCTTTCATACGAGCTGTCCTTCTTTCGTTCATCTTGGAATTTGTTAATGAGGACGATTTCACGGATGTGTCTGTCGTGGAAAAAACCTAATGTTAAACCTATATTAGTACTGAGACTCTCTTGTTTGAAGGGAAATGATAATGTATGTCACTTTGGGTTATGAATTTAGGACGAGGTAAGCAGTTGCTTGTATCTGTGCATACTGTGAAACTCCGTTATCTCGACGTGATTAAAACCAGTTTTTTACCGCTTTCGAGAAAGGAGATATATATGCAGTATTGCAATATGATATATCATCACACGTTTAGTCTAGACCTCTTTCAACATCTACATGTAGAATAAGGTGGACGTTACCGCGGCCACCGTATGGATTCCGGGTTAGAATAGGTTTACGTGTCATCGTACACCGACGGCGTGGCTCGTTGCTCACAATATCTATCTCTTGATTGTCCAGATTGTACAGACTCGATTCTTTACCATCCACCGTCATACAGTTGAAATATAGGTGAGTGTGGCGTTTAAACAACAAACAAACACACACCCAATCATACGATTTCATGATCCTTAAATTTGTTCATAAGGACGATTTCAGGGAGAGACTTCATTATATTACAAATACCTTGACTGGTTTTTTTTTCAGATCCCCTTAGTCAAATCTACCCACACTACCCCAACCTTCAAGATCAACAATTCCAAACTCTCTTCGAGTTAATCGACACCCCAGAACGGTCGTCTGTATTACACTGGTGTACAGAGATAGCCAAGAAACAACCGAATGTAAGTGTAATAGTGAAGTATAATCAAGTGTTAGTGGATACAAACCGTTTTATAGCGGTGGGTAATATATACTTAACGCTATGTGTTGACCAAAATGAAACCATAATTTATCCAGAAATCTGTACGCAAAAGAATTCAGTGTGAAACCAACAAACCACAAAAAATGGTAGACAATTAATACTTGTAGTGTTAAGGTGTACGAATCAATACCAGTTACTGCACAAAAATTACAATAGCAATACCCAACATATATACTTCAACACCACTGCTTACATTATATATTACTATATTCTTGACAACCAATTATTGTCAAAACACAATGCCATAAACTTCTACCGAATCTTAGCAGAATCAATGTCATACAATCACAACACTGTTCATCACATTACACTGCAGCCCTATAACAATATGGAATAAAATACGGGAACGTATGCATTGAATGTCAAATCAAAGGTAAAGACGTGCATGCTTACATCTGTGATTGAACCCGATTAGGACCAAATTGCCCCGGACAACATTTGTTTTGGCATATTCGTGATGAGGCTGCTGATGTTAGCTCCACGCATCGTGAGCACCACCACTCTGCAGAGCTCAAAGATTTTATCCAGATTGTGATGCAATCGGACATAAATTCAAGGTTAATCCCACAGATTTCAATGGTATAAGTCAGGATTTGTGGCTAGCCAAGGCTGACCAGATGTTCTTTTTCATAAAATAAACTCAACCGACACACGAGCTGTGCATGGCTATATGTTATGTTGTAAACTGTCGCTCAATCCTACACTCAAAGGGTTCGACGGCAGGCCTCATAACCACATCAACCCCTGTGAGTCAGTCATCAAGATTGGTAACGTCGGTCACTCTGAACAGCTGTAGGTGATGATAGCCCAAATCATCAGAGAGCCACCACCATATTGATCTTGAGTTAAATCGGTATACTGCTGCTAGCTCTCACACATTTTCTAATTGTTCCTTAACATATTCATGGCAGCATCACTGTGAAAGAAATATTTCATTTAAAATATTAACACATAATAAAAAGATATTGAAATGTAGTTCTTGATTTACTTAGATTAAGTGAAGCAAACGTTGCAATGAAATGTCCGAAAATCCGACAGGCAACAAGTGGCAAGGATATATTTGTTAACATTGAGATACATTTATCTGACCGTTATTCTATCACAACTATGGTAACCGCATCGATACCTTTGTTCGTGGCATCAAATAACAAATCATTTCTCTACCCTTCACGGTTGTGACAATCCGACACAAACTGAAAATTGACAAAATACAAAAGGCTCAATTGAAACAATAGATTAATCTCTAAAATTAAAAAAAACAAAACAACAAATGATTGATTAAACATTATAACAAATTATAATGACAAATATATCACAATTTAAAATGGTAGGAAGGAAACGTTTATGCAAATGACCATGCACTTTGATCAGAATGGTGTACCATACATGTAACTATCCAGAGATATTTGAACTATTTCCAGTTGTTCACTGAGGACCATATTGCAAAGCTGATTGAGGAGATGTTCCAAGGCGATGAAAGGATGCAGGCAATGTATTTGATGGTCATGGAACCACTCTCCAAGAAGATGCCAAGAAAGCTCATCCCCAACCTGAAAACCCTGATGGAAGGCGATGTTAACTCCCAATATGGTGCCAAGTATCAACTCTTCGTTGTTCTGAAGAATGTGGCCATTATGAGTGACGATGAGGTACATTGTTCTTAATATATTCAAATCTCAATACACTGCGGCTTACAAAACACTAAATTGGCACAAACATGATGGCAAATCCTTTCAAACATCAAATTTAGAATGCAAACAATATATTCTGCTCGATCCCATTAACAGAACGAACTAGAGTGCCTTTAAATTCTTCACATGATCATTGTTAAATATGAAACATAAACGCCAAAAAATCATTTAAGAATTGACTTTCACTTTGTGTGAGTTCATTGGAGTATGAACCTTCATAGAGTGAGGGCCTAACTGTATGAACGTAGGATCAATTGGCCTATCATTGAAAGGTGATTAAAGATGTATCAAACAGACACTAAGGTAAAGTCATAGATTACTGTAGACAGTCACTGCCAGCAAAGACACGGATCCAGTCGATACTACCATAGTTTGGATGTGCATTTCTTCGTTTTGTTCACTAGGATGGGTCGTAGCAAGGATATTCGAGAACGATCATGCAGTCAAACTCTCTAGCGTTTCAGAATGTATACTAAAACGCTGAGTTCAAGATAAAAGGGTCTAAATGATCAGAAAGAACGCTTCTGTGCATATTCGTGCTCGGGAATTCCCAGGGGTTCCCCCAGGATGTGGAAGTAGTCCGTCAGTGTCTACGTCATTTCAAGAACACGATCTCTGGAAAAACGTATGAACGTCAAGTTGTGTCTTTCATAAACTTATGAACGTCAATTTCGCGGTCAGGTGACCGATTTCTCGTCTAATTGACTGAGGTACTGAGGAACTATTCAATTACGATTTTAAGAAATTAATTTAGGGTTTCAGTTTAGTGGCACAAACAAAATATATGGCACATGATAGTACTGTGCTAGCAAAGTACGTGTTTGAGTGACAAATCATGTTTGAATATAGATGTGGGATTTCAAGCTGGCCTTGGTGGCAAACGTGGATGAGACTTGTTTTATTTTTGCTGGACTGTTCGTACACGTAGAAACACTTGATCCAGTACTGCACTCTATGGAATACTGAAAGGGACATTCTCGCGTTCTCGCGATTTCAAGATCAGTTTCTCTATCAGTTGATCGACATCAATAACTTATGTTGGTTTGTGTTAAAATATAACACACCTCAAATAAATAAATATCATTATTATAAAACCCATTTATCACACAGATAGAGGACCTAAATCTATAACGTAACTTGGACAAAAAGCGGTAAGGCTGTTACGGTTATAACGGACTCAAAGGGGCCACTAAATTTAGTTCATAATAACCGTAGTTCGTTATAAGCACATTTACAGCATATAAGCAGCAAATGGAGGGGACCAAAAACAGTTCGTTATATCCGTCAGTTCGTTATAAGAGTGTTCGTTATGAACTAGTTTACACTATTACATATATCAATTTAGACAATTGAATAGCCAACAGCTCGGTACAGGCATTAATTACGTACATGTTCGTAACACAGGCTGTGGCAGAGGAAGTGATGGCATATCTAGAGAAGACCCTTCGAGATCCTGAAGACGACATGGTGACTTCCTCCTGTCTCAATGAGATGCGTGCTATAGGTGGTGTATACCGACCACTGTTGGAGCGTCGTAAACCAGCCATAGGGGACTTGAGGAAACGATCTACTGTCCAGACAACAAAGGATCAGTGTACCTTTATCTTGGATGTTCTGGAAGGAAGAAGGTGAGAATACTATGGCACTGTCAAAAACTTCATAAAGGTCTGAAAATTATGCCTGGTAGAACTTGTGGAGTTCTTCGAAACACTTGAAGTAAAATTACATATTTTACTACTTTCCAAACTATAACTTTCATTACAGCAATGCGTCACTGATCCGTTCATTGAAAGTCGCTTCTCTGACAATATACTATGTTAATATACCTACAGCCTGGAGTCCCTGGCTGAAGAGATCAAGGATGTAAAAGAAGATGTGGAGGAACTGGACACACGAGTGACCAGGACTGAGGTTGGCCTGGTGCTGCTCAACCAAGAGGTGGGTGAGCAGCGGGAGGAGCTGGATGGGGTCAAAGTCGATGTTAAGGCTCATGGCGAGAAGATTGGCCAACTGGAGGAGACAGTGGATGACACCAAGGCTAAAGTGGAGGAACTCGATGGAAAGGTAAGCATGGTTTGAAAGGAGTGATCCTCGAATTTTTCAAGAATAACGATGTAAAAACACGAAATTTTGTATGGTAATGAACAATATCTAAACCATCTGTTCCTTTCAATATAATATGGAAAATTGCTAATACTGTTACGTTTACTACTGATGATGCTTGTAAAGTAAACAAAGATCATTGGAGACTAATTTGACAACTCTCTCTTTCATCAATCATCAAGACACTCAGTCATGCTCCCTTCTGGGCAAGAGACGTGGCCAAACTGCTCCACCCTGAAGACCTTCTGGACTGGACACTTCTCTCTAGACGTCTTGGCTACACCAATGATGACATCAGGAGCTGGGCTCAGATGCACGACCCATGTATGGCCATGCTGAATGAATGGTACGCCACTCGGAAGACGAGGGAAGCCACATACGCTGTGCTGACTGCACTGCAAGAGATGGACAGGATGGATGCCGCTGTGATCGTGGAGAATGCAATGAAGATGACAGGTAAATACATGAATTGTATATTTTTTATCATATGTTTACCAACCGTTATGTAAATGTTTAATCATTTTTGAAGATCACAATTCCCACTACTAAATTAATGTAGAAGAATAATATTGTTATTTTTGTATTTTCTCCAACAGCTTTATCCTGGCGTTGCAGCAGTTGTCACCATTAAAGGAAAGTTCAATTGTTACAATGTCTTATAATCACGTATTGATGTCTTGTCAACATAGTTTTAAGATAATAGAATGGCCACATGTTTTATTATTTTCTCAGAAGCTGTAGTCGAGGACGAAGAGTTTGAGTACCCAGAGCCTCCAGAGGTGTTCATCAGCTACCAGTGGGGAATCCAGAACGAGGTGAAGCTTCTGAAGCTGCACCTGGAGAAGGCGGGCTTCACGTGCTGGATGGACATTGGTCAGATGGGAGGCGGAGACAAGCTGTTCGAGAAGATTGACAAGGGAATCAGGGCAGCCAAGATCGTCATCTGTTGTGTCACTGGCAAATATGCCAAGTCTCCAAACTGCAATAGAGAGGTATGTGTCCGGATAATTTCCATTGACATTAAAGTCTATTTTCTAACAACATCAAAGTTTCAAGTGTTCCACAAAAGAATATTTAATAATCCATGACATCATTCATCTGGGGGTTAATAATTTCAATTGCTGAGAAACTGTGACGAAAAGGCGTATTGTGTTCGAAATGTGTTCGATGAAGTGCATTGATTTTTATATGGACATGTTGTGTTTTGGCTTAAGGTGAACCTCTCGGTAAGCCTGGGTAAGCCCATCATCCCTCTGTTGATGGAGAAACTATCATGGCCACCACCAGGCTCAATGGGGCCAATCTTCAGTGAGTATCTGTTCATCCGATTCTTCACCCGGCCTGGGGAGGAGACGGGTGACGTCAGGTACTGGTCAGCAGCCAAGTTCCAGGAACTCCTGATGCAGGTCAACTACAACAACGTCAAGCCGGAGGAACAGAAGGTGGAAAAAGGTGGGCAAATTGGGAAGCATAGATAGCGAGAGGGTGTGTGTGGATATTTATGTAATGCATAATTCAGTGAAGATATTCCAGATATGTTGGATTTCAACTTTCACCCGGTATGCTGAAATGATAGTTACATTCGAATGATGAGAAAGTTATCTTAAACATTTCTGAAATCTACCTAATAATCTATTATTGTTGAAACTCAAATGAATTTGAAAGAACGCCATAACATATATTTTTTTCACACAAAGAATACAAGAACTGGTGGTGTCCTGTGGCTGAAGTAATCAAAATAGAAAAGAAGGATGTGAAGGCGATGACGGCCACCAGTCAGCAGAAACAGGAGGAGGTTGAAGTAGGTGGAACAGACCGAATATTTGATTAACTATAGTTTACTTCTTATACTTTTGCCGTGGTCACATTTGTGGATCACAGGCTTATATGTTCATTCTGAACTGCAGTTATCTGAGTTTTGTTTGCATATAAAAACGAGGAATAAAAGTGTTACCTTCAGATCATGAAATCTTTTCACTTTTTGATAGTGATTCACTAATGCGTGCTATAGTTGGATGATATACAATGGATTCTGCTTTTGGCAAAGATTTCCTTATGACTGTGGAAAGGGTTTTGTTCCGTTTATTACAATATTTAAAGTCGCATCATTGTTGGTAAAATATTTTGTACATGCTTAGAGGTGATTAAATATACTGTTTATGTGTCACATATTCACTGTTTCCGTGTTTATTTGTTACAGTCTGGAGCAGCCTCTCCTGATGTATTCATCTCCTACCAGTGGGGAAAACAGAAGCAGATTCAACTCATGTACAAGCGTCTAACTGAGATGGGCTTCACCGTCTGGATGGACATCTACCAAATGGGAGGTGGGGACTCCCTCTATGACAAAATTGACAAGGGTGTGCGGGGGGCAAAGATCGTGCTCACGTGTGTCACCTCGAAGTATTCTCTGTCAGCCAACTGCAGGAGGGAAGTCAGTCTCGCTGATGCCCTCAAGAAGCCAATAGTGCCTCTGTTGCTGGAGAAGATGACATGGCCACCATCTGGTCCGATGAGCATGGTGTTCACTCAGCTTCTGTACATCAACTTTGCCAAGGATGAATCTGTTCAGGAAAGATGGGATGGAGAAAAGTTTGATGAACTATTGACCAAATTAGATCAGTACGTGCCGAATATTATTGTGTCAGGTGATGAGGAACCAGAAGAACCTGTTCCGTCTACTGAAGTGAATATTGACGATAAGGAGGACACACCACCATCGACCCCAGAGCCCGAACAACCACCACAAAAACAGCAGCCGTCTCAACAACAGCAACAACCACGAACAGAAAGGATTCCACAGCAGTATCAGCAACCTCCTCCACAACAACCCCCGCCACAATCCCAGCCGCAGCAACAGCCCCCGCCTCAGCAGCAACCACAGAGACATCAACCACCGCCCAGTCAACCAGAGCAAAAGAAGTCAAGGTCCTGCTTGATATTGTAGAAACACATTTAGCCTTTCCCGAACACTTGGTTTCATCAGTGATCCATCCACATAGTTTTTACTTCTATTTTGCCCTGTTCGCCCATTGGTGTCGGTTTCAGCGGACTGGATATTCTTGTGTTGATGTTTAATTTAAAAGCAAACCGTGACAAACTGTCAATAAAAGCGATAAAACCCTTTCCACGTTCATAAGAAACCTCCGCCTTAAGCAGTCATTTCAGTTATTTATCTTCTGCTATTTTTTTCCGTCTTTTGATTTAATCGTTGCTAGTATACACTTTTCAACACAGAAGGCCTACCTTTTTCTGATTAGTGTAGATACTTTTGCATTGTTTACTTTAACCAACGAGGCGCCAATAGTGAACTGAACACTTCTACAATTTACCCATAGGAAGAGAGATGCCAAGCTGTATATTATGTATATGTGTAATTGATTTTCGTCATCTTGTCACATAGAAAACCAATGAAATAATATAGTTTAGTGTGTTCATAATATTACAAATACATGGCAGAAACACTTGTAATACAGTACATGTATTTCCATGTATTCTTAATACTACATAGTGTGTTATTAGCGTAATGTGATTGGCACGAAACGGGAATCTGCACTCAAAGAAGTGTTATTTGAGTGAGTGTAATAAATATAATATATAATATGAGATAATAATGTTAATAATCATATTGATAATGTGTGCGTGCGAATCATTGATCGATTTGTTAATGGGTTAAAAGCGTGTTTGTGGACATAAACTGTGATGTTACTGGCTGCCGAATGTAAATACTCCATCCACAAATTACTTCTTGAAACCGTCCATGATGCGTCATATAATTCTGTATGCCTAACTGTGATACCCATGGTTTGTATCTATTTAAAAAAAGATTTTACAAACGTAAACAAAAAATTACTAAACTGAAAACAGTCGCCGAAACACTGCAAACACACATCCAAAACACACATCCGAAACGCGCATCAAAAACATAACCATGCAAAAAACATTTCTTGTTTGTTTCTTTTTAGCCACCATCAAACATGAGTGTATACGTTCTTAGGCCTGGCAGTGAATGTGTTTCTAATCTCGTCTCCACTGTGTACGAAGCTGCTGTTGATTATTGTCAAGTGCTTATTTATGCCAATACTGTGTCTTATACAGAGAACTATACACCGAATAAATGAGACTGAAGTCTGATCACCTTGGTCATGTTGCATAATGATCTCACGTTTGGACGTCGCATCAAAGTGCCGCTCACTAATTAGCAAGAAACAATGAACAATGCCACGCCATCAAGGCACAATGATACGTCATCAGGACACAATGACACGCCATTAGGACACAATGACACGCCATCCTGACACAATGATACGCCATCCTGACACAATGACACGCCATCAGGACACAATGATACGCCATCAGGACACAATGATACGCCATCAGGACACAATGACACGCCATCAGGACACAATGATACGCCATCAGGACACAATGACACGCCATCAGGACACAATGACACGCCATCAGGACACAATGACACGCCATCAGGGCACAATGATACGCCATCAGGACACAATGACACGCCATCAGGGCACAATGATACGCCATCAGGACACAATGACACGCCACCAGGGCATTATGACACGCCATCAGGGAACAATGACCCGCTATCAGGGCACAATGATACGCCATTAAGGCACAATGAGACGCAATCAGGGAGCAATGACACGCCATCAAGGCACAATGATACACCTTCAGGGCAATATGATACGCCTTCAGGGAACAATGCCACGCCATCAAGGCACAATGATACGTCATCAGGGAACAATGACACGCCATCAGGGCACAATGATACGCCATTAAGACACAATGACACGCCATCAGGACACAATGACACGCCATCAGGACACAATGATACGCAATCAGGACACAATGATACGCCATCAGGACACAATGACACGCCATCAGGACACAATGATACGCCACCAGGACACAATGATACGCCATCAGGACACAATGACACGCCATCAGGACACAATGATACGCCATCAGGACACAATGATACGCCATCAGGACACAGTGATACGCCACCGGGACACAATGACACGCCATCAGGACACAATGACACGCCATCAGGACACAATGATACGCCTTCAGGGCAATATGATACGCCATCAGGGTACAATGCCACGCCATCAAGGCACAATGATGCGTCATCAGGGTACAATGCCACGCCATCAGGACACAATTACACGCCATCAAGGCACAATGATACGCCTTCAGGGCAATATGATACGCCATCAGGGTACAATATGATACGCCATCAAGGCACAATGATACGTCATCAGGGAACAATGACACGCCATGAGGGCAAAATGATACGCCATTAAGACACAATGACACGCCATCAGGACACAATGACACGCCATCAGGACACAATGATATGCCATCAGGACACAATGATACGCAATCCTGACACAATGACACGCCATCAGGACACAATGATACGCCACCAGGACACAATGATACGCCATCAGGACACAATGACACGCCATCTGGACACAATGATACGCCATCAGGACACAATGACACGCCATCAGGACACAATGATATGCCATCAGGACACAATGACACGCCATTAAGACACAATGATACGCCATCAGGACACAATGATACGCCATCAGGACACAGTGATACGCCATCAGGACACAATGACACGCCATCAGGACACAATGATACGCCATCACGACACAATGATACGCCATCATGACACAATGACACGCCATCAGGACACAATGATACGCCATCAGGACACAATGATACGCCATCAGGACACAATGACACGCCATCAGGACAAAATGATACGCCATTAGGACACAATGACACGCCATCAGGGCACAATGATACGCCATCAGGTCACAATGATACGCCATCAGGACACAATGACACGCCATCAGGACACAATGACACGCCATCAGGACACAATGACACGCCATCAGGTCACAATGATACGCCATCAGGACACAATGACACGCCATCAGGACACAATGACACGCCATCAGGACACAATGATACGCCGTCAGGACACAATGACACGCCATCAGGACACAATGACACGCCATCAGGACACAATGACACGCCATCAGGACACATTGATACGCCATCAGGACACAATGACACGCCATCAGGACACAATGACACGCCATCAGGACACAATGACACGCCATCAGGTCACAATGATACGCCATCAGGACACAATGACACGCCATCAGGACACAATGACACGCCATCAGGACACAATGATACGCCATCAGGACACAATGACACGTCATCAGGACACAATGACACGCCATCAGGACACAATGACACGCCATCAGGTCACAATGCCACGCCATCAGGACACAATGACACGCCATCAGGACACAATGACACGCCATCAGGACACAATGACACGCCATCAGGACACAATGACACGCCATCAGGTCACAATGACACGCCATCAGGACACAATGACACGCCATCAGGACACAATGACACGCCATCAGGACACAATGATACGCCACCAGGACACAATGACACGCCATCAGGTCACAATGACACGCCATCAGGACACAGTGATACGCCATCAGGACACAGTGATACGCCATCAGGACACAATGACACGCCATCAGGACACAATGACACGCCATCAGGACACAATGACACGCCATCAAGACACAATGATACGCCATCAGGACACAATGACACGCCATCAGGACACAATGATACGCCATCAGGACACAATGACACGCCATCAGGACACAATGACACGCCATCAGGACACAATGATACGCCATCAGGACACAATGACACGCCATCAGGACACAATGATACGCCATCAGGACACAATGACACGCCATGAGGGCACAATGACACGCCATCAGGACACAATGCCACGCCATCAGGACACAATGCCACGCCATCAGGACACAATGATACGCCATCAGGACACAATGACACGCCATCAGGACACAATGACACGCCATCAGGACACAATGACACGCCATCAGGACACAATGACACGCATTCAGGGCACAATGACACGCCATCAGGACACAATGATACGCCATCAGGACACAATGACACGCCATCAGGACACAATGACACGCCATCAGGGCACAATGACACGTCATCAGGACACAATGACACGCCATCAGGACACAATGACACGCCATCAGGACACAATGACACGCCATCAGGGCACAATGACACGCCATCAGGGCACAATGACACGCCATCAGGGCACAATGACACGCCATCAGGGCACAATGACACGTCATCAGGACACAATGACACGCCATCAGGACACAATGACACGCCATCAGGACACAATGACACGCCATCAGGACACAATGACACGCCATCAGGGCACAATGATACGCCATCAGGACACAATGACACGCCATCAGAATTCAATGATAGCTGATAGCTTGTCATTGAGTCCTGATGTGCCCTTAATATTTATTGTATTTGAATTGAATAATTACGAGTTAACTGGAATGCACATACTATAGCAGACCTGAATGTTATTTTATGTTTCAATTGTATATTAAGCTCTCCTGAAGGTGTGATGTGCATGAGGATCATACTCGATGATATTTGATCATAACCTTGAATTCAGCCCAGAGTGAGTGAGGTGACAGATGCTTCTAACATTTATATCATATTGTGTCTGCTTGATGTGGGAGGGCAGACCACGTGATGCAGGTCCCAGACGTTCATACGCTGATAAGACCAAAGAGCGCAGGTATGCAGCTCACAAAGAATAGAACGAGTCTCGGAATGGAACCAGTGATCATAGAATTATGACACAAATAAGGGACGCTACTCTGCATAGCGTATTGCGACCTATGGCCATATACATTCATGTACTGGTTCCAAACACCTTCTTAATTATGTCACAAAGACGTGTTTTGAGGGGGCACGGGCGGCCCAGTTGTCTAAGGCGCCGCGATTCGCTGTGCAGAGTTGCGTCCCTTGGGCACGCCAGAAACCTATGATTGTTGGTTCGAATCCCGGTTCGCCCTGATTATGTTTCTAGGTTTGTCAGCACCATACCCGTGCTCGTGCGTTTCACTGAAGTGGTTAACGTCTGAGACCTGCATCACTTCGGGCTTTCCTCCCACATTAAGCTGACACGCCATGATATAACTGGAATACTGTTAAAAGCGGCGTTAAACCCAACTCACTCACTCACTAATAAAGAAACAAAAGGAGAAATACTTTGAGTTGAATGAACCTCATTTTTAAGTCAATATTTTTTTTAATAATAAGTGAGAAAGATTTATTCATAATCGAGAAAAAAATAATTAAAAAAAATATGGGTACTGTTAGGTACTTTTATTTCATCAGTCGCTTGTGTTGTCTGTATCTATATCTGTGTGATTTGTCGATCCGGAAGCGGAATCAGTTGCAGTCTCTCAGTCTTAACCATTGTACCATATGTTCCCGTTCAGATGAAAAAACGGCTTGCCTTTGCATGTGTTTGTGACGGTCGTCACCGGTGGGGCAGGATACGCTTACCTTTTCGCGAACACCTGGTATCGTCACTATTTGATAGTGGTTCATAAACACATGCTCATGATATAGTAGGAACCGTACATTCGACTCTGCTTTTAGCAGACATTTCTTATGAATTGTGAAACGGCTTTGTCGCTTGTATGTATTCATACTCGCTCAGGTTGCATGCACGTCGTGTGCTTGAGAAACCAGTGTACTTTACTATCATGTGATGCTTCTGATATTGATGTGGAGTATGTTATGTTGTGGTATGGCAACTGGTCATTACATTAACGCAACACATGCGCGACACATACGTCGTAGCCAATAGTAGAGTAAATAGATAAACAGCTATGAGAGGAGCATGTGTATGAGAGGGTCGTGTAGTCTTATCTCGTGATAGTCCTTTCAGGTCATGCTTTTCATGTACACGGTGGACATATGTGCTTTGTTACTGAAGGCGGTGACCAGAGAAAGTTCAGGACAATTTGTCAAAAGTGAAAGCAAATGTAATCTGAGGTGTACTGAGAAAACATATGTGCAATGTTTGACAAATAAATGTGAATTTTGGGGAAAGGACATTCAGGCAAAAAGTAGGGTGGCTAGTGAGTGAGTGGATGGTTGAGTTTTGTGTGAGCGAGTGAGTTTATCTGCATAGACTATGCGTGCAGATTCGGGACGTTAATTCATAACGGAGTGGTTTGTATATTCAATCCAGTGTCGATTACATAATCCGGTCACAAATACAACTTAACACAACTCACCACAACCCAACTCCCACATATGCTTCACCAGCCACTATCCGATACTACCACCAGGCACATCCCCACAAAGATTATTCCTTTGTCACTGGTGAAATTATTCTTCTTCTACATAAGAACGAATCAGGATGTAATGCTATTACTGATTTGAATGATGTATACAGAGATTATTATGAAGTTTAGATAGGAAATATTACTTATTTTATTTATATATATATATATATTATGTAAATTACCTACTGAGGAACCGGAATGATCTATGTTAGTTAGTTTTGATGTTGTTAGTTTGTATAGTAATATTGAACTGAGCTCGGACTGGAAGCCACCAGATACTGGCTGAAAGAATACCGCCATGAAATATCAGATAGATTTTCGGATGAGTATATCATTGATGCATTGAAGTTGGTTATTACCAATAACATGTTTTATTTTGATGGATCTTATTATTCACAAAAGAAAGGAGTAGCCATGGGTACTAAGGTAGCCCCTACTTATCCAACCCTTGTGTTGGGATATTTAGAGAATATGTTTTATGATAAGGTGAGAGATACTCTTGGTGAATCTATGAAAGAACAAATTGAATATTCATGGAAAGGTTTTTAGACGACTGTTTTATCATATTAAAAACCAGTGAAAGTCAACTTACAGCTGTTACTGTCTCGCAAGACGTATTTGTACCATTGTTTCCGGGAATGATGTTAAAACTACTCGCCTTGCTAAACTTAAGAGTTTCCTACTGCATCAAAATTATCCCGCAAAAATAATTGAAGATAGCATACAGAAGGCGCTAAGTATTAAGCAACTAAAACTGAGAGAAAAGTCTGAAAAAAACAATATGGGGAATAATCTAACTCTAGTATCTACCTTCAACCCTAATCATGAAAAAACATTATCCGTGATCCAACGATACCTGCCTATTTTGAATCCAATTATTAAAATGGAGAAGATATTGAGCAAATACAAAATTATCAACAGCCAAAGACAACCCAAAAACCTTAGAAAGATTTTGACAAGTTCTAAATTTGATTCTGTTGTCATTACTCCACAGGTTTCTAAGTGCGGTGACAAACGTTGCCTAACTTGCAGCAATATAATTGAAGGCTGTTCAGTCCACAAAGGACACTAAATTTACTGTAAAACAAAATATGACTTGTGATACTAGAAATGTTATTTACTTGATTGTTTGTAGTGGATGCAATGAAAAGTATATCGGAAAGACAGAACTTAAATTAAAAAGAAGAATGAATCTTCACCGTTAACAAATAAAGCAGCCACACAACCGCACGATTCCACTCAGTGAACATTTAGAAGCATGTGGAAACGGCAACTTTTTAGTTTTCCCCCTATATAACCTAAATTTTGATCATGAACCTACATTGTTAAAAAAAGAGCAACATTTCATTCATAAATACGCGCCTAAGTTAAATGTAAAGGCGTAAGTTATTTGTCCATTGTCACCTTGGTATTGTGACGTCATAGTTTCCTAAATGTTATGACGTCACGTAACTATATGTTACTACTTCATGTCCGTTATTCAATTATGGCCTGATGAGACTCGTACGTGGTACGAGTTGAAAGCGCTAGCCTATAAAACTGTGTTCAATCTTACTCCACTTATTTAAGTATTACTATATATATATATATTACTATATATATATATGACATGAAACCCGATGACTTACTCAATCCCTCTACAGTGACGATGGAGCACCTGATACGAAGGTACAACTTCATGACGGCAGGCCGTGACCAGAGAGTTGACTTCAGCAATGAACAGAGAATAAACTCCCACAAGTACGAGGCGGTGGTGAACGAGGAGGATCTCCTCTGGGCGTTCAGGTTGCTGAGGAAGGGGGTGTGTCGGCCGGATTTCCCCGGGGAGAGTTCTGATCAGTTTTATTTCGCTAAAGATGTGCTGGAAAATTTGATGACTTGGTCAGAGTGAGTATTGAACATTTTCCTGGAATTTCATGTCTTTTATCATATCAAAACATGCATACATCTGTCCTACGTTTCTACACCAACGAGTTTTCTTCAGGGATTTGATGGAAAATGGGAAGATGACATCCTTGTCCCGCATCCATGACTTTTGCTTCGACTTCCTCCACGACCTGATCCAGCAGGGGCCGGGGACGACACACATGAAGTTGTGGAGCTTGATGTTTGGCAACCGTGGCTTTGGGTTTAAGGAGTATTATCATGTAAGTGCACGTTGCATCTGTACAGTGAGAGGTATTATGAGACTTTCCTCACCAATGGGGTGGGTGTTCACTTGACAGTATACTCGACTATTCCCGGTGAAAGTTGTCAGGTGGTTTCTGTTTAGAACCTCACAGGAGACAAGCTGAAGAGTCACGTACGGTTTCTGATGAGGGAGTACAGGAGCCGGGAGCCTGGGCCTGATAGAGAGAGGTTCGAGATCACCTTTAGAACAGCCATCGATTACATCGTTGGAAAAGACTGCTTCAAGTGAGAATGTTATTTCCCCACGGGTTATAAATAACAAATTTTATAAAAATCGTATGTGCACAAGTATGGGGGCCGTTGTACAAAGCGACCTCAGCGCTAAGGTGATCGTAACTCCCATACTTTAACACAGACTTACGACAGTCGTAGTACTAAGGTTGTTTTGTACAACGGCACCCTGGGCGGCAATGTTGACGTTATTCGACCGTGACGTAAGGTCGTAAAGACGTCAGACGTAGGGTCGTAATGACGTCAGACTAGCAACGACGTAAGAGGTGAAGACATCGACAGTTGTTGTTTTTTTAGACGGCGGTCGTTTTCAGTGCATGTTTCTTAATGGGAGTTCAAAATGATTGCGACATAACGGGTAATAAAAAGATTATTACACTCGCTTGCGCGTCATAATGATTTTACGAAATTCGTGTAAGAATCCATGTAGTACCCTCGCTTAAAAAAATCAGTATGACAAAAATGTTTGTATAATGATATATATTAATGTTTCATACAACTTTTACGTGTACAGATTTAAAATACAAGGATTTGTTTTTCCTGACATTTTCAAATGAGCTCACACTACGCATGTTCACATTGTTTTGGTAAGCAATTGAAAAAGAGAAAGGTGCCCACTTGAAAGCTGTATGGGGATATCTCATGACACTGTTAACTCACGGTACCGCATGAACATTGACAGTATTACGGCTACATGCATGTTTATCTGTTGTATCATGTATATCAACTATGTGGTGAGATGAGGTGAAATTGGGTTTAACGTCGCGTCCAAGATTATTGCACTTATATAGCGACGTGCATGTACGTGTGTGTGTTTGTGTGGCTGCTTGTACTTAGTCCGGACTGATGCCGATTTATGGTGCTAGCTCACTGAGATACAATGACGCAGTATAACATGAATACTCCACTCAGACACAGTATACTGACTCCGAGTCGACAAGTCCTTGTTTTAGCCCCTTAATGCCGAGCGCCAGACAGGGTAACAACAAGTACCACCTTTTAACGTCTCTTGGTATTACGCGGTCCGGGATCGAACCCCGAACCCCGCTCTCAGGGCAGAAGCTATACAACTAGACCACGGAGGCGGTTCAACTAGAAGTTGCGATAATAAGATTGGATGTGCAATCCCCACGCCAATTAGAATGTTGTCCTTAATTTCAGAGAGGAAATTTTCAAGGAAGCGCAGACAGAGTTCATAGAATTGTACATTTACCTAGAGTTAACGTTCCTGACTCGTTCAAAGGAAGTCCAGGAAATCCACCACCGCATTCCACATAGTCTGTGGTATATATACGGCAGCAACATCTTCAAGGTGAGAACACGTTGTGCACACGTGAGTGTGAAAGAGAGCGAGCGAGAAAGAGATAGAAGAGAGAGAGAGAGAGAGAGAGAGAGAGAGAGAGAGAGAGAGAGAGAGAGAGAGAGAGAGAGAGAGAATTTAAAGCATGCAATCATCCGTTGTTCAGGACATCGTTGACCCCGAGATGTACAAACGTTTCCTGGAGCGTCTTGCAGACATCATCTGCAACCTCAATCTCACCACCGAGGAATCCGAGAAGGTGCTCAAGAGTGTAACTGATCTTCTTAAGATGTTGCTGTCAGCCGTCGGGTGAGTAAAATCCGTGATACGTGTAGTCAATCCGTGTCCTTAAGACATGGTATGTTAGCGAGTACTCACGACACATGCAGACAATCAGTGTTCCTTTAGCCCTGACATGTAAGCGAGTACCCACAACACATGCAGACAATCAATGTTACTTTAGCAATGGCATGTAAGCGAGTATCCACAACACACTCAGTCTTCCTTTAGCCATGGCATGTAAGCGAGTACCCACAACACATGCAGACAATCAGTATTACTTTAGCCCTGACATGTAAGCGAGTTCCCACGACACATGCAGACAATCAGTGTTCCTTTAGCCCTGACATGTAAGCGAGTATCCACAACACACTCAGTGTTACTTTAGCCCTGACATGTAAGCGAGTATCCACAACACACTCAGTGTTACTTTAGCCCTGACATGTAAGCGAGTACTCACGACACATGCAGACAATCAGTGTTACTTTAGCCCTGACATGTAAGCGAGTACCCACGACACATGCAGACAATCAGTGTTACTTTAGCCCTGACATGTAAGCGAGTACCCACGACACATGCAGACAATCAGGGTTCCTTTAGCCCTGACATGTAAGCGAGTACCCACAACACATGCAGACAATCAGTGTTCCTTTAGCCATGACATGTAAGCGAGTACACACGACACATGCAGACAATCAGTGTTCCTTTAGCCCTGACATGTAAGCGAGTACCCACAACACATGCAGACAATCAGTGTTACTTAAGCCCTGACATGTAAGCGCGTACTCACGACACATGCAGACAATCAGTGTTCCTTTAACCATGACATGTAAGCGAGTACCCACGACACATGCAGACAATCAGTGTTACTTTAGCCCTGACATGTAAGCGAGTACTCACGACACATGCAGACAATCAGTGTTCCTTTAACCATGACATGTAAGCGAGTACTCACGACACATGCAGACAATCAGTGTTACTTTAGCCCTGACATGTAAGCGAGTACTCACGACACATGCAGACAATCAGTGTTACTTTAGCAATGGCATGTAAGCGAGTATCCACAACACACTCAGTGTTCCTTTAGCCATGGTATGTTAGCGAGTACCCACAACACATGCAGACAATCAGTGTTACTTTAGCCCTGACATGTAAGCGAGTACCCACAACACATGCAGAAAATCAGTGTTCCTTTAACCATGACATGTAAGCGAGTACCCACGACACATGCAGACAATCAGTGTTACTTTAGCCATGACATGTAAGGGAGTACACACGACACATGCAGACAATCAGTGTTACTTTAGCCCTGACATGTAAGCGAGTACTCACGACACATGCAGACAATCAGTGTTACTTTAGCCCTGACATGTAAGCGAGTACCCACGACACATGCAGACAATCAGTGTCCCTTTAGCCCTGACATGTAAGCGAGTACCCACGTCACATGCAGACAATCAGTGTTACTTTAGCCCTGACATGTAAGCGAGTACCCACAACACATGCAGACAATCAGTATTACTTTAGCCCTGACATGTAAGCGAGTACCAACGACACATGCAGACAATCAGTGTTACTTTAGCCCTGACATGTAAGCGAGTACTCACGACACATGCAGACAATCAGTGTTACTTTAGCCCTGACATGTAAGCGAGTACTCACGACACATGCAGACAATCAGTGTTACTTTAGCCCTGACATGTAAGTGAGTACCCACGACACATGCAGACAATCAGTGTCCCTTTAGCCCTGACATGTAAGCGAGTACTCACAACACATGCAGACAATCAGTGTTACTTTAGCCCTGACATGTAAGCGAGTACCCACAACACATGCAGACAATCAGTGTTACTTTAGCCCTGACATGTAAGTGAGTACCCACGACACATGCAGACAATCAGTGTCCCTTTAGCCCTGACATGTAAGCGAGTACTCACAACACATGCAGACAATCAGTGTTACTTTAGCCCTGACATGTAAGCGAGTACCCACAACACATGCAGACAATCAGTGTCCCTTTAGCCCTGACATGTAAGCGAGTACCCACGACACATGCAGACAATCAGTGTTCCTTTAGCCATGGCATGTAAGCGAGTACCCACGACACATGCAGACAATCAGTGTTACTTTAGCCATGGCATGTAAGCGAGTACCCACGACACATGCAGACAATCAGTGTCCCTTTAGCCCTGACATGTAAGCGAGTACCCACGACACATGCAGACAATCAGTGTTACTTTAGCCATGGCATGTAAGCGAGTACACACGACACATGCAGACAATCAGTGTTACTTTAGCCCTGACATGTAAGCGAGTACTCACGACACATGCAGACAATCAGTGTTACTTTAGCCATGGCATGTAAGCGAGTACCCACAACCCACTCAGTGTTACTTTAGCCCTGACATGTAAGCGAGTACCCACGACACATGCAGACAATCAGTGTCCCTTTAGCCCTGACATCTAATCAGTGTCAATCAGTGTTATTTTAGCCATGGCATGTAAGCGAGTACCCACAACACACTCAGTGTTCCTTAAGACATGGTATGTTAGCAAGTACCCACGACACATGCAGACAATCGGTGTTTGTAGCGCTAAGATGATTGTTACTCCCATACTTTAAAATAGGCTTACGATAGTCGTAGCGCTAAGATGATTGTTACCCCCATACTTTAACATAGGTTTACGATAGTCGTAGTGCGAAGATGATCGTTACTCCCATACTTTAACATATGCTTTCGATAGTCGTAGTGCTAAGATGCTCCTTACTCCCATACTTTAACATAGGTTTACGATAGTCGTAGCTCTAAGATGATCGTTACTCCTATACTTTAACATAGGTTTACGATAGTTGTAGCGCTAAGATGATCGTTACTCCCATACTGTAACATAGGCTTACGATAGTCTAAGCGCTAAGATGATCGTTACTCCCATACTTTAACATAGGCTTACGATAGTCTAAGCGCTAAGATGATCGTTACTCCCATACTTTAACATAGGCTTACGATAGTCTAAGCGCTAAGATGATCGTTACTCCCATACTTTAACATAGACTTACGATAGTCTTAGCGCTAAGATGATCGTTACTCCCATACTTTAACATAGGCTTACGATAGTCTTAGCGCTAAGATGATCGTTACTCCCATACTTTAACATAGACTTACGATAGTCTTAGCGCTAAGATCGATGTGTGCAAGTGGGCCCAGTTGTTTTGTGACACCCTATTCTCATATTGACCCGCGTACTAATCATACTTAAGTCATATCTCCGATTTCCAGAAGGCTCAAGATCATCTCCTCTTTAGACTGTCTGCCGACCACAGCCTTTACTAATCCTGCGATTATATCATTTCAGCAACACGTTCATGCTGCACAAAGTTCACGCAGACATCATGGACTTTGTGACTGCGATCTGCACCAGGAAAGCAGGGAGCCCCATCCACCCCATTATAAAGGCTGTTGGATATTTCCTGTTCCACACAAAGGAGGAGAAGGACAAGCCTACTATAACGGTGCGAATCACATAGAAAACCACCCGAGTGGACATCACGACAATTGCAGGGCAAAAGAAAGTATACACCCATGTTATTTGGTGGCTAAAATTAAGCAAACAAGAACTTGTTATGCGATGGTGATGTATTTGATACGGGTATCATAGTTGTGTTTTGAACCTTATGTCTGCAGTGTTTCGGCGACTGTTTTCAGCCTAGTTACGTTTTTGATAAAGTATGTAATAATTTTGGTCAACAAGTGTATGCTTTCTTTTGCCCGGCAGTTTATTAACTTTTAGCCTGCTGAATTATTTTCACACTTCTTACCCCTGCCTGCTGGATTAATTTTAGCATAAGGCGCTCTAAAGAAAGTGGGTGATTTCAAACAGTCGGTGCCTCATTGAACAAGGGCCAATTGAAGAAATATTTTGCACATTTATTCCTGAAAGAAAACTACACAATACTATATAAAAATATCCCGATGTTTTCAATCATTCCAAGGTTAAGACCAAAGCGAACACAAAATTTGTAAATTTTCTTGAACTTCAGGCTACCTGAATTGCGGTATTGAAGGTGGTTTGCATTTCATGCTAGGAACCTTTTAATATCGTAACATTTGTGCAAATTGATTTCAATAATCATATCTCCGATATGTTAATTTTAATTGAGTAAAAATTCGGGTTTTTTTTATCGGCATATAACAGCGCGATGGAAAATTATGAACCATTTCAGTAAATTTATTATCTAAACGTTAAAGAGAAAAATAACTTAATTTTCGAGGTCATCATGTCGGTTGCAGAAATACGAATATTCAGGTTAATCTGACGTGTCATGTTATAAAATTTGCAGGAAACAATTGATGACTTATAAATATTCACTAATCCTAATTTCAAGCGTTTTGGTTGAATATTTACGATAAACAAAAATAAACAACCCGTGTCATGATGCTAGCAGACGTCCTAAAATCATACATGGCGCGCTTCGCCCGACCTCCGCATAACTTATTGCTATTTTAATATCAACAAAGTTTACATTGCCTTTATAAATATAACTTGGCGAAAGTTGATGATCTTCTCCATCGAAGAATGTTTTATTCGTCATATTCCGATTAATATGACGAGAGAAAAACGAAAATAAAGATCGTGAATTTTGACAGCACTATTTCAATAAGTGCAAAGGTCACCGGATGTGATGTCACAGACAGGGGTAGTCTGCTGGTAATCTTTCGTAACAAAACAATTACAGTAAATTTTGAAATAGTTCGCCTATCACATACAGCAAAAACATAAGTCCATACACAGTATCAGTAATCGCCACTAACATGAAATAAAAATGTGACTTTGACGATTTAATTCGCGTATTAGTTAATCCGTTTGACCTTGCATGCTCCCGTGACCCGGAAACGGTAGACAATAAATCAAAATGGCACATGCAAGTTTCTCGGTATCTTTTATTTGAACTTCTGTTGATATTTAAGAATCACAATTCAATGTTACGGTGAATATAAATAGGACATGATTCATATTTCTGCGATGTACACGCTGATAAGTTTCACTACAACAAGTGTATCCCACGTAATACGTCTATCGATATCGTCGATCAGCAAGATCACCCTCTACAACAGGTGCGCGAAAATTGGCTTGACAAAACTTGTTTCAAAATAACGAAGGATTTCTAAATTTATTCCAAAAATATGAAGACCACCATGATTGCGTATTGATTATTGATTTGTAATTGTTTAATTATTTACAGCTGTTTACAGGTTTTAAAATTTTAAGTTATATTTAGTAGTTATTTTTTCCCCACAATGATTGTGTGTGTGAACAGTAAATATTGGTCTTTGCATCAGCACAGTGTAACTGATCAAACTTCAATTATTATCTTTAGTTTAAACATATTTTTTCAACAATAAGTATCTTTCACTCTGAAAATCAACTATGTGAATAAGTAACTCTCTGATGTCATCATTTTAATTTTAGTATTCCATGAATAATGAATAAATCAGATCCTTAACATATATACATACATGTACTAAACTCATATGGACATTAATCTTGTTCATTATGTGTTTTGTTTCCAAATAAAACTATTCTGAAATATAATTTAATGGGAATATGCTACATTAATTACAGTAACAGTACCTGTAACAGTAAATGACATTTTTGTTTGTTTAATAACAAGAACCATGGTGGCACATAAGCTGGTAAGCTAGCCATATGTTTCTTAGAAAATGCTATCTCAGTCTTCTGGTTGGAATGAAAAGAAACATGCCTGTGTACATGTTTACCCTTGCCAGATGTATTTTTTCCAGTCAGCCAATCCATTTCTTTTGTTCACCTTATGTGGTCTATTTTATACATACAGGTACTGCTTCAAACCTGTTTTTCCTTTGTATGCAATCACAGTATCACAACTTCCTCAGCTGGTGTGTATAAAAGTTCCCCTGTCATCATGAAAAAAGAATTATAAAGGAAAGTCATGTTTTCATTCAAAAACATATCTGTCTTTCCTTGAATACTCTTTGTCTAAGTGCCAGAAATGTCAGTGTCATAAAAAAAATAAAAAAAGATTTTCATAAGGACTTTTCTTAGATAGACCTAAGTCAAACCATGTGACAAGTTAGGTAGAATTATAACTTTATAAGCCCTCATTTCTGAGGTGTCCATATTTTTCACATTTAAATATATTTTTAGGACAAAACGTGATCCATGTAGATCTGCCTGTTTTGTTATGTGTACCCAAAATTTCTAGTGAATTGGTACCGAAATGGGTATGTGATTTTGTAGATCTACCTAGAATTATTTCAAAGATATACATTAATTTTGGTGTCTTAAACTTAACATAATATCACTTTCCTATCAAAACAATACATTCTAACTTAGGTTTAACCAACTTAACTGGCCTCTTCTTCAGTGACAAGACGTCAATTTTCTCTCAAAACTAAACAATCAATTTCAAGGACCAGTCATGATCATATTATGAACTTGATGAAATATTTTATTATGTGTTCTGTTCATCTACATGAAAACATAAATATAATTATAGATCTATTGTCTTATTTTCTTAGGTACAAGTTCACAAAGTATTTTGGGTACAATTTAATTTGTTTTGGGTACAAAATCACATATATAGGAGCCTAGAATCTATATATATATTCCACTACCTCGTCGTGTACCAAAAGTTTAATCGGTTCAGAGGATGGGAGGTTCTCAGAAAGTTTTCAACAACATCTTTAATATTTTAAATTGTTCTTTTTGTAATGTTAGACCAATAACAATATTATGTTGTTATTATTATGGCATATCAATACGTTATATCACTGTCCGTTGCGGTCGTTTTCAGAAAACATTTTAAAGTTAAAATCATCGAGCGTGAAATCCATTACGGTTTCGCATTTAGACTTACACATTTGATGGCGACAATCACGAAGAAATATGAAACAAATAGGAGTGAAGACTGCTCTCCAGATCAATAAATAGTAAATAGTTGACGAAAAATAGTAAATTATGCATTTTCTTTTGAATTTGAATCTATTTCGGAATTTCTTTATGATAGCTTACCAACTTTTGCATTTTTTCCGTCATGTGTCACATGCGGTACGTGCTTCCGGTTTCAGAAATGATAGTTAAAATTGCAAGTATATTGGTTATTTCTCGTAAACTGCATTATTTTACTATTGAATGGTTTACCTAGAATGTATATCAGATCAGATTTTGCGTGTCATCCAATATTTGTCATTTTTCGCAGTGTTTGTTGACTTTGTTCAACTCAACAAATCGCGAGTTAGGCCATGCCCAAACGTATCACTGACGTTTGTCGGCTTGTCAATGTGTCGGAAAGTTTATCAAACGAAATCATTTGCAAACTCTTTAAAAATGAAATTCTTTTGAAAAGATTTATACATACGTGTCAATAATTCTAGAAAATTAAGTTAGATGTAACAAAATGATTGTAATAGTCTAACGGAATAACTATGCATGTGGAGTTGTTTATTTACCGCCGTTGCCATGATCGTACAAGTTCCATCCAATCGATGATGTTACGATTCAGATTGTTTTTGTTTACAATTAGTTACACCGAAAGTTGCTAATTTTTAGAAATAAAGGAACATGAGTGTTTTCCTTTCGTCAGCAAACAAAAATTTATGATCGAATAGGAAAAATGATGAAATTATAAAGAAAATATCGGACTGCATGCCGCTCAACGTGAAGTGCCAAAAGTCAACAATGGCCGTTTCTGGTAGTTGTGTGCCGAGAAGTTTTTAACTCGCGATATTTTCTTTTTGAGGTAAATAAATGACTGAACGTTTTGATATTGAGCAAGCTGAGCATTTATGCATGTCATACGTAATTTAAATGTTACGCAAAGCCTTCTTGGTAAATAGATATGGCGAGTTTTATTTTGGGGTGTCGTTATTCGCCTGTCGACATTAGATGCACGGGAAGTGACACCTCTCTCGAATGGGTTCGACGTTAGCGTGCAGAGCTTTAATAGTTATTGTGTTTGCAAAGCGAACATATTTCTTTAACGTTTTTCAGTGTTCACCCTACCGAAGTACTATTAGCTATACGCTGTCAAACTTTCGGGTCTCCCATTGTCTGCTCACCGCGACAGATGCTGCGTAACGTTGCATGATTTGCAACTTCTCTACTTATTAAGGGCAACTCTGAGCTGTTCACTGTGATGACGAGGAAGCTGATTGATCTGTTGACCGACCTGGAGGACCACACCCTGATGAGGGTCAAATTTGTTGACGCAGCTGTGTATGATGTTCTTATAAAGGCCATGAACAAGTAGGTCCCGTGTTCATGCTAACCTGATATATCATATCATTTTTAAAATATTTGATACAAAAGTATATATCTCTACAGGCAATGAAAGCAATGTTTCCTATAATACATATTTTCGTAAATATCACATGTCTATTATATGCGCGGTTCAGATATTTGACTCTAACATTCACCCAATACTGACGTATGGGTATAAATGGGAGGATTAAAAACAGAACAACTATTTTACGCAAATTTTGTAAAATGTTGGTGGAAAATAACAGATATCATAAGAAATTGTTACAATGATGGGATCGTGTCTGACGAATAAATTGGGCTTCTTTTACTCAGGAGACAGGTTTTGCTTTTTTGTATACAAAAAAGCAAAACCTGTATCTATAGATTACAGAACACCAAAGCTGTAAAGATTTAGAGACACAAAAGTGGCATAGTAAAATTCAGAGACACATTTTGTAAAACTATATTCAACCAATGAATTTGCACCTGAGAAACATATACTCGAGTTTGAACAAAAAATGTGTACATCTTAAGATGTATTTATTTAGCTTAACAAAACAAACTGATGATGTACGTGGCATTAATGAGTACCATTAAAGCATTTCATTGACACATATTGTCATAGATGTGATTATCATGTTGACGTTGGATAGCATTGTTAGCATCACTGCACTAATTGTTTGATCAAAGAACTTGGAAAAGTGACAAATCAAACAATGCCATATATAAGGCCAGTATGTTAACTGAACAAAATCTGCCAAAACAATTATAACTACTATCAACGTTTAACTTGACTCTAAAACCTGAAGACATGTCCATTCCTCTTTTGCACTGGATTCCAAAGTCACATAAAACTCAATGAATGACTTTCTATATATTCACAGAAATTATTTGAGAAAAGTGGAGTTAATATCATGTGGATTCTCAAAAACACAAAGCATTTGTTTTAAGTTTTGCAATATCTCAGAAAAGCATCAAGTTCAATTCTGTCAAACCATTTGATTTTACCACCTTGTACCCCACTATCCCACATGACTAACTTGATCCATGGGGCATTTGTTGTTAAACGTGGTGACAATGCATCTATGTAAAAGTTGAGGCTAAGACATCTTCTAGGCAAGAAGTAGGTATCCCCATGGGTAGTCCCATGTGCTCCCCTTCTTGCTGATCTGTTTCTTTATGCATATGAATCAGAATTTCCGCTCGGATTGGTTGAACACTATTCCTGCAACTGCAAATTACTTTTCACAACTCATTACGTACAATCAAGCGTGCCCTTTCGGCGAAGATTTCCAAGAGTGTAACTCGACTCTTGCACAAAAGTTGTTTAATCAAGGTTACAACATTCAAGGCCTCAGTAAAGTTTTATGGTGGACATGTTTTTTTCTGGTGTCTTGCTTTTGCATATGTTTGTGCCACCGGTGGGGCACGATACGTTCATATACATTGATACATTTAATCGGCTTGTTTCAAGTTTTAATTCAATCCTAATGAATTTGTTGTAAATTATCAAACATTGTATACGTTTACCTTAATGCGTTGAGCTTCAATATGTTTTATATGTATCATGCGTAATACGTGTCTATGTATGAACACTTGACTGTACTTTTGACTATGTGGCGTCACATACATTTGAAAGAGAACTACATATTGTGAATATGTTGCAGAACTCCTGAACACCGTCGGCTGATGATAGACCTGATAAAGGCATGTCTACGGATCAACCAGCCGATGACAGCCAAGGCGGCCTATAATTGCGTCAGGGGCGCTGAAATGTTTCTGAAATGGAAGGTACCATAATCAGCGACCACGTTAGTGTCGCTATATTATTCTCCTACACAGAATAAGAATCAACAGCATCTATAACTAGAATTGATACAGTGTATGAAGAATGTATCAAAGGGATTATTTTTAAGATTTTAAAAATTTAAACTTGACTGATCCTATTTTTCCTACAACATACAACCTAAACTTTGAGAATTAACCCCAAATAAGAAATATATAACCTAAGATCTCAAGAAATGAGTTTGTCATGCTATGGAATCTGTGGTACCATGATCTTGATGATTGTTTTCAGGAGCATGTGAACGATGCGCGTGAGATTCTGGACATCTTGATGACAGTCCGAGTGTTTGGAGAAGAGAAAGAGATCAAGGAATTTGCTGGATCCTACAAAAACTTTTGCAGTTACTTCGCCGATCAATTGAAGTAAGGTTACAATTACCCATATGTATAAGTGAACTTGGTTTACAAAACGTGTATGTTCACCTGCAAGGAAAGATTTACATTGAGAAACAAGTTTTCATGTCAATTTTGATTTCAAGCTCAAAAATCTCTTGTGACATCCGTAGAGATTCCGGGTTAGAATTTATCCCATGTGACCATGGACAAGTGCCAGTTTATAGAGTTCCGACTCTGGGACTTTCGATGGATTGGATCTATTATATACAGTCTGCAGTGAAAAACATGTGTATTTACCTACATTGTGAAACACATGTGTATTTACTTGCATAGGGAAAAAACATGTGTATTTACCTACATTGTGAAACACGTGTGTATTTACTTGCATAGTGAAAAACATGTGTATTTACCTACATTGTGAAACACGTGTGTATTTACTTGCATAGGGAAAAACATGTGTATTTACATACATTGTGAAACACGTGTATTTACTTGCATAGGGAAAAACATGTGTATTTACATACATTGTGAAACACATGTGTATTTACTTGCATAGGGAAAACGTGTGTATTTACCTACTTTGTGAAACACGTACGTATTTACCTGCATAGGGAAAAACGTGTGTATTTACCTACTTTGTGAAACACGTGTGTATTTACCTACTTTGTGAAATACGTAGTATAAAAGTATGCATGCTCTCTTGAGTTCTTGTCTTCATGATGGCTGATTCGTCTCTGTATGTATTCACAGACTGATTGCATAGAGATTCTCTTCAAACGCAGCCCTGTGACAGAGGCATGAAGAAGCTATAGGGTATACAATAGGCAAAAAGATCACAGTATGAGCAATTATCCATGCCGTTGGGCTACAATTACACGCAAAAGTCACATGGAAACTAAGAGCTGGCCTTTCATGATCGCCACATGACCTAAGTACTATTATTATACAGCGACACGTGCCTTTACCATCCCCACTTTAGCCCCTTCGTGGTGCTTTGAAACTTGGAAACCCAGAGAACACGAATAAAAGATGTACTAGTGCGAGTGATGTTACGCAAATACCTTTGGTTTGTTTGGTACAGTGTAAACTATATACATTTTGTTTCCAGGAGGGATCGTATCATTCCCCAAATGGTTGACAAAATGGTCGAATTTAGTTTGAAAATTCTCGAGAGGAGAGAAGGGCGCCTGTTCAAAGCTGGAAGTGAACTTGCAGATGAAATAGAGTTCATCGGAAAGGTGAGTTTACTTGTGAATGGCGAATTCTGGACTGACGACAATCCTGGTATTTGTTCTTCTAAAACGTGACAGTGACAGTAGCCAACTTGCAGTTGTTGTTTTTGTCTTTTACAGGTTTATAACACAGGATTTGATAATTTGTTCCATTGATTGTATCTTTTCAGAAAAACAAGGACCTGATAATGTCGACATTTTCCAATCTGCTGCCCTTCCTGAAAGATCCAAACTTTCCCTGGAAAGGCAACTGGTTCGGTTATTCGGGCAGGATCGTTAGCAAGCTTGCATCGAGGTCGATTGAAGCCTTGTAAGTAGTACATTTACACTGCACGGATATATAGAAACTGATACTAGACGAAATAGGCGAAATGTGATATTTGTACAAAGTGTTAAAACTGACATATTCACTATATACTGTAACGTACGGCCTGAATAAGATTAAATGCAGTTGACAGACCCAGACAGACAAAGATACAAACTTAAACAGATTAAAATAAACCTAATGACAGATTAATGGTAACTGAAGGCTAACGCCAATTCTTTATCTTGCAGAGAGCCCAAAAGCATAACTGAAAAGGACATAAGTGTCATTGCCTACTTCGTGATGACGGTGATGAAGGGAGACTTAATTGATGAGGAAACTAACACACCAAGCACAATCTTCTTCCAGCTGTACTGTTCGGTCGCGACAAAATTTTTGAGCCTTGTAAGTAGTTTAGTTTCAACATTATTCGCCTATAAAAAGGACGTATTGTATGAAAATACTTTCATGAAATAGTCAACCAGAACCATAGTAATGGTTGAACAAGAATTCGAACCCACGATTATAAATTCTCGTATGTATAAGGGATGCATCTCTGCACAATGACTTCTACTGATAGAGTCCTCTGGTTTGATGTTTTCCACACTCTACATGGTATAATCCACGTAGTTTCATCTGCCTGATACTTCACGGGGTTTCCGCTAATATTTGTTGCTTTTAATATAATCTGCTTGGACAAAAATCAACGCCATTTGAAACCTCTGATTGAGGTTATGTTCCAACGTCATGGTAGAATTTGATATAACCCATCTATTCACTCATACCTTATATAGAAGGAATATTGATATCCCAGGTGATATATTTGCCACACGCTATGACACAGTCAACCTACATCCGTTACTTGTATCATGATGGAACCTCCTTCTCCCTAAGCTGGACGACCAGGAGAAGATGCAGCGAGCCATTCTGGTGGTGAGAGAAATCGTCAACTTGCTGTCTCACGAATATAGCGAAGTTTCTGATATAGCCATGGCCCAGGTCAGCGTCGTTGTGGGGAATGGGTCAAAGGTCATGGCACTGTTCTTTCCCAAGCTGATGGACGTTTACATGGACACAGAGAATTCCACATTGTTATGTATGTTTTACGTTTCGACTTTACGTGAATAATGTCATACTTCCTTCATGCAACAAAGGGTTGCTTTCATACGTTTCCTTCTTTCGTTCATTTTCGAATTTGTGAGGACGATTTCACGGATGTGTCTGTCGTGGAAACAAAACTAATGTTAAACCTATATAAGTACTGAGACTCTCTTGTTTGAAGGAAATTAATAATGTATGTCACTTTGGGTTATGAATTTGGGACGAGGTAAGCAGTTGCTTGTATATGTGCATACTGTGAAACTTTGTTAACTCGACGTGATTAAAACCAGTTTTTTTCGGCTTTGGAGAAAGGAGATATATATGCAGTATTGCAATATGATATATCATCACTCGTTTAGTCTAGACCTCTTTCAACATCTACATATAGTAAAAGGTGGACGTTACCGCGGCCACCGAATGGATTCCGGGTTAGAATAGGTTCCCGCCAATTTATGCTGGCCATGCGAAGCGACTAAATGGGCTGGGTGGTCCGTCTTGGTGACTTTGTTGATTGCGTGTCATCGTACAGCGACGGCGTGGCTCGTTGCTCACAATATCTATCTCTTGATAGAGATTATACAGACTCGATTCTTTACCAGCCACCGTCATACGGTTGAAATATTGCTGAGTGTGGCGTTAAAACAACAAACAAACACACACCCAATCACACGATTTGATAATCCTTAAATTTGTTCATAAAGACGATTCCAGGGAGAGATTTCATTTTATTACAAATACCCTGAATGCGTGCCCGGTTTTTTTTCAGATTACCTAAGTCAAATCTACCCACACTACCCCAAACTTCAAGATCAACAATTCAAAACTCTCTTCGAGTTGATCGACACCCCAGAACGGTCGTCTGTATTACACTTGTGTACAGAGATAGCCAAGAAACAACCGAATGTAAGTTGGTGTAATAGTGAAGTATAATCAAGTGTTAGTGGATACAAACCGTTTTATAGCGGAGGGTAATATATACATAACGCTATGTGTTGACCAAAATGAAACAATAATTTATCCAGAAATCTGTACGCAAAAGAATTCAGTGTGAAACCAACAAACCACAAAAATGGTAGACAATTAATAATTGTCTTGTTAAGGTGTACAAATCAATACCAGTTACTGCACAACAATTACAATGGCAATACCCAACATATGTTCTTCCACACCACTGCTTACATTATATATTACTACATTCTTGACAACCAATTATTGTCAAAACACAATGCCATAAACTTCTACCGAATCTCTGCAGAATCAATGTAATACAATCACAACACTGTTTATCACATTACACTGTAACCATATAACAATATGGAATAAAATACGGGAACGTATGCATTGAATGTCTAATCAAAGGTAAAGACGTGCATTCTTACGTCTTTGTAACAAGGATGTGACATGGGGAGTGGTGTCTGATTGAACCCGATGTGGACCAAATTGGCCCGGACAACTTTTATTTTGGCATATTCGTGATGAGGCTGCTGATGTTAGCTCCGCGCATCATGTGCACCGCCACTCCGCAGAGCTCTGGGACATAAATTCCAGGTTAATCCCACAGATTTTAATGGTATAAGTCAGGATTTGCAGCCAGCCAAGGCTGACCAGATGTTCTTTTTCATAAAATAAACCCCAACCGACACACGAGCTGTGCATGGCTGTGTGTTATGTTGTAAACTGCCGCTCAATCATACACGCAAAGGCCTCATAACCACATCAACCCCTGTGGGTCAGTCATCAACATTGGTAACGTCGGTCGCTCTGAACAGCTGTAGGTGATGATAGCCCAAATCATCAGATCTTGCGTTAAATCGGTATACTGCTGCTAGCTCTCACACATTGTCTAATTGTTCCTTAACATATTCATGGCAGCATCACTGTGAAGGAAATATTTCATTTAAAATATTAACACATAATATTAAGATATTGAAATGTAGTTCTTGATTTACTTAGATTAAGTGAAGCAAACATTGCAATGAAATGTCCGAAAATCCGACGGGCAACAAGTAGCAAAGGTATATTTGTTAACATTGAGGTACATTGACCTGGCCGTTATTCTATCGCAGCTATGGTAACCGCATCAATACCTTTGTTCGTGACGTCAAATAACAAATCATTTCTCTATGCTTCATGGTTGTGACAAACTGACACAGACTGAAAATTGACAAAATTGATATTACAAATACAAAAGGCTCAACTGAAACAATAGATTAATCTCTAAAATTAAAATAAATAAATATTGATTTAACATAATAACAAATTATAAGGACAAATATATCACAATTTATAATGGTAGAAAGGAAACATTTATGCAAAAGACCGTGCTCTTTGATCAGATTGGTGTACTATACATGTAACAATCCAGAGTTAAATGTGAGCTCTTTCCAGTTGTTCACTGAGGACCATATTGGTAAGCTGAATGAGGAGATGTTCCAAGGTGATGAAAGGATGCAGGCAATGTATTTGATGGTCATGGGCCCACTCTCCAAGAAGATGCCAAGAAAGCTCATCCCCCACCTGAAAACCCTGATGGAAGGCGATGTTAACTCCCAATATGGTGCCAAGTATCAACTCTTCGTTGTTCTGAAGAATGTGGCCATTATGAGTGACGATGAGGTACGTTGTTCTTAATATATTCAAATGTCAATAAACTGCGCCTTACAAAACACTAAATTGGCACAAACATGATGGCAAATCCTTTAAAACATCAAATTTAGAATGCAAACAATATATTCTGCTCGATCCCATTAACAGAACGAACTAGAGTGCCTTTAAATTCTTCACATGATCATTGTTAAATATGAAACATAAACGCCAAAAAATCACTTAAGAATTGACTTTCACTTTGTGTGAGTTCATTGGAGTATGAACCTTCACAGAGTGAGGGCCTAACTGTATGAACGTAGGATCAATTGGCCTATCATTGAAAGGTGATTAAAGATGTATCAAACAGACACTAAGGTAAAGTCGTAGATTACTGTAGACAGTCACTGCCAGCAAAGACACGGATCCAGTCGATACTACCAAAGTTTGGATGTGCATTTCTTCGTTTTCTTCACTAGGGTGGGTCGTAGCAAGGATATTCGAGAACGATCATGCAGTCAAACTCTCTAGCGTTTCTCAATGTATACTAAAACGCTGAGTTCAAGATAAAAGGGTCTAAATGATCAGAAAGAACGCTTCTGTGCATATTCGGGGTTCCCCCGGGATGTGGAAGTAGTCCGTCAGTGTTTACGTCATTTCAAGAACACGATCTCTGGAAAAACGTATGAACGTCAAGTTGTGTCTTTCATAAACTTATGAACGTCAATTTCGCGGTCAGGTGACCGATTTCTCGTCTAATTGAAAAACCGTATATCGTGTAAACTTCAAATTAAAAAATTATTCTAGTTTATCCGTCGAAACGGATCCCATTGAAATGATATGAATGGATCACTGAAAGTTTTATCGTTAAAACACAAGTTTGATACATTTTCACTTGTACTATTTAGCAAGAAAAGTACAGTAAGTTAAGGAAGTGAAATTACATGAAACTAAACTGGGCTGTTTTCTGATGCTGCCACAGTACTACAAGGCAACAAGAGGTACCGAGGAACTATTCAATTACGATTTTAAGAAATGAATTTAGGGTTTCAGTTTAGTGGCACAAACAAAATATACCTAAATCTATAACATAACTTGGACAAAAAGCGGTAAGGCTGTCATCATTTGGAAAGCAAATACAGTAAACTACTGTTATAACAGACTCAAAGGGACCACTAAATTTAGTTCGTAATAACCGTAGTTCGTTATAAGCACATTTACAGGATATATACAGCAAATGGATGGGACCAAAAACAGTTCGTTATATCCGTCAGTTCGTTATAAGTGTGTTCGTTATAAACTAGTTTAAACTATTACATATATCAATTTAGACAATTGAATAGCCAACAGCTCAATACAGGCACTAATTACGTACATGTTCGTAACACAGGCTGTGGCAGAGGAAGTGATGGCATATCTAGAGAAGGTCCTTCGAGGTCCTGAAGACGACATGGTGACTTCCTCCTGTCTCAATGAGATGCGTGCTATAGGTGGTGTATACCGACCACTGTTGGAGCGTCGTAAACCAGCCATAGAGGACTTGAGGAAACGATCTACTGTCCAGACAACAAAGGATCAGTGTACCTTTATCTTGGATGTTCTGGAAGGAAGAAGGTGAGAATACTATGGCACTGTCCAAAACTTCATAAAGGTCTAAAAATTATGCCTGGTAGAACTTGTGGAGTTCTTCGACACACTTGAAATAAAATTACATATTTTACTACTTTCCAAAATATAACTTTCATTACAGCAATGCGTCACTGATCCGTTCATTGAAGGTCGCTTCTCTGACAATATACTATGTTAATATACCTACAGCCTGGAGTCCCTGGCTGAAGAGATCAAGGATGTAAAAGAAGATGTGGAGGAACTGGACACACGAGTGACAAGGACTGAGGTTGGCCTTGTGCTGCTCAACCAAGGGGTGGGTGAGCAGCGGGAGGAGCTGGATGGGGTCAAAGTCGATGTTGAGGCTCATGGCGAGAAGATTGGCCATCTTGAGGAGACAGTGGATGACACCAAGGCTAAAGTGGAGGAACTCGACGGAAAGGTAAGCACAGTTTGAAAGGAGTGATCCTCGAATTTTTCAAGAATAACGATGTAAAAACACGAAATTGTGTATGGTAATGAACAACATCTAAGACATCTGTACCTTTCAATATAATATGGAAAATTGCTAATACTGTTACGTTTACTACTGATTATGCTTGTAAAGTAAACAAAGATCATGGGAGTCTAATTTGACAACTCTCTCTTTCATCAATCATCAAGACACTCAGTCATGCTCCCTTCTGGGCAAGAGACGTGGCCAAACTACTCAACCCTGAAGACCTTCTGGACTGGACACTTCTCTCTAGACGTCTTGGCTACACCAATGATGACATCAGGAGCTGGGCGCAGATGCACGACCCATGTATGGCCATGCTGAATGAATGGTACGCCACTCGGAAGACGAGGGAAGCCACATATGCTGTGCTGACAGCACTGCAAGAGATGGACAGAATGAATGCTGCTGTCATAGTGGAGAATGCAATGAAGATGACAGGTATTATTAATTACATGAAATGTTGTTTTTTTTATCTGTTATACAACCTTTTCGTACGTGTTTAACCACTTTTTAGATATCACAACAACCAATGCCAAACTGATGAACTTCTTTGTACTTACCGAAATAGATTTCCATCAAAGGGCACGTTCATATGTCTCAGTGTATTTTTGTCACGTATTGATGTCTTGTCAACATCGTCTTAACATTATAGAATGGTCATATGTTTATAATTTCTTTCTCAGAAGCTGTAGTCGAGGACGAAGAGTTTGAGTACCCGGAGCCTCCAGAGGTGTTCCTCAGCTACCAGTGGGGAATCCAGAACGAGGTGAAGCTTCTGAAGCAGCACCTGGAGAAGGCGGGCTTCACGTGCTGGATGGACATTGGTCAGATGGGAGGTGGAGACAAGCTGTTCGAGAAGATTGACCAGGGAATCAGGGCAGCCAAGATCATCATCTGTTGTGTCACTGGGAAATATGCCAAGTCTTCAAACTGCAACAGAGAGGTATGTGTCCGGATAATTTCCACTGACATTAAAGTCTATTTTCTAACAACATCAAAGTTTCAAGTGTTCCACAAAAGAATATTTAATAATCCATGCCTTCATTCATCTGGGGGTTAATAATTTCAATTGCTAAGAAACTGTGACGAAAAGGCGTATTGAAAGGCAAATGTGTTTGATAAAGTGCATTGATTTTTATGTGGACATGTTGTGTTTTGGCTTAAGGTGAACCTCTCGGTAAGCCTGGGTAAGCCCATCATCCCTCTGTTGATGGAGAAACTATCATGGCCTCCACCAGGCTCAATGGGGCATATCTTCAGTGAGTATCTGTTCATCCGATTCTTCACCCGGCCTGGGGAGGAGACTGGTGACGACAGATACTGGTCAGCAGCCAAGTTCCAGGAACTTCTGATGCAGGTCAACTACAACAACGTCAAGCCGGAGGAACAGAAGGTGGAAAAAGGTGGGCAAATTGGGAGGCATAGATAGCGAGAGGGGAGGCATGTGTGGATAGTTCATTAAAACATAATTCAGTGAAGTTTTAAAATAAGTTGGATTTTTTACTTTCGTAAGATCTGCTGAAATGTTATTTACATTCGAAATGTGGGAAAGCTATCTTAAACATTTCCGGAATAGTGTTTTACCTATTACACCGATTATTATTGTTGCGAAAGAAAGCCATAAGAACTGTGTTTTTTCACACAAAGAATACATGAACTGGTGGTGTCCTGTGGCTGAAGTCATTAAGATAGAAAAGAAGGACGTAAAGGCGATGACGGCCGCCAGTCAGCAGAAACAAGCGGAGGTTGAGGTAGGTTGGGCAGACCGAATGTTTCATTAGCTACATTATTTTCCGATATTATTGCCGTGGTCACATTTGTGCATTGTAGTCTTATATGTTTGCCCTGAACTGCAGTTAAAGGGGAGTTGTGTGAAAGCATCATACAGCTCTTGCCTCAGTGAAGCTTTCAAAAGTCTAACGGCAGACATGTGGAGGACAAAATTTGACGAATTAGTGAGGAAAACCATGTCCGTTGTAATACCCTCCTGTACCTTTGCATGTGTTTGTGGGGCAGGTTACGCTCACCTTAATACATGTATGTGTTGTTATGTTTTGATTTATTTGTAATTCCCTTCTTTCTCAGTCTGGAGCAGCCTCTCCTGATGTGTTCATCTCCTACCAGTGGGGAAAACAGAAGCAGGTTCAGCTCATGTACAAGCGCCTGACTGAGATGGGCTTCACCGTCTGGATGGACATCTACCAAATGGGAGGTGGGGACTCCCTCTATGACAAAATTGACAAGGGCGTGCGGGGGGCAAAGATCGTGCTCACGTGTGTCACCTCAAAGTATTCTCTGTCAGCCAACTGCAGGAGGGAAGTCAGTCTCGCTGATGCCCTCAAGAAACCAATAGTGCCTCTGTTGCTGGAGAAGATGACATGGCCACCATCTGGCCCGATGAGCATGGTGTTCACTCAGCTTATGTACATAACCTTTGCCAAGGATGAATCTGTTCAGGAAAGATGGGATGGAGAAAAGTTTGATGAACTATTGACCAAATTAGATCAATACGTGCCGAATATTATTGTGTCAGGTGATGAGGAACCTGTTCCGTCCACTGAAGTTGATACTGGCGACACACCAGAAAAAAAGAAGTCAAGATGCTGCTTGATATTGTAGAAACACATTTAGCCTTTCCTGAACACCTGATTTCATCATTGTTTTCAGTGAACCATTAATAAAGGTTTTACTGCCAATTTGCCGTGTACGCCCAATAGAATCAGTTTCAGCGGAGAATCGTTATTCTCTGGCTCTGATGTTTATATTTGGTAGCAAACTGTGATAAACTGTAGAACATGATGTCCGATATTCACTTGGAATCTTCAATTAATGTTTCCCTTTTTGTGTCAATTGTTGCAAGTGTAAACTTATCAACACAGAAGGCTTATCTTTTTGTGTGTAGGGGCGGTCGTGGTTAAAACGTTCGCTCGTCACGCCGAAGACACTGGTTCGATTCCTGACATTGGTACAATGTGTGCCCATTTCCGGTGTCCCCGCCGTGATATTGCTGGAATATTGCTAAAAGCGGCGTAAAACCACACTCACTCACTCTGATTACTGTAGTTACGTTAACATTGTTTACCGACACTTCAAGAAGGTGTCAATAGTGAGCTGAACACTACTAAATTGTGATTCATCTATAGCAGGACACATACCAGGCTGTACATAATATGTTAATTGATCTTCATCTTGTTATATTGAAACCTTATAAAATCCCATGGTTTTGTTATGTTCATGAGAGTATTGCACAACCGGGATGAATATTCTACATGTAGAAATACCATTACTTATTTCCTATTGACATGTGCTGCGCTTGTACGGTAACAGAAATGTTATTAATGTTAGAGTGAGTATAACACATATGATATATGATATGAGATAACCATTTTGATCATGTTTGCGAAGTTTTGATGGATATGTTGATAGTCTAAAAGCGTATTTGTGATTATGAATTGTGATATTACTGGGTGCTGAATGTAAATACTTACCTTTACTTCTGCACAGTACGCACACGTGGGACCCGTGAAGATCCGGGATAGAATAGGTCTTCAGCAACCCATGTACCCGTGAAGATCCGGGGTAGAATAGGTCTTCAGCAACCCATGTACCCCTGAAAATACGGGGTAGAATAGGTCTTCAGCAACCCATGTACCCATGATGATCCGGGGTAGAATAGGTCTTCAGCAACCCATGTACCCGTGAAGATCTGGGGTAGAATAGGTCTTCAGCAACCCATGTACCCATGATGATCCGGGGTAGAATAGGTCTTCAGCAACCCATGTACCCGTGAAAATCCGGGGTAGAATAGGTCTTCAGCAACCCATGTACCCGTGAAGATCTGGGGTAGAATAGGTCTTCAGCAACCCATGTACCCGTGAAGATCCGGGGTAGAATAGATCTTCAGCAACCCATGTACCCGTGAAGATCCGGGATAGAATAGGTTTACAGCAACCCATGTACCCGTGAAGATCCGGGGTAGAATAGGTCATCAGGAACCCATGCTTGCCGTAAAAGGCGATTTACGGGATCTGGTGGTCAGGCTCGCTGACTTGATGCATGTCATCGTATCCCAATTGCTTGGATCCATGCGCATGATGTGAATCACTGGATTGTCATGTCCAGACTCGATTATTTACAGAGCGCCGTCATATTGCTAGAATATTGCTGAGTGTGGCGTTAAACAACAAACAAAGAAACATACACGTGGATGTGAAGCGTTTTGAAACCGTCCAAGATGATACCATGTTTCAATCCTAGATATCTGCAAGAGATAAATATTCCAAAGGATCCATGTATAGAATTGTAAAAAGTGACTGTTTAAAGTTTGAAGGCTTTTTGATCATTACAGATGATAACATTTGGAGATCTTTACGGACGTTCAGAACATCTAATTACAATGTACAGTTGAAACAGACAGATGGCGGACAATCTGAAACAAAATGTCCACTCCAATTGTATGACACATGAGATGAATTTCACTATTTGTGTATGTGTCCTTCTCTTGACAAAGAGAGGAAACAACTGATTCGTAAATACTTTTACATTAACCTAACATGTATAAAATATTTTTTTTGATTTTGCTTTTATTGTCCGAAGATTAGGAACACTGAGAAAACTACTAGTATTTAAGTTCTGTATAATAATTATGATAAGTTCAAAACTGGAAAGAATATTTTATAAATATTTGAACAGTTTTTCAGTTGTGTACTGCACCTGATCCGACTGCTGGGGAAAGATGCTTATGACACTGTAATACTGATTTCATGTATATTGTTTATAACCAATACTTGATCTCTACCTCAAATGTCGCTGCTAGCGACCTGAGTGTAATAAAGTTTCAGTTCAGTCATAAAACTATGTATATCTCACTGTGATATCTATGTTTGTAATTTCATTTGAAATGACATGTTTATTCATTTGATTCTTGTATATATATAGTTAGGTATTAATCCTCCAGTATGTATGTCTGTTGAACTACGTCTCTACTGTGAATAAATCTGTCGTTGATTGTTGTTAAGAGTTAATGTATGTCATTTTTTGTGTGTGCAATCTAGAGTCATGCAGAGAACAACTATAGACCGAATAAATGAGCCTAAAGACTGATCATCTTGGTTATGTGTCTTTACGAACAAAGAGTCTCTCACTGATTAGCAAGAGACACTCACCTGTATTTGCCGTGTCACATGGTTGAAAATAATGTTCATTTCTTCAGTTTTTCCCTGTCGACATTCTAGGTTAGTCCTCACGAGAACGCTTGCAATTGTGTGACCAGGACTTGTCATTCTGCCCTGAATGCGTGTTATTGTGCTCCGATGGAGTGTCAGTGTGCCCTAGTTGCTAATCAGTGTATCCTGGTGACCTGCCACTGTGCCTTGCTGGCTTGGATCATATAGGGACATTCGTGATTTAGCTGGAAAAACTGCAGACTGCAAACTGCTAACTGCTAATTGTATATTTGCGATGGGCGCTGTTTGTGCACCACTACGGACCTGACGAGTTTATCCCAAATCTAAACACTATCTTATGTGTTAAGAGTTACTGCACTTTGTACAAAGAATTTGAATATTTACGTCCAGCTGACTACTTGTCTGGAAATCTATACAGACGTCGTGGCGTCACTCGTTTGTCACGTCTCAATTGACTTTATGTACTTTCAGCTACCACAGTGATAATCGTCTGTTATACACAGGATAGTTCTTATTGTTACACAAAAACATTTCACCGAAAATATATATTTGTGACTTTGTACACACCTTGACCTTCCGTGTGTAAAACCGTGTACACCAAGCTTACGACACGTTTCATAATAGTATTTAAAGGCACGCGTGTATAAGATAACATGTTATTTATTTGATTAAGTAGAATATATGCAAGCCAGCACTACATCGCTAATAAAGATAATATATTGATGTTTTGAACACTTTGCCGTGTATGGTTGTAAATGTGATCTTTTTGTGAAAACAAGAGTCAAAGGATCAGACACAGATAAAACAATACATATATCGGGATATGAAGTGAGTGAGTGAGTTGACAGACGCTTCTAACATTTATATCATGTTGTGTCAGCTTGATGTGGAGGACAGATCACGTGATGCTAGTCCTAGACGTTCATACAGTGATAAGACCAACGAGGTATGTTGCTCACAAAGAATAGGGCGAGTCTCGGATTTGAACCAGTGATCATAGAATTGTGACACAACTAAGGGACGCTACGCTGCACAGCGAATTGCGACCCATGGCCACATACTTTCATGACTGGCTCATCGGATTCCCCTTTTCCGCATACACATACATGAATTACGTCACTACGGTCACCAGTGAGACTGCTTCATCTGTCTCATTTACATCTATGCATAAAGATTCAGTGTGACAAAATACTCTCCACAAGACTGAATGAAAGAATTGATGACTTCAACTTCCAAAAGTCAACATTCCCTTTATGTCGAGCAACAATCCTGCAGCTCCAGCCTCTTGTCACAACTTCTGAGGTACAATCGAGCATGCTCATATATCTAGTGACAAGCGTGATGTCCGATGGAATTCCCCATTTTTTTCAGGTGAACAATTGACTTGCCTTTGCATGTGCTTGTGACCGAGAATAGGTCTTCAGCAACCCATGCTTGCCTTACAAGGCGACTATGTTTGTCGTAAGAGGGAACAAACGGGATCAGATGGTCAGGCTCGCTGATTTGGTTGATACATGTCTTCGCATCCCAAATGTGTTGATCGATGCGCCTGATGTCAATCATTGGATTGTCTGGTCACTTTTTAGCAAACACCTGGTATCATCCCTATTTGAAAGTGATTCATAAACACATGTTCATGATATAGTCGGAATCGAACAATCGATTCTGTTATTGGCAGTGATTTCGTATGAAAATGGAAAGGGTTTGTCGCTTTTATTTATTCAGATGAGTTTTGTAGGCAGATGCGAACATTTCGACTTACAGTGAGTGAGTACATGGAAGTCGTTTAACCCCGATGTCAGCAATATTTGGGCTACATCATAGTTGATTCCAGTTTAGACACCAATAACGACCGTCATAGGAGTCCCCACGGACGTTTACACATGCAGAAAGCAATTACTGAAAACAAACTAATGCTAAAACAAAACAAAACAGTCACAAATATAATCAATCTATAACGTAATTTTAATTATGAAACAGAATGTCAACGTTAACATTGGTAACATGAGCAGAATGAATACCACTTGCACTCTAGCATGTCATTGAACAACTTCTCTAAACACCAAGACAAACGTCATCTGACATCAAAGTCAGGCACCTAATTTTATATCACAGTTCGTCATCCGGTTTGTCAACAAAATGTAATCAACATTACTGCATTTTCTCGAGACAAAAGTCAACATCATCTAGCATTAGAACACATGTGGTGCAGTGCTTCTTGTCATTGAATAGGAAATAACTCACTCAAACAAACCGATGAATAAGCAGCCACAAACAACAACAGTTTTGTATCACAGGCATGTTGCAGCAGTAGACGTGAACACAGATGGTTATAACATTGTGCTGATATGGATTGTTGCAGCAGTAGACGTGAACACAGATGGTTATAACATTGTGCTGATGTGGATTGTTGCAGCAGTAGACGTGAACACAGATGGTTATAACATTGTGCTGATGTGGATTGTTGCAGCAGTAGACGTGAACACAGATGGTTATAACATTGTGCTGATGTGGATTGTTGCAGCAGTATGACGTCAACACAGCCAGTTATTATATTGTGCTGATATGGATTGTTGCAGCAGTAGATGTCAACACAGCCAGTTATAACATTGTGCTGATGTGGATTGTTGCAGCAGTAGATGTCAACACAGATGGTTATAACATTGTGCTGATGTGGATTGTTGCAGCAGTAGACGTGAACACAGATGGTTATAACATTGTGCTGATGTGGATTGTTGCAGCAGTAGACGTGAACACAGATGGTTATAACATTGTGCTGATGTGGATTGTTGCAGCAGTAGACGTGAACACAAATGGTTATAACATTGTGCTGATGTGGATTGTTGCAGCAGTATGACGTCAACACAGCCAGTTATTATATTGTGCTGATATGGATTGTTGCAGCAGTAGATGTCAACACAGCCAGTTATAACATTGTGCTGATGTGGATTGTTGCAGCAGTAGACGTCAACACAGATGGTTATAACATTGTGCTGACTTGGAATGTTGCAACAGTATGACGTCAACACAGCCAGTTATAATAGTGTGCTGACTTGGAATGTTGCAGCAGTATGACGTCAACACAGCCAGTTATAATATTGTGCTGATGTGGATTGTTGCAGCAGTATGACGTCAACACAGCCAGTTATAATATTGTGCTGACTTGGATTGATGCAGCAGTAGACGACAACACAGATGGTTATAACATTGTGCATGACCTCGATTGTTTTGTCTCTGATTTTCCTTGAGGTGATACCGGTTGTCTGTGTGGAGGTTTGTCAATTTGTGGCTGTTGCTGGTGCTGTGGTTCTTGTAGAGGTGGTGATGGCTGGTGCAGAGTAGGGGAACGCTGTTGCTGTTGTTGAGGATGTTGTTGCGAGGAAACCTGTTCAGGGGGTTCGATGTTCGGTTCACTTGATGTCATATCTTTTAGGTTAGGTTGTAATTGTTTATCATTTTTTGCTGTAGTGGACGGCTCTGTTTCCGGAGAAGCTTTGACTTCAGCTTGTTTACCCCCATTGCCTAGAATAATAATACCAGGGACATGGTAATCTAGTTTTGTCAACAGTTCCTCAAATGTATCTCCATCCCATCTTTCCTGAACAGCCTCATCCTTGGCAAAGTTGATGTACAGAAGCTGAGTGAACACCATGCTCATCGGACCAGATGGTGGCCATGTCATCTTCTCCAGCAACAGAGGCACTATTGGTTTCTTGAGGGCATCAGCGAGACTGACTTCCCTCCTGCAGTTGGCTGACAGAGAATACTTTGAGGTGACACACGTGAGCACGATCTTTGCCCCCCGCACACCCTTGTCAATTTTGTCATAGAGGGAGTCCCCACCTCCCATTTGGTAGATGTCCATCCAGACGGTGAAGCCCATCTCAGTCAGGCGCTTGTACATGAGTTGAATCTGTTTCTGTTTTCCCCACTGGTAGGAGATGAACACATCAGGAGAGGCTGCTCCAGACTGAGAAAGAAGGGAATTACAAATAAATCAAAACATAACAATCGGTATAATTGATCCCAACACAGAAGGGTTATCTCAACACGGGCCATATTATTATCTCATATATTGAATGATTTGGTTGGTTGTCATTTTACTTCGCAGACAACTATATTCCAGCTATGTCACAGATGCTTGGAAAAATCTTGTCTCAGCAATCAAGCCATGCAGGTATCACTTAGGACAAGGAAAGGTTAATGGGGCCAGTTGTAACGTGGTAAATCCCTAGAATGTGCCAAGGTTGTCATGAGTGTTTAGCAATTATAGGGCAGGTCAGTCATATCCGATGTGTTCATGTTCGTTTGCTCCACCTACCTCCACCTCCTCCTGCTTCTGCTGACTGGCGGCCGTCATCGCCTTCACGTCCTTCTTCTCTATCTTGATGACTTCAGTCACAGGGCACCACCAGTTCTTGTATTCTTGGAAAAAGAAAGGACAACTAGAGCTGGACAACATACAACAAATTGATATCACATGACTCCCGAAATATTTTCAATGAAAAAACAAAAAAAATCAAACTGATCCACATTCTGTTCACACACAGTGTCTTACATTTGATAAACATGTATCTGACTGATGGTTGGTAATGTAACACTACAAGCTAGCGTCAAAGTTCCCCGTTCCTATTCCTACCTTGGCTCCCTTATCGGTTCACACCATGGAAGCTAGTCAATGGAAACTGGAAATGGATGCTTACCTTCGTCCACCTTCTGTTCCTCCGGCTTGACGTTGTTGTAGTTGACCTGCATCAGGAGTTCCTGGAACTTGGCTGAGGACCAGTATCTGACGTCACCCGTTTCCTCCCCAGGCCGGGTGAAGAATCGGATGAACAGATACTCACTGAAGATTGGCCCCATTGAGCCTGGTGGAGGCCATGATAGTTTCTCCATCAACAGAGGAATGATGGGCTTACCAAGGCTTACTGAGAGGTTCACCTAAAGCCAAAACACAACATGTCCATATAAAAATCAATGCACTTTACTGATCACATTTGCCTTCAATACCCCTTTTCGTCACAAATTGTCAGCAATTGATATCTACTGTCGCTTAATAATGGATGCCAAGAATTATGTAATGGGTTTTGGTGGGAACATCTGAAACTTCAGTATGTTTTATGACTATACTGCCTGTGGAAAGTTAACTGGACACATACCTCTCTGTTGCAGTTTGGAGACTTGGCATATTTCTCAGTGACACAACAGATGATGATCTTGGCTGCTCTGATTCCCTTGTCAATCTTCTCGAACAGCTTGTCTCCGCCTCCCATCTGACCAATGTCCATCCAGCACGTGAAGCCCGCCTTCTCCAGGTGCTGCTTCAGAAGCTTCACCTCGTTCTGGATTCCCCACTGGTAGCTGAGGAACACCTCTGGAGGCTCTGGGTACTCAAACTCTTCGTCTTCGGCAACAGTTTCTGTATGAATATAATCTTATAGTATTAGAAGAAAGATTGCTAGGCTATGAAGAACTCCTTATTTCAAATACTCTTTGGATATCACTGAAAACATTAATCATAGTGTTAAGAAATATTAATAATATAAATGGGTTATCATTATCGTTATTGAATATGAATGTATCACATACCCGACATCTTCATTGCATTCTCAACTATGACAGCAGCATCCATTCTGTCCATCTCTTGCAGTGCTGTCAGCACAGCATATGTGGCTTCCCTCGTCTTCCGAGTGGCGTACCATTCATTCAGCATGGCCATACATGGGTCGTGCATCTGAGCCCAGCTCCTGATGTCATCATTGGTGTAGCCAAGTCGACTGGAAAGAAGCCTCCAGTCCAGAGCGTCTTCAGGGTTGAGTAATTTGGCCATGTCTCTTGCCCAGAAGGGAGCATGGCTCAGTGTCTGGAAATAGTTGTATTATATTGTCTATCAATGTATATATCGTAGAGGTCATAGCACTAATGCCAATTTAAAATTATTGTACATCCTCGAGAGTAGCCAACGAGTTACGAGGAACTACGGATTTTCTGTCCTGAGTGTGATTTCGTGAAGACAAAACATCAACGACAGAGAACACCCACTTCGATCATTATCCATTTTCGATGAACCACAAGTTCAGTCACACCATACGCACACTTGCTGATTTTGTTGAAACAAAAAAGCGATATGTTATTTTGAATTACGTCTGTTGTGCAGGGATTCTTCTACTTACAAGTAACGAGCATACGAAATATGTTCAATTTGCAACACAATGGAGAGGCAGATTAAATATATCGGCCCAAACATTCCTTTTGTAGTTCTCTCAGCATACTTGAGCTACAGAGCTTATGTTAAAACTCGGAGACTTCAGTCCACCAGCAGAAACATGGACTGAGTTCGAGTAAATATAAAACGCCAATGCAAGGTGAAAAAACAGTGGTTCCTTGAAAACCTGTACTACTATTTACTTTGCCATCTATTTCTTCCACTTTAGCCTTAGTGTCATCCACTGTCTCTTCCAGTTGGCCAATCTTCTCTACATGATCCTCCATATTGTGTTTGACTTCTTCCAGTTCCTCCTTCTGTTGACCGACCTGCTGGCTGACCAACACCACGCCCACTTCAGTGTGTGTCACTCGAGTGTCAAGTTCCTCAACATCTTCCTTCACATCTTTGATCTCTTCCGCCAAAGACTCCAAACTAGGAATAGATAATTGGAGTATAATATATAAAGGTAACGGAAGAAAAAAACAAGACGAAACAAGAAATGTACATATGAGATCCATATATCTCATTGGAGCAACAGAAGATTGTATGATAAGGTTGTTCAAGGTAATGTACATGGAATTCTGGAAGGACTCCTTCAAGCTAAGGACACCCAGCAGGAATGCATAATGCATTCAAGCAGTTATGAAGCATTTGATAATTAAATACAAAGACATTCTGGAGCCACTTATATTCTCACCTTCTGCCTTCCAGGACATCCAAGATAAAGGTACACTGATCCTTTGTTGTCTGGACAGTAGATCTCTGTCTCAGGTCTTCTAGGGCTGGCTTACGGCTCTCCAGGATATGCCGATACAGTCCACCAATTACACGCATCTCATTAAGACAGCTGGGTGTGGTAAATTGATCTTCAGGCCCTCGAATCTGCTTCTCCAAGAATGCCATCACCATCTCAGCTTGGGTCTTAAAGTTCAAAGTCATGATGTTAGCATGGACAGTCGTTACCTTTATATTTCAGTACATGTTCATAATTCATATACAAGTGCATCCAAATACCTATCTGCGAATATAATTCTAATGCAGGAGTTGTGTACGTTTCAAGGCACATACATTTGGTTCCACAGATATATTGTATATAATATTATATATTACCTCGTCTTCGCCCCTAATTGCCACGTTCTTCAGCACCTGCAACAGGTAGTACATGGCACCACACTGTGTGTTGATGTCGCCGTCCATGAGTGTTTTCAGGTGGGGTATGAATTTGCTTGGCATCTTCTTGGAGAGTGGGTCCATGACCATCAGATATTGAGACTGGAACTTATCGTCTCCTTGGAACATCTCCTCAATCAGTTTTACAATGTTCTCGCCAGTGAACAACTGAAAACAATATATCTTTATCAATCACTGGCCATTCCTGAGGGCTGTATAATGTTTTAGGGACCAAGACCAGCATTTTTCATCTTATTCAATTTATTTTAGCAAGTGTCAATAACTGGCGAATGTACGTCTTTCACCCATCCGCGTATACAGTCACCTCTCTGTCTCAGGTGTAATCTCGATTGATTGTCGCTGTGTTAACATTATTACTCACATATGACTGTTTCTTGGCAATCTCGCTCAGCCAGGATAAAATCGCATTTCGTTGTGACGAGTCTATCAGCTCGAAGATAGTTTGAAAATGTGGCTCCAGAGGTTTCGGATTGTGTGGATAAAGTGTACTCAGAGGATCTAAAACATATGTTTACAAATGGTTATGTTGGCTCCACAAGGCAAACTAGAGACGCAGCAATTGACGACTGCAAACGGAAGATGAAACCTAACATAGTTTCTCTCAAGAAACAGCTACATAAAAATGACGATTTCTGTATGCCCATGTAGACATTAGGTTATACTATCAAACGTCCACAATAATGAGGATTGCTGTATGTCCATGTAGACATTAGGTTATACTATCAAGCCTCCACAATAATTACGATTTCTGTATGTCCATGTAGACATTAGGTTATGCTATCAAACCTACACAATAGCGACGATGTCTGTATGTCCATGTAGACTCTAGGTTATGCTATCAAGCCTCCACAATAATGAGGATTGCTGTATGCCCATGTAGACATTAGGTTATGCTATCAAACCTACACAATAGCGACGATTTCTGTATGTTCATGTAGACATTAGGTTATGCTATCAAACCTACACAATAGCGACGATTTCTGTATGTCCATGTAGACATTAGGTTATGCTATCAGACCTACACAATAATCAGGAGTTCTCTGTGTCCATGTAGACATTAGGTTATGCTATCAAACCTACACAATAGCGACGATTTCTGTATGTCCATGTAGACATTAGGTTATGCTATCAAACCTACACAATAGCGACGATTTCTGTATGTCCATGTAGACATTAGGTTATGCTATCAAACCTACACAATAATGAGGAGTTCTCTGTGTCCAGGTAGACGTCCATAATCTGGGGGAAGAACTCGGCCATAAGTTTCGACCCATTTGAAACCAGGAGTGTGACTTGACCCATGGCGATCCGTGAAACCTCTTCATACTCATGAGTCAACATGTTGATGACTTCTCTCACCACTGGGATAGCTCTCTGTATCTTCTCCTGGTCATCAAGCTGGGGTTAAAGCATGCAGACAGTCAGCATTGTCCCTACGTTATTGAAGGCGTTATTATACAGCCAGGAAGTCTCATTCCACAAAGCAACCTTAACGCTGCTAATGCCATAAGCATATGATAAAGTATGGGAGCTACGATACCATCACCGCCAACGTCACTTTGAAGAACGGGCCCGTGAACAGAGTGATCATTCATGAGGAACTCATGGACAAACAAGATGTAGAAAGACCATTTCGAGATCAGTGGACATGAGGGACGTCTACATATAGGCAGAGTAATTACTATCCTGATGGAAACAGTTACCATGGACCTGATGTACCTGCGTGACATGGATAACACTTCCTTTGAAGGCGTTGTAGTTTTTGTAGGTAGTAACAAACTCGTGTATGGAGGACAACGTCTTCGAAATTGAAAGAAGTTGATACATGTCTTAGCATCTATCCCGAACCATGCTATCGGTGTACCAAAACCCTTGGGTTATAGTGGTGAAGCAATGTTTCATACGGATACGATGTGTTACATCGATCATGTTAATATCACAATGGATGCCAAATAAAGCATGGCATGTCATATAATCAGACTGCAGTGAAATAAACATCAGTCTGAATATGGTAGTATAGTTTATATTTCAAGGCAATAATCAACTGTTTGTTCTATCGATAATATTTTACTTTAAAAGAATATCACTTTAAAAGAAGCTCAGATTGTTAAATATTACTAATAGCTCACAAGCTTGAGAAACGTGGTGACAACGCTGCAGTACAGGATGTAGTAGACTGTGAGTGGACGGTTCAGCTCCTCGTCTATGAAGTCTCCTTTCAGCACTATCTGTGAGAACTCGAGGATAACGTTGAACGTCTTCTCGTCTAAGCTCTTGGAATCTCTGCAATATAATCATTGCTCTGACAACACCACATGCATCATTTAGTGTTATTTTGCATATAATGTTTCATCAATGATAAACATCAACAAAAAAATTCCTATTACAGCTACTGGTATCTTTATTGCTAGTATGCATAAATGCAGACCGTGTGCTGTACATTACTGTCCAATTTCAGCTTCCCCATACACTAGTAATCGTGTTCTTAAACGACGAGGTTTCCAATCCTTTGTCATATAGATCTATGTAATGATACGGGTAAGGGGCACCAACTTTCAAGACCAGACCTGTATATGCCTGCATTGATGTCTGCGTTAGTGTCTGCGTTAATGTATGCATATATGTGCCTTTATTCTTGTTTGCATTCATGTCAATTCCTGTCTGTGTCCTTCCCGCATCTGCCCGTGGCCGTATCTGCATTTTGTCTGTGCCTCAAACTACGTTGCTATATCTGAATCTGCCTGTGTTTGTGCCTGGTGAATGTATCTGTATAAGTTATACAATGTGTCTGTGTCTGAAACAACGTTACTATATCTGAATCCGTCTGTGTCTGAAACTACGTTGCTATATCTGAATCTGCCTGTGTCTGTATCTGAAACTTCGTTGCTATATCTGAATCTGTCTGTGTTTGTGCCTGGTGAATGTGTCTCTATAGGTTATACAATGTGTCTGTGTCTGAAACTACATTGCTATGCCTGAATCTGCCTGCGCCGTGCCTGAAACTACATTGCTATGCCTGAATCTGCCTGCGCCGTGCCTGAAACTACATTGCTATGCCTGAATCTGCCTGCGCCGTGCCTGAAACTACATTGCTATGCCTGAATCTGCCTGCGCCGTGCCTGAAACTACATTGCTATGCCTGAATCTGCCTGTGTCTGTGCCTGTCTGTGTCGGGGGCACGGGTGGCCCAGTCGTCTAAGGCGCTGCGATTCGCTGTGCAGAGTTGCTTCCCTTGGGCACACCAGAAAACTATGATTGTGGGTTCGAATCCCGGTTCGCCCCGATTATGTTTCTAGGTTTGTCAGCACCATACCCGTGCTCGTGGGTTTCACCGAACTGGTAAACGTCTGAAACCTGCATCGCTTCGGGCTTTCCTCCCAAATTAAGCTGACACGCCTTGATATAACTGGAATACTGTTAAAAGCGGCGTTAAACCCAACTCAATCACTCACTGTCTGTGTCTGTATCTGAAACTACATTGCTATATCTGAATCATCCTGTGTCTGTGTCTGGTGAATGTGTCTGTATAGGTTATAAAATGTGTCTGTGTCTGTGTCTTATATCTACGCTGAACCCTCCCTCGTGTCTAGCAACAACTCACAAGGCATCCAGCACACGCTGTGCTAGGCGGGGCACAGCTCTGTCGGCATATCTCTTCCAGGGAAACTTGGCGTCGCCGATGATCAGGATTAAACGTGTAAAAGTCGGCACTATCAGGTCTTTGTGTTTCTGGAAACAAACATATATATGCACATGCACGTAAGTATGACATGACACGACAATACAGGAATGATCAGACAGGAGAAGGCGCAACAAATATCTACATGTATGACCGTTCTAACTGGATGATATCCCCGAAAGGAAGTAGTCAGGGTTTAAAGTTAAAGTTAGAACGTATTGTATACGAGACTTCGGTATCACGTATAATGCTGGACGAATGGTCAACGATACCGTCAACACATAATTACAATTACGAGTAGGACAGTACTTTTACCACGTTTTGATAGACCTGTGTTATAAGAGACCTGCTGTTTAGACGTGAATGAGTAGATGAGTTGGGTTTAACTCTTCAGAACAGTGTTAGAGAAATATCACGGTGTACCAGGTTAATCTGGAAGGAAAGTTGTGAAAACAGCAATGACGTGGCACCTGAGACCATTGAGCCACAGAAGTCTTACGAAGATGTAAACGATGAATAGAAGCATTTTGACCATATGTTCCCATTTTTTTAAGGTAAACAATTGACTTGCTTTTGCATGTGTTTGTCATGGGTGCCACCGGTTATGCAGGATACGCTCACCTCTTCGCGAACACCTAATGATCACTGTTTTGACAGCGATTCATAAACACATGCCCATGATATAGTAGGAATCGTTAATTGACGTCTTGTGAGTATGGGTTTTGGGGTTTGCCGCTTTTATTTGCAGAACATATGCCTCATGATATCAATCACTGGTTTGTCTGGTCCAGACTCGATTATTTACAGACCGCCGTCATATTGAATAGCTGAAATATTGCTGAGTGCGGCGTTAAACAACAAACAAAACAGAACATATACCCTGTGTTCATCTTTCTTAAGTTTGTCATGTCAATGAAAGAGATCTTAAAGAGACACTCAAGAAGCATCACATTTTACCTTTCCACTGAGTTCCACCTCGTCCGCTATTATTTTTGCTGTCTCGAATAAGTTTGGCTCCCGCTTCTCCAAAATTTTCAAGGTAAATTCAACCATTTTTTCAACCATTTTCGGAACAACACGATCCCGCCTAGAAGAGATTGAATATTTATATTTTACTTGTTGTAAGTGTTATCACAATGTACTTTGCGTGTGGGGTACACTCACTGATGAGGAAATCAATGAAACCCATCATATTTCAGTAATATTATTGCGGGTTAGTTCAATAATAAACAAACGTTCACGACTCGGTGCTGACAGATCAAGGAACATGATAAGGGTAACTCTGGTACCGAATTTACGGCAAGCAGATCTAGCAGAGATCCCAGATTTACAAATGGAATTGCAGGGTCTTAGACCTTGATCCTGCTAGTCAGTCGAAAACTCAATGATCACACAAAAGAGCGAGGTTGGCCATTAAAATGAACACTATAGGTTTATCGTGCATTTGTACTTATTGGCTGACTGACTGACTGCAATCGACGGGATGAATTGATTTAGACTTACTGCATCTGACGGGATGAGTGATATAGACTTACGTGATCTGTTTAGAAAGGTAGGCAGTACATTCTTTGTAGTATCCGCCAAATTCTGTTTTCCGTTTATCATCCCCGTACAGTTCGACTTTTGTCAAGAGGTCCAAAATTTCACAAGCATCCTCCACGTGTTCCTGAACAACAGGACATGAGGTCAAACATACAGATTATTGGATGAGTTCCCGTGGCATACAGTCATAAACTGGCTCCTTCCTCCACTCGATGAAGAGGCAAGAGGTAACCCTGACACGTCGCTAAAACAATGGCGAAGTCGGGGTTATCCGTTACAGTTCCATGTCTCCAGGGGATTGTACTGACTCTCCGTCTATAGTCATGGACATACATGTGGATTTCGAATGTATGTGTGTATCGAGTGTCCAGGCAAAGATGTCGTCGCTGGTTCTTCAACATGTTTCATGAGAAATAATTAACATTGCTCGCATCTATACTCACAAATTAATGTTACCCGTGAAGACCCGGGGTAGAATAGGTCTTCAGCAACCCATGCTTGCCGTAAGAGGCGACTATGCTTGTCGTAAGAGGCGACTAACGGGATCGGGTGATCAGGCTCGCTGAGTTTGTTGATGCATGTCATCGATTCCAATTGTGTGGATCGATGCTCATGATGTGAATTACTGGATTGTCTGGTCCAGACTCGATTATTTATAGACCGCCGTCATATAGCTTGAATATTGCTGAGTGCGGCGGTAAACAACAAACAAATAAACAAACTCAAATTACATAATTTCGAAAACATCTACACAGGTCATACACATACTGGAACATATACGTTCATTGAACGGTACACAACAATGCCTTGAGGCGTGGCCACTGTCAAAACTCACCTTCCATTTCAAGTTCTTCTCTGCTTCCCGTATGATCTTGTAGGCTGCATTTGCTGTTGCTGGTTGGTGGATTTTTAGACACGCCTTCACCAGGTCAATCATTAACTGAACATGTTCTGGAGTTCTGGAGTACAATCAGTCAAAATAGTGATCTTGTGTAGTGTAGAATGCTGCACACTATATGAGCACACGTGTTTACTGTGCTTCAATTATGTCTATATCAATAATATCGCAAGGAGCTCATCAAAAATTATACAAAGTAATTTCTCAATAAACTGCTTTTCTGGCTTTGGTTGGCGAGACGGCTTGCCTGTAACATCCTCTCTGTTCTGGAGGCCGCCTGGCTCTGCTGCTTTCTCAGGATTATCATTTTATTTTCTTATATTATAATCTGCCTCGTCTGTGCTTTGTTCTGATATAAATATTATAAATGTGCACCACTGCGTAGATTTCATTGCATCTGATTCACAGTGGCAGTTCAGTTAATAATTAGGAACACTTATTTTTGGTCACAGTGAACTACGTTTCTAACGAACGTGCTCATAACGAACTGACGGATATAACGGACTTATTTTTTGGTGCCGTTCAATTGCTGTATGTATGCTGTTTATATGCTTATAACGAACTACGGTTATAACGAACTGGTGTAATTCCTTAAGATGACTGTCTTGGGGTTCCAGCAATTCAACTCTTGATTGAGTGGGGGATATAACGGACTTATTTTTTGGTGCCGTTCAATTGCTGTATGTATGCTGTTTATATGCTTATAACGAACTACGGTTATAACGAACTGGTGTAATTCCTTAAGATGACTGTCTTGGGGTTCCAGCGATTCAACTATTGATTGAGTGGGGGGATGTTCTTCAGACCAGACATACCAATGCTATATGGGCAAAGTACCACGCCACCAGGGTACAGTGACACCTCAACCAAGACGCCGAGCCTCACCACCCGATCACCCCTGAACATATAGATTACTTGGGACCAATATTACCCGAAATAACCACGGGTTTCAAATTTGAAATCACCACGTTGCAAAAGTATTTTCGGTTTAATGTCTATGCCCATCCTTTGCTGGCCTGACCTTCTGAGCCTAGACTAACACAGCGAGTCATATCGAAATACAAATCATTGTTTCCTAGACCTACTTATCCATGGACTTGACCAACACTTCCGTCACAGCGGCATCCACGAACTTGACCCTCATCAGGGTGTGGTCCTCCAGGTTGGTCAGAAAGTCAATCATCTTCCTCGTCATCACAGTGAACAGCTCAGAGTTGCCCTAGAAATATGCATGTATGAATGGTAAGTTGCCCTAAAAATATGCATGAATGAATGATAAGTTGCCCTAGAAATATGCATGTACGAATGATGCGTTGCCCTGGACATATTCGTGTGAATGATCAGTTGGACTAGAAATATGCTTCGATGAAAGATCAGTTGCCCTAGAAATATGCGTATATGAATGACCAGGTGCCCTAGAAATGCATGTATGAATGATCAATTGCCCTAGACATACTAGTATTCATGTGTGAATGAACAGTTGAACTAGAAATATGCATGTATGAATGATCATTCTTATTATTGTCCATATGATCACACAGATCATAGAAAGATGACTAACAGGTGTTGTATTTCTAAATTGAAGTTGTAATTAATGAACTAGGTGCCCGGAAGTAAATACTTAAAGACAGTATATTTACGCAATGGCCTGCATATTTACTAATGAAGGTATGTTTCAAACAGGGCCAACTACACTGCCCAGTACACATCCAACTACACTGTCTCAGATTGAAGAAATTTATCTGGACCGTGAAACTTATGAAGGCGGGTGTAGACAAAGAATAACATTCGCGGCGAATTCAATCCAACGATCAGCAGATCCCGGTACACAATGGGACGCAACTCTGCACAACGGTTGACGGTTTATTTAATCACTGGTCCAAGAGTGACCATTTTCAATTGAAGGATACAACCACTGTTGATTACCTTGATGTTGTCTTCTTTGTCCTTGATATGGTAGTAGAAGTACCCGACGACCTCCACAATGGAGTGGATAGGTGTCTCTGCCAACATTGTACAGATAGTAGCCACGAAGTCTAAGATCTCCACGTACACCTTGTGGAACAGGACAGCCTTGCTGGAAGAGGGAGCAGATGCCATAGACTCAGTCAAGATCTTAATACATTGTGGGAAGTATGTTAGTCAAAAGTGAACGGTATAGGAGATCTGTTCGAGTGGGTTCAGCGCGGCATAGAACATTATTTTCCGTAAACCCACGGCATATGCGTCAGCTTGAGGAATGTCTCAAATACCGTTGACTGGTTTGGTGCTGTCAGACCAAAGTCCATAATCGGGATTTGAACATTTTAACCCACGTTCATCGGATCCTTTAAAGCTTTTGTCCACCGTGCAACCATTAATAATATTCATAATAAATAGATACATCCGAAATAATGACTAATACGACCGTCGTGTGAGTAGTGATCAACCCTCCAACCCAGTCTGTGGTGAATCCAGAATAATTACCAGCTTGTGTCATCAGCAATTTCATTTAGTTTAATTAAATCAATTTAATTTTAATTCCAAATTAGTTTATATTATTGCAGTCGGAACTTACTCGACAGCTGTGAGCAGCATCCTCACATCTTCACTCAGCTTCTTCACGACGGCCTCCCAGTCATCGGCCCCCAGATGCGTTTGACAGATGATGTCTCCAAGACGCTTCAGGAAGTGCTTAAACATCTCGGGGTCCTCCAAACCCTTTAGTAACAGATACAGACAAATTGAGCCCGATTATGATCCTTGGTTCGTCAACATCAAAGCCAGGCTCATCACATTTGTAAACTTGTCCCTGTGGTCGCATTCCATAGTTTTTAGGGCACACGCTGTGATTAACGTACAAATCTGTTTAGAGTGACGTTAAACCAAACTCACACACACCTTAAGAACATGTTACATAGTTCCGACTGAAAGTGTGAGTGAGTGAGTGAGCGGAGGACACCAGAAATGGGCTTCACGCATTGTACCCATGTCAGGATTCAAAACCCGGGTCTTCGGCGTGACGAGCGAACGCTTTAACCTCTAGGCTACCCGACCGCCCCTCGACTGAAAGGATTAATATGAACATGCAGTCGGGGCCGAGGGTAACGTAAGGATTACCAATCATTCAAGATGAACAAAAATTGACTAGATTAAATGTGTCCTTTTCTTTTCCGCGAAGATCATTATTTAGAACTCTGATACATGTTACAGGGCTGTTGTTGCATGTCTTTAATTGTAACGTGGCTCCACAGAGTGAACTGTAAAGACTGTTTGTACGTCATGGCATTCTGAGATATTCACCAGAAATACGTTCCTCTTGTAATGGCGATAGATCAGCAATGCAATTCGATAGTGTACATCCTTCACTTCAGTCGGCCGATTGAGAAACATCAGATCAGTGTAAAGATAGAGTTCTATAAACTCCGATCGGGCCTCAGTGAACGCCTCCGGTCTGAAAAAGACACAATGTAATCATTCATCATGGAATATCTCCAAACCATGCCCTCTTAAAGATGATCGTATGTCAAGGAAATATATGTTTCAAACTGTATTTATACATTCTACCGTCAAAGCCAAAGCGAAAGTAAGAATACCTCTTGTTCCCGGTACATGATGATACATATCCTCATGGTAACATTGTCTCCCTGTTAGTGATGTATTGCCTTATGTATTATACCATATTTGGCGCCATTTAATCGTTTAGTGGTCTATGTATGATTCTGTCATAACAGTCTTGACTAGCGTCTGAGTAAGCCTTCCTGCTGATACAACTACCCTGAATCTGTCTGTCACAGTGTCTGTGGCGTGAGACTATATATCACTTTACCTCAAAGCATCCCCATCAAGAAGGACCCTCATCCCAGGGTCGAGTGTTGTCTTGAACCTGCTTCTGTCCGGCTCCGGCTCCTCACTCCTGTATTCCCTCTTCAGGAAGCTGATGTGATTCTTCAGTTTGTCCCCAGTAAGGTTCTGAAGCAGATAGATTGAGAGTTTCAAAGAGAGGCCCGAGCAGCTGTGACTTTAACTCATATTTATGTTTCAGTTGTGGTCATTCGCTTACTTTTATATCTCAGCCCTGCACTATAATAACTTTTCGCTGCACTGAATGTTGTATCCGAAAATTGAATTAAGAAGGAAAGGCAGTGTGTACAATACAACATACGCCTACAGTGCACAGTCTGGCATTTACATTTAAGGTCGTACGCTCATCACAAGTGTGGTCGCATTCAGGTCTTCATAGAGGATAGATTAAACAGAAACGAATTTATTTCACTGCCCAGTTTTTCATTTACCTCAAATGGAAAACAAACGAAAATTGGGATACTAAGAACTGCTTTGTTGCCATATTGCCAACAATGTTTCGGCTCTGTGCATCACGGGGATCTAATGTCAATGTTGATATACCCTCCGCGACACCGGTTCCCTATGAGGAGCTTGAGTTGCAGAATGTCTGTTGTCACGACGGCGGAGTATGTTTCTCCCTGTTGTTGGTTGGTTGGTTGGTTTGTTGTTTAACGCCGCACTCAGTAATATTCCAACTATATGACGGCGGTCTGTAAATAATCGAGTCTGAACCAGACAATTCAGTGATTAATATCATGAACATCGATCCACGCAATTGGGATTGATGACATGCATCAACCAAGTCAGCGAGCCTGACCACCCGATCCCGTTAGTCGCCTCTTACAAGTATAGTCGCCTTTTACAGCAAGAATTGGTTGCTGAAGATATATTCTACCCCGGAATCTTCACGGGTCTTCTCCTTGTTGTACGTGGTTATACTGGGATGCATCAAAACATCACTACGATTCACGTTTTTCACCTGTAAGGTGCGTTGATGTGAAATGGGGATTAACGTCGTGTCCAAGAATTTTACATATAACGTAAAATAAAGTAGAAAATGTAAATGTGTTAATAGGTAGTGAAAATACGATGACATTACATACGCATATAATAATGGGCCCACAACTAAACAAAACAGACATTAGGCAAATAGACACCGTACTTGGTAGTACTCCTTGAAACCGAAGTATTTGTCGCGAAGCATCTTCATCCACAGCTGCATGTGTGTCGTCCCCGGCCCCTGCTGGATCAGGTCGTGGAGGAAGTCGAAGCAGAAGTCGTGGATGCGGGACAAGGATGACATCTTTCCTTTTTCCATTAAATCCCTGAGGAAAGATACTTTCGTGTGGAAACGTAGGACATATATATGCATGTGTTGATATGATAAAATACATAGAATTCTAGGAAAACATTCACGTTCAGATAGTGACACATCGATTACGTGAATCATGAATAAATAAATGGAGAATCCGACATGGGTGGATGTGGAATGACTTTTAGGTTAACCTATCTTATGGCATTGGTGTGCTGCGCCTTCAAAAGTCAGCACCACAATTTCTCTTGAGGACCATCTCTGCCGTAGGTCACATGTCACAAAGACAAACAACCAGTGTTTGTAAGAATCCGTCTGACTCTAACTCACGCTAATCGGGTAAGATAGTCCACGTGGACAACGTTAAGTGCAATTGTACCTAGCAATGCCTGAAGTGAACGGAAATGGACAAAGTGGTTACGGACACTTACGAATGTTACGCGTAGCCATGGTGTCTCGTAACGTCTGTCTACGGATGCCGTTTTGGTAGACTTAACATTTTGTCTATGAAATCTTATATTACATAAGTGCATGTAGTTGCAGTCATCGAGGCTTCGGCAAGCATGCTTGGGAATTGCATGAGAAGTAGGTGTACCCCTTAAACTCCCCACACAGCTAGTATCCACACTTGTCATAATAAACATGATTGATTGTAAAGGAGTGAGTGAGTGAGTACGGTTTTACGCCGCTTTCAGCAATATTCCAGCAATATCACGGCGGGGGACACCAGAAATGAGCTTCACACATTGTACCCATGTCGGGAATCGAACCCGGGTCTTCGGCGTGACGAGCGAAGATTGTAAAGGATGTAGATTGCGTTCGGCCCGACGATGCTTGGATGTGAGCCTAAGCTGCATTCTCTTTCAAAATAATGAAAACTACAGGAAAGAAAAAAAATAATATGTAAACTAGTGTCCAAAAGAAACGATACCAACTTATTTTCAAAATTGTTGTTTACTAAGTGAATATTCAAGTATGAAAACATGCCAATTCGTATTGCACATCCCAAACACAGCATAGTCGATACAAAATACCGGGAACACGTGATCACTTCCGGGAAAAAACGTAAAATTCGTGAAAGTGACATTTCCCTCTCTAGCGTGTTCTGCACGTGCAGAAAAACTGTATAAAACGGCTGATCAGACACGTTGATATCACAGCAACAAAAAGAACACAAGATATGCCACGTTTGACAGCCATCGAGAGAGAGAGAGCCGTTGGAATGGTCCAACAAGGAGCGTCACACGTCGACGTCGCCAGAAGGTTGGGCTGCGCACGCATCACTATCACCAGGTTGATGCAGCGGTTACGTCAGACAGGTCAGACGTCAGACAGGCCCAGGAGTGGAAGACCACGAGTAACCACGCCCCGTGAAGATCGTTACATCCGGGTATTACACCTGAGGAACCGCACCGTAACAGCGACGTCCACGGCGGCTACAGCACTGGGACACAGGATCAGTCGACAGACCGTCTACAGGAGACAACGGCAGTATGGTATCCGGCCACGTCATCCCTACCGCGGACCGCTCCTGACGCCTCGACACCGGAACAACAGACTGATCTGGGCCAGGCGAGTTCGACGTTGGCAACTGCGGGACTGGGTACGTGTTATGTTCTCTGAGGAGAGCAGATTCCTCATCTTCAGAAACGATGGACGGCAGCTTGTATACCGACGATTTGGTGAACGTTTGGCGCCTAACTGTATTCAACAGGTCCGGCCGTTTGGAGGTGGAGGGTTAATGGTTTGGGGTGGCATATGTGGTGACGTCAAAACGATGCTTGTCGTAATTCGTGGAAACCTGAATGCACAGCGTTATCTTGATGACATCCTACGGCCTGTTGTGGTGGCATTTATTCTGCAACAGCCTCGTGGACTCCTTTTCCAACATGACAATGCAAGGCCACACACAGCAAGATTGACACAGAACTTCCTTGCCAACGCCAACGTACAGGTTTTGCCATGGCCCGCATGTTCACCGGACATTTTTCGACCCCACCCATCTTTCAAGGCTTGTCATATTGGTTGTACAGATTTTATTGAAATGAAATTTTTGTACAGATGTTGTGAAAGGATTTCTCAAAAGCATAACACCAATCCTAAACTTCTGCATTGTTTAGTTTTTCTTTTATGTCGTTGCAAACAGGTGGTATCGTTTCTTTTGGACACTTTTGGCAGGTGCTATAAAATGCGTCGCCGCGGGCTATATTTAATAAATAAAAATTGAAACTTCTCAACATCTCTGGCCGTATTCTCCAGTGTATCTCGCAACATTTCACAAATTACGTCATGGGGTAACGCCTTTGTAAACTTTGTGGTGAAAAATTCTAAAGGTAGACCGTGTGTTTTACATCATAATACTTACTTGGACATGTTCATGAGTTTCTCCAGGATGTCTTTTGCGACGGAGCACTGGTCTGTGCTCTCCCCGGGGAAGTCCGGACGACACACCCCCTTCCTCAGCAACCTGAACGCCGCGAGCACATCCTCCTCGTTCACCACCGCCTCGAACTTGTCGGAGTTTTGTTTCAGCTCGTTGGCAAATTCCTTTCGTGCATCTTGACCGACTGTCATCAGGTCGTATCTTCCTACTAAGACCTCCATGGCTTCTGCAGATGAAGATGTTGCAATGCCAAGGTGCATTATGTACTATTTATAAATTAAAACATTAAACGTGCATGTTTGGGCTTGCATTTTCTGTTGTCTACGGCCTCTTCCACGTTTGCATATTCTGATCACGACATATTTCAACTTATTTTCGAGTATGTTGCTTTATGTACATATAGTGGAATTTTGGGGAAGATAGTACACTGAATTTGTTTGTAAGACTATCGTTTCATACTGAGGATTCTTGCTTTCCAATGCGTTGTACACTAGTTTCATACTCTCGAGTTACTTCTACGTAGCATGACTTTTGCTCCTACATCCAAGACGTTTTTTCAGGAAGAAGCAAAACGTATTTGCATTGCAGTTTACATTAACATCAGATCGGAGGTAAAAACCCAGTTCTCTCCTAATAGTGATTCGTACAAATTGCAATTATCTTTTTATCTACTATAGTGTCAATTATTGATAGATATTAAGTGGACATGGCCCGTTTTTAAACGGCGTTCTGCTTCAAATGTGTGCATGGTTTCACTCCACACGACGCTATGCAGAGTTGTGCCCCCAACCAGTGCCAGGATCCGCGACTCTTCTTGTACGTATCCTACATTGAACATAGCTATATTCTTTGGACTGTCAAACATTAACCTGACACAGTGTATAGCTAATATATTATTAAAGCAGCTTTAACCTCTACACACTCACTCATTTAACAATACTAGAATATGGTTAGAATTTAAGTAATGTACCTCGATCTTTAAGGTATATTCAAGAGAACGAAATGCCCGTATTAAATGCATATGGTCAGTATATCATTCATTGTTCCCGTTAATCTCAGTTACCTGACTTACATGAAAAGCAATATGCATTTCTAAGACTGACATCTAACTGCAATAAAATAATTAAGTATTGTATTTGTATTTTGTAATTTGTATTTATGATTATATTTAATGCGTATCCTACTACACCGTGCAAAATTCCATTATATTGTTATTGTCCGTAATAGATTAAATCGATTGAGGAAATAGTTTCTCTATGTATAACGCCGGCTTGTGTATAAGTGCCGCACGAACAGTGACATACCAACCATACACGTGGAGTTACCATGTGTGCTTCACACCACGAAGCCAGATACGTGTGGCACGCCCCGTCCAAGAGTAGCCAAGCCTATCTGGGGTGAAGTGTGATCCAGTGTTGACACTGAAGAGATTAAGCAGGCACAATCCAATTTTTCATAGCCAATACAAATTTTGTCAAACATTTTGGTATTATTATATTTTATACAACTGAAAAAAGATTAAGGACCACTCGATTCTTTCATATTACTATGATTGATATATCATGCCATGACAGATTAACTATAGTACTATGATTGATATATCATGCCATGACAGATTAACTATAGTACTATGATTGATATATCATGCCATGACAGATTAACTATAGTACTATGATTGATATATCATGCCATGACAGATTAACTATAGTACTATGATTGATATATCATGCCATGACAGATTAACTATAGTACTATGATTGATATATCATGCCATGACAGATTAACTATAGTACTATGATTGACATATCATGCCATGACAGATTAACTATAGTACTATGATTGATATATCATGCCATGACAGATTAACTATAGTACTATGAAAGAATCGGGTGGTGGTATATGTTTACGTCATGATCATGTAATGATTATTGTATTCCTATAGCGACGTGCATGCACGTGTGTGTGGCTGGACTGATGCCGTTTTATACTGCTAGCCCACTGAGATACCATTACCAGTTTAACATAAATGCCTCACTCAGACCCAATAAAGTGACTCCGAGCCGTTAAGTCCTTGTTTTAGCCCCTTAATGCCGAACGCCTGGCAGGGTAACAATAGGTACCATCATTTAACATCTTTTGGGGGCCGGGGATCGAACCCCGGACCTTACGCTCTCCGGGAGGACGCTCTACTATTAGTCCACGGAGGCGGTCCTTTTTACCAAAAGAGAAATGGAAGTTCAGAGTATATGAAAATGACGAGGGGATGACGCTTATCCTTCAACGACGTGTGAACACCAGATTACTGCCAGATAAGAACATTGTAGTCATCATTTAATCGTTCAATGATCTGTGAATGGTTCATTCATAACAGTCATGACTTGCATAATGTTCATCAGAGAACTGACGTTTTGCTCTGATTAGTATCAGAAACCTACCATGTCACCAGCTGAACTAGTCATATTTACCTTTATTTGCCTTTACCGTCGTTTCGCAGCAGTGGCCAGTGGGAGACCACTCATGTCAATTCCACAATCAGTATATCCGATATTCAGAAACCACAGGCATGTCGACCTTGACAGTAGACTGTGTAGCTTAAATCGATCACGTTCCCACTAAACGTCTTTGAGCGACAGTTGTGTATACCTCTACCCGCGTGCCACCAACTTCGCGCTTTGGGCGGCCATACTGGCTATGGCACACGACATACACACGCGGTAACTGTCAACGCTATTGACCCACTTTCAAAGGTCCATTCAACAATGTTTACTCCCATGGCAACGCATAAACATCTCCCCGTATTCTGTCTCATTAATGCCGTGCTTCGTTACTGGAGCATACCTTTGCTGAGTGTACACACAAACCCCGCGTACAGTGAAACCTCCTTAAACCGGACGTAGTGAGTCCGGATAAACAAGCTGGTTGAAGAAGCATTCTCATTTGTAAATGCTTAGACGTTCCTGACAAATCGTTCGACAAACTGGGCTCCACTGTATGCATTTAGTGTATTGTTTCGCCTCTAAACACGTTCACGACAAGTCCTTTTCAATAACTGATTTGTATACAAGGATCGAACTCAGTTATTCTCCATGTAACATCGCATGTCTGGTCCGTGTTGGAGAACTTTCCTTTACTTATTATGTATGCTCTCACTGCGGAAGGCAATAAACGGCGCCAGGCACAGGTTCTTACATTGGACCCCGTCTTGATATGATGCCAAAATCAAACAATACTTCTCTAAAACAGATAATGATATGTCTTTAGTGACGCAACCATTTTGTTAGTTAATAAAACATTCACTTACATGCACATTCGTTTACCTGTCTGTAGCACTTAACATGTTACAATTTATTCCCGTCTATATTGGCATTAATATTGTTCATTACCGTGTTGTGCTTTTCTTAATTGCTATATTCTTAAAGCTTACATTCCGCCTTGTAACTACGTATTCTCAAACAATACATTAAATTACATAACATATCAGGATCCGTTTTTCGCAGGTTCGCCTCCAAGAATCGTCCCGATTATGAACCTTCGTCTATTAGGACCATACTCCTGAGCATTAGTTTCACACAAAGTGAGACGCGACTTCTTGGGGTTCAGTGTTTTGGTGCGTTTCACCAAAGTGTCATTACGGGAAGCTGCCGTTGTGTAGCTGTGATAAACTGTAACAATGTTCAAAGTGGCGTCTCACTCACACAAGATTTGTAAGACACCAATGTTTCATTTCATACGCTCGACTTAAGACTGACTCCATGAGCCTCAAGGAAGTGTAAATCAGCTTTTGACACGAAATGATTCCCAAAGTGATTCAACCGTTGGAAGCTCCGCCTTGTGTTCCAAGCTACACTATTGCTTCATATGCAATAAACACTGGCCAAGTTTCAATGACAAAATGTGATAACACACAAAATCGCCAAAGGCGTATAACCAGCTGTAGCAGTTACAGGGGAACATATCCTTGTAATAGTTCAACTAAGTTTTGTTCAATTGGCAGGTTCCTATTTCTCATTAAATGTGATTTGTAAGTGACGATATTATTTTCAATGTTGAAAGTCCATGCATGTCAACCATCAAGTGGGGATGACTGAATAAAGCTCAAAGGTCCCATCACCTTGTTAATACGCCGTTTTTTATATGTGGGACTGAGAAGAAAATGGTACAATCAATAACGGCACGCATGGAAAGTATCAATTAACCCGAATAAATGCACAGCACACGATATTCAATCGCTTTGCGAATACTATATGTTCGAAATGTTGAACTGAGAAATAATGGTTTTCCCTATTCTTGCTGTACTAAAATTAAGTAATCACACCAAAATAAACATATCTCACCAGACTGGAATATTGCATTTTATATTAAACATCATGTTTCTGAATATTTTCAATTTGAGATTGCAAATAAATACCGTATTTCCGTCCCAAGTGGAAACTGGACCTTATAAGTCAGTTAACTCCCTTGCCCTGGAAAGATGATCTCGAAGACAAATTGTAAAAACATCAGACACGTTGTCCAAAATATATTTAATCTTTAACCACAAGAAAAAAACCTCATAATTTTATTTGTTGCCGGTGTCTTATAAAAGTAGTTCTCAGCAGTAACAGGGGTATAGTCATTTCCATTTCATAAACAAAAACTAAAAAAACGTTATTGCCTCATTCATATAGCCTATCAACATGAATCATTGATATTAGGCAACACGCGAGGATTTCTCATTCTTGCAGTAAGTGAGTGAGTGGAAAAATGCATTTTTCTTGTTTACCGCCGGACTCCGCAAAATTAAACCGTAATGACGGTCAGACAAAACAGTGATTGATGTCATGAGCATCGATTAACGCAAATGGGATACGATGACAGGCATCAATCAAATCAGTCAACCTGACAGCCCGACATCGTTAGTCGCCTCTTACGACAAGTAAAACAGTAATATCTTAGATTTAAGTTGTCGTATAGTGTACATATGCAATGAAACGCAGTCATTGCAATGATTCTACTTTATTTTATTTGTCCCAGTGGTGGATCCATGTTTCATCACCTGTCACTAGACGAGAAAAATCCGGCTTCATCAGCAGTATAGAGATCCAGGAGATCTCGACAACTTTCAGTTCTCTGATGGCGATCTTGAGCTCTGAGGTTTCTAGGTACCCATCTTGCAGATACCTTGGACATACCAAGATGCTCATGGATAATAGTTACAACAGTTCCAACTGATATTTGGAATTCCCTAGAAAGTTCAGATACTTTCACTCGTCGGTCAGACAAAATTCTTCTTTTTATAGCAGCAATAATTTCCGGTTGGGTGGCATCTGAAGGACTGCCTGACCTTGGGTCATCGTCTATGGACTCCCAACCCCTTTTAAACTGTAGAGACCAACGGCAAACAGTGGAATATTCAGGAGCATCCTTCCTTACCCATCACTTTACACATGCGATCATGGATTTCTTTTGCTTTGCATCCCTCCTTAGTAAGGAACTGTATTATAGCGCGTTGTTCGTGTTTGAGAGAATCCATGATTGTGACCACTCTTAGGTGAATGAACCATCAAATCAAAGTTATTGTTGTGTCTGGAACTTGTTATGACACGTGTCAACCTGATGTTTTGACTAGTGTCACACCTGTCACAAGTTGACATTGTTTGTGTAAACACAAATGCCCAAGTTGCAAAACTTATTGAACGTCACTCGTATCACAAGAGAGACTGACTTCCTGGTCACAACTTGAATGAGGGCTAACGGGAGCCGATGGGGGATGTAGGACATCGTCGGTCATGTCTGACTTCACTCGCCACTGAATGAGGACAACAAACAATGGATAGACATATCACAAGAATAAAAACATCACAGGTCTGGTATGAACAACTTCAAAATAAACTACAAAATTATACATGAAAACAACTGGTGGGGCTCTTGTCTCCCTTGAGCAATTGTTTAATGTCCTTGAGAAGGTCGAGTAAGTTTGGGGTTCTGCAGAGGTTTATGCTGTTATGGCGGTGGTTGTCAAGGAGGTTCAATCAGAGACATCTGGCATCTGTTCAGCCACGGCCGTGGTGTTGTCTTGTGACTGAGGTGTTGTGTCCAGTGTGTCGCCGACTGCTGGAGTTTCTTCTGGATTTGGAGAAGCATTCACTTCTGTCTCTTCGTCCTCCTTACCGAAAAGTATAATATCAGGCACGTATTGATTCAATTTAATTAATAATTCATCGAACTTCTTTCCACTCCAACGATCCTGAACGGATTTATCCTTTGTAAAGTTTATGTACAAAAGTTGAGTGAAGACCATGCTCATCGGACCAGATGGCGGCCATGTCATCTTCTCCAGCAACAGAGGCACTATTGGTTTCTTGAGGGCATCAGCGAGACTGACTTCCCTCCTGCAGTTGGCAGACAGAGAATACTTCGAAGTGACACATGAGAGAACGACCTTTGCCCCTCGCATGCCCTTGTCAATTTTGTCATAGAGGGAGTCCCCACCTCCCATTTGGTAAATGTCCATCCAGACAGTGAAGCCCATCTCAGTCAGGCGCTTGTACATGAGTTGAATCTGCTTCTGTTTTCGCCACTGGTAGGAGATGAATATATCAGGAGAGGCTGCTTCCCGCTGTGAGAAAAATATATTTGTTTACAAATGTTCACACATCGGAGGTAAATGTGCTACATTAATTGTCACTTTAATTATGAGTACTTTTTTTATGTCAACATGTTTCTGGTGCAGTTAACCTACCTCCACCTCCCGCTGCTTCTTCTGACTGGAGGTCGTCATCGCCTTCACGTCCTTCTTTTCTATCTTGATGACTTCAGCCACAGGACACCACCAGTGCTTGTATTCTATGTACAGGAAGGTAAACTTGGACTCAATAAACATTCACTTCCCATGTAATATCTTTCCAGTTGCATACCTGTAAAACTCTTAAGTCATGACCACTGTTTTCATTTTAATCCATTCATGTGATCCGGATACTACTCCAAACAGGTTAAAGAACAGCCACAGTTGGAAGGCTGTGTGTTGGGATCCCCACAAGCCATGAACTTTAGTTCTTTTGAGCGATATATATCAATTTCATTCCTTTATGTTATTCTTCCACATTTCTGAACCAAACGTCCCAAAACAAAAACCCAATAATATTAACATGTTAACCTATTGTTTTGGCGGGAAGGATTACTTTTACTCAACAGATGGCCGGTTCATATCATTCACCCTGCAGCAGCATTAAACGTTCAACACACACAGTTCACCCTGTCACCTTGCACCATACCACAATCGACACCAAAGCAGAACACACTTACCTTTTCCCACCTTCTTTTCATCCCGCTTGACGTTGATGCAGTTGACCTGCATCAGGAGTTCCTGGAACTTGGCTGCTGACCAGTACCTGACGTCACCAGTCTCCTCCCCAGGCCGGGTGAAGAATCGGATGAACAGATACTCACTGAAGATTGGCCCCATTGAGCCTGGTGGTGGCCATGACAGTTTCTCCATCAACAGAGGGATGATGGGCTTACCCAGGCTTACCGAGAGGTTCACCTGAATCCATATTGATAACATATATTCACAAATGTATTGAAATTGAGACAGTCAAACAAAAGTGCAATCATGGTTCACAATGTTGATAATCAATAACAATTCATTGGTTTCGAACTACAACAGGGCATGTCGATATCAAGAAGCTGTGCCACTGCATATAGTGAGGAAATATCACGATACAGAACGTGTTTATCATTTCTGATTGGTAGGAACTTGTACTTATATAAGTAGTTTTTGTGTTATCGTTGACATTATACTTTAAATAGAAATATTTGAAACACGTTGGGAGGTGTCTTTCTATGACGAGAAACATAAGAAGTCAAAACTGACACCACTTTCCATGCCCATATACTTAAATCTGCCACTGCGATTATACAAAGATGAATGATGTCACAGAAAATGATTATGTGTTATCTTATTTTCGACTTGTGCAACCACATCCTTGCCTCTCTAATGCCATTGGGAGACTTTGTGTATTTCTCAGTGACACAACAGATGATGATCTTGGCTGCCCTGATTCCCTTGTCAATCTTCTCGAACAGCTTGTCTCCGCCTCCCATCTGACCAATGTCCATCCAGCACATGAAGCCCGCCTTCTCCAGGTGCAGCTTCAGAAGCTTCACCTCGTTCTGGATTCCCCACTGGTAGCTGATAAACACCTCTGGAGGTTCCTGGTACTCAAACTCTTCGTCTTTAACTACAGCTTCTGGAGAGAGAAGTTTTTATCAGGTAATAATTATCATCATAAAAGACAAATCTTAATAGGGGAGGGGGGAGGTCAGTGTTAACTGCTTTTTTAACAGATACTTGTTCCTCTAGGGCTACATGTGCCACTATTTGCTGTGCAGAGTTGCATCCCAAAGACGTACATATATCCTGTTATCGTGGGTTCGTAATTGTAGTGCTTATGAATCTTGGAAGTCAGCACCATACCATCATAAGGGCGGTAAGTATCTAACAACTACATCACTTTCATCTTATAAAAGATAAAGTAGATTAGCCTTAATCAACTTCAACAGACCACATACCTGTCATTTTCATTGCATTCTCCACGATCACAGCAGCATCCATTCTGTCTATCTCTTGCAGTGCTGTCAGGACAGCATATGTGGCTTCCCTCGTCTTCCGAGTGGCGTACCATTCATTAAGCATGGCCATACATGGGTCGTGCATCTGAGCCCAGCTCCTGATGTCATCATTGGTGTAGCCAAGGCGACTTGAAAGATGTGTCCAATCCAGAAAGCTTTCAGGATTGAGTAGTCTGGTCACGTCTCTTGACCAGAAAGGAGCATGACTCAATGTCTAGGTATGGTTGGAGAAGGGGTATGTGTTAAAAGTTACAAATAAAGAGCTTCGTGAATCTGTTACATCAGGGGTCATGTCTTCATTTAGATAATAATAATAATAATAATAATAATAATAATAATAATAATGAACCAATTTCTATTAGAAGAGGAATATTTCAGGGCAATTCTTTTAGTCCTTTGCTTTTCTGTTTGTCATTAAACCCTTTAAGCTTTTTGCTTAGTAAAGAGGAAGGTTACCACCTTTGATCTCTTTTGCCCAGATCCCATACACCCCTTTCTTACCTCCCTTGCATGGATGACCTTGAACCTGTTGCTTTTCTAATGAAATCGACCTTTGGACTAGACAAAAAGCAAAATCACACATGACAGTTTCAAGTGGGAAGTAAGTGGGAAGCGTTCTGTTCCACTCTCTGGGTCAGGTGATGTCAGGCCAGGTCTGCCGGGTTGCTGCACTTCTCAACATACTGCACGTAAACTCGATGCAATGGTCGTTCAAATAGCCTCTCCGGATCTGATGTGGCACTTAGTTTGGTTGACACTCATTTCTGTACAGAACCATCAACATTGACATTGAGATTATGTCACACATCCAGGGCTCGTTTCAGAAAACTGTGGAATGCCTCGTTTCCATTAGGAGTCTTTACATGCTTACCAAGAGCAACATCAGATAAATATATGTGTGCAAAAGTGCACAATACAATTCTGTCATGAAGACCCTCCACGTTATTCAAACCACGCCCTCCCATTATAATTGGTAAATACAGAGTGGTCGGGTAGCCTAGTTGTTAAAGCGTTAAAGACCCGGGTTCGATTCCCGACATGGGTACAATGTGTGAAGCCCATTTCTGGTGTCCCCTGCTGGAATATTGCTAAAAGCGGCGTAAAACCATACTCACTCACTCACTGGCAAATAAAAGCGATTGAGGGAAAAGCGAAGTCGGTGGGATCTATGTTCTGACATGATTCTTTGTGTGAGGGTGTCAGTACCCTGAATTTCTTGTTTCGTCCAATCAACAACACCAAAGGACTGGTGCAGCATAAGTTTTTGTGGTTTTAACTTTATTGTGAACGTTCAGCTCTAAACTCCAGAAGTTTGGCTTTGACATGGACATTTTTTTATTTCCTGCATTTCTTCCTCCCTAAACACGCTTTGGCCTGACCTTACAAGAGATGGTAAATAACTCCTCCCCCAAGTAAATGACTGATCCTCGCTCTTATATCTTGCCACGTTTCAGTTCAAGAATGTTGGATTTGTCGAGCCCAAAGGACATGCCAATATCATCAGAAAAGGACTCAACAATGAGAATCTGTGTGGATTCTACTTTGGCAATAAGTTCAAGGTCATCCATGTTAAGGAGTGGCGGGTCTGTGCTGAGGATTTCCAGGATGATAACCTTCAATACATTCCAGTGATATCAGAATCCATTTGTGAGGTACAGAATTATAAGCTTTTCTGTAGTCAATCTAACACACCGAGAGGTTACACTGGTACGTCTTAAGCTCTTCAAGGATAATTTTTTGAACCAACAGTTGATCCTTGCAACCCTAAATATTATTATTCGTTTCCCCCGCATGGGGAAAAATGATGGCTTGACATGGTACAACCAACATGACAGACCTTTTCATCGAGTTCCTCCACTTTAGCCTTGGTGTCATCCACCGTCTCCTCCAGTTGACCCATCTTCTCCACCTGTTCTTTTACATTATGATTGACCTCGTCCAGTGTCGCCTTCTGTTGCCCCAGTTCCTGGTTGACCTGCACCAGACCCTCCTCAGTCTTCGTCACTCGTACGTCCAGTTTTTCCACATCTTCCTTCACCTCCATGATCTCAAGTGCCAGGTTTTGACTGAGGGAATTTGATAATCCGTCACAGTACTAAGATCTCAGTCTGAATTTTCTACGACAGTAATTATATCATCTACCATAATTCAAAGTGCAATAGATAACGACTGGATATTCTCAGGGATAATATTTGGAAAAGACAATTTGGATATACTGTTATAGTTTTCAATAAATAACAGTGGCAAAACCTATCCAATAATTATAAGAAATCTCTGCTAAAGGCGGAGTCCATGGTAAAATTCCGTCTCTATCATAATCATTTGCTATGCTTTCCAAAACAGAACGTGCACATCCTGGATCAGTGCTAGAGCATGATAAAATGGGGATATTTCTACCCTGGAACTTTCAGGGCCAGGTCAGCACATAAGAGAAGGTATATATAAGGAAGATCAGCTTGAAGATATAGAATGTCATGCAAATGAATCGCAAAAAGATAATTGTTTGAACCGTTCCAGGGTAATTTTGCCGTTGTATGGGGTTCTTGACATTAGAAAGTTGGCATGGCACTCACACTTTTCCCTCCAAAACATTAATAATATGGGTGCAGTGACCCTTTGTTGTCGCAACAGTAGATCTCTCCCTCAAGTCCTCTAGGGCAGGCTTACGGCTCTCAAGGACATGTCGATGTATATCGCCAACATCACTCATCTTTATAAGATAACTAACTGTCATGCATTCTTCTTCGGGGCCTCGAATCTTCTTCTCTAGAAATGCCATCACTCTCTCACACTCGGCCTGATATTACGAAGAAAGGTTTGTACACTACAGTGTATGAATAGAGATTATTAGCTTAAAAATTGTACCCGCCAGGTGACCCCATTTGCATATCTATCAGATCTTGCTATAAATTTTATAGGATTAGTTTATCGCATTGAGAACACTATCTATCATATAATAAATATTGTTATCGCGCACCACTCCAGTAATAATGTAAGTCACTAGGTGCGGTATAACGGATGTACACGTGTGGCATATAGAGATGTTTCTGATGTATTCAGCTGAAGGTTTAGATGTTATGACTTCAACCAATGCGTTTTGATCCCACAAGGCCCTGATGGCCTGTCGTCTAAGGCGCAGCGGTTGGCTGTTCAGAATAGCATCCTTTGGTCACTTTAATTTTAACACCCTGGGTACAGGAAGTATGTATGCAGATGCTTCAAATGGGTCTGTGCAAAATAACAGTCTGCCTGAAATGAATAAGAAAGTACCTCATCTTTGCTGCTGACGGCCACATTCGTTAAGACCTGGAGTCGTGTGTAGTTGCCTGCAAACTCGCTGCTTGGTTCCATGTCAATCAGTCTTTTCATGTGGGGAATGAATTTGCCTGGCACCGCGGAAGACAGACCATCCATGATGTCCAAATACAAAACCTGCTGTCTGTCATCGTCTTGCAACATCTCATCAATCAGTCTTGCTAAGTGCTTCTCCGTGAACAGCTGTAAAGGGCAAATCCCCATGGAGTAAAAGGTACACCAGTTTCTCGTTCTTTTTTACATGTTGTTGTCAGTTAGCTATAGGCTACGTTGACTCAATATATAAATGAAAGCGACACAACCCCTTCCATAACCATAAGAAATCTCTAGGTAGAAATAGTCCATTGTACGATTCCGACTTTGTCACAAGCATGTGTTAATGAATCACTATCAGTCATGACACCAGGTGTTTGGGCATATCCTGCTCCACCGATGGAAAACAAACACACGCATTGCCAACATCAAGTGTTCACCTACAGGTATAGCCACGGACATAAATGTTTTCACTGATGTGTCAAACTTGGAAATGTCCTTCACGTGTCTACCATTGAACCTTTCCAAAGTTTTGCATGACATAAAGGGAAAGTTGATCAGACTGGAGGTCCAAAGCTGTGCTTTCATTTTCATTAAAAAGCAATATTTAATTGTTACATTAGATCAATTTGGGTAATTTAATAATCATCCAAATGCTTTGCTTGGATGGTGTATAATACTTACAAATGGCTGTTTCTTGGCTATTTTGACCAACCACTGTAATATGTTGTGTCGACAGTTGAAGTCAATCAACGTGAACACGGCTTCAAACTGTGACTCAAGAAGGTCTGGATTATGGCAATAGAGTGTGCAGAGGGGAACTAGAAAAAGAAAGCACCCTTTGAAAGACTTCTTTGAGAAACATTTGGAAGTAGGAGTACTAAGTAAGGATAAGACATATGAATCAACAAAGAACTTGTTCATCCATATAACCTATCCTTACTCTCTTTGAAAAGTCCATCAGTATCTATTAAAGAAGAAAACGTTTTAACCAGATGATGTCTGAAAGTCACATTTAAAGACAAATTAAAGGTGCAGAAAAAGCTACACATGTATGAATTTCTTCTAAAAAAACTCACATACTGCCACGAAAAGCTTAAATGTATGACCTAACTTGGACCTGGCCTTGTGTATTGACATGTCAATCCTGAATCACCAAAACTGTATCTGTAGCATATGTGTTTAACCATGTGGCTTCCCACATGCAAATTATAACAATCTTTAACATAGTTTCACCTACCAATTAAGAAATAATGTTCTGTGTTAATGAAGGCTGTTAAGATTTGTTGGAAGAATTGTGCCATGACCTTGGCCCCTGCGCCCACTAGAGTGTGGACCTGCCACGTTGCCTTTTCTGCGATCTTGGGGTTCTGGTGAGAGGTCAAACTGATCACACATCTCACCACAGACAAACCTCTCTGTATTTTCCCAGGGTTGTCCAACTAGCGAAATGACAGAACATGTAAGACTTGTCCTCAGGAATGAGTAAACAACATTTTTCAGGCTTTCAGCATTATTGATTGTCATTATAAAAGTTGATGTAGGTTATTACAACTTTGCACTCAATGGTAC